>NC_137071.1:18087798-18270298 GCF_951640355.1 Cnephaeus nilssonii | reverse complement strand
CTATAAATGGATCTCTCTACTTTAGAAATCTAATTGAGCTTTAATTATATAATTATTTTATTGTTTAATATCTCCTTTTCCCCCGAGACTGTTGGAGAGAGTATAAAATGTTACTGTTATATATCCTGTAGTTTTTAAACCTTTCACCTTTTTCTACTAAAGTTTATAAATAGAACTTGATTAAATTCTATAATTCTTTAGGAAGCTTTTTCATAACAAATTTATAAAAGCTATTTGGTTTTTCTCTATGAAGTCAAATTTGTTTTCTTTTAAACACATAGAGTCTCTCTTTTTTCTAAAACTAAATTGTCCTTTTAAAGTTTACCTAGTTTGATGAAAATTTTGTCTACCACTTAAATTTAAAAAGCAAGTAAAATGTAAATAATGTGTAGAATTGTTTTATTAGTTAGAATAAATGTATTGGGGTTATTGTAGTTACATACTAGAAATCCAAGTGGAATATAGATATTTATCTGATTATCTGAATAATAAGTGTGATAACTAAACAGAGAGAATGAGAGATAGAAAGGGAGACAGAAATTTGCACTGGATTTTGTAGTTAAACAGTGCAGTGTGTATATGAGCTCCTCAGCTGATTCAGACAGCCCCGCTACCCCCACCCTGTCATTGGTAACTCATGCTGGTAAGAGCACTGACCTTGGTGTCCCATGATTTGAGTGCTGTTCCTGGTTGTCTTGGCCACCTGACCTTGTTCTGATCCAGTCTGTGCACCAGAGAGGTGATCAGTGCTGTAAAATACATGAGCCAAGTAAGGGTCAGTAAGAAGGAGGCATGTGATGCTATAAAGTACTTTAAAAAATCTAAGAAGTGGAACTTTACCTTAGTGTTTGGAGCCTGAGGAGAAATTTACTCTGCTTTTGTTCATTCTGATAATGGAGTGCTTTAGTGCCTAAGCAACACACTTAGGATTCTGGAGCACTGGTTTCCAAAGGTGGATTGTACTAGGGGAACTGCTTATGGGCTAAGAACAGATTAGAAAATGCAAGATATTTTTTTTTTGGTTCTTAGGGACAAATAATATGAAGTTTGCCATTTCTTGTTTTTAATTATTACAAAGGACTACTTACTTACTGGTAAACTATAAATTGATACACAGTATTCTAGCACAAAATTGGAATGTCTGACGTCCATTATTGGAAAGTATCTTCTGGGCTTTTAGAACATGTAGGTATTTGGAATTTATGAAATGACTGAGGAGCATTTATTGTCAGTACATAGTATTATTCTGAATTGGTTCTGATTTTTCAAGTACTGCTAGTCATATTATATATATTCTTTTTTATTTCAAAGAGGATGGGAGAGGGAGATAGAAACATAAATGATGAGAGAGAATCATTGAATGGCTGCCTCCTGCACACCCCACACTGGGGATCGAGCCCGCAACCCAGGCATGTGCCCTGACCAGGAATTGAATCGTGACCTCCTGGTTCATAGGTCGGTGCTCAACCACTGAGCCATGCTGGCAGGGCTCAAGTACTGCTATTATTTTTCTTTTTGGGTTATTAATCCTTACTTGAGGATGTTTTTTCCATTGCTTTTTCAGAGAGAATAAAAGGGGGGATGGAGGGGGAAGGGGAGGAAAGAGAGGGAGAAACATCTATGAGAGAGAGACACATCTATTGGTTGCCTCCCGCACGTGCCCTTGACCGGGAATCAAACTCACAACCCTTTGGTTCAAGGGCCAATACTATAACACTAGCCACATCAGCCAGGGCAGAACTGCTTGTTCCTTAATTATAAAATGCTGTAGTTTAATGTTATTATTATAACGGATTCTTTGGTTAGCCTTACATGGGCAATTTATCTTCAACCCATAATTTTCCAATAACTATTTCTTTATATATATATATATTTTTTTTTTTATTGATTTTTTACAGAGAGGAAGAGAGAGGGATAGAGAGTTAGAAACATCGATGATAGAGAAACATCGATCAGCTGCCTCTTGCACAACCCCTACCGGGGATGTGCCCGCAACCAAGGTACATGCCCTTGACCGGAATCGAACCCGGGACCTTTCAGTCCGCAGGCCGACACTCTATCCACTGAGCCAAACCGGTTTCGGCCCAATAACTATTTCTTAATCAGGGCTTTGCTAAAGTATAATATCTCAAATTTTGCTTTCACTTTGACATTTCATTACTGAGTTTGTAACCCTAAACAACCATCAAGTGGGAAACTGATGAAAGAAGGCATGTATTCCATATATTGGAGAGAATAGAAAAAGTCATAAAAGCCACTGCTTTGTATAGGCTGTAAAAGCAGTATTAAATATGGCACTTGTCCTCACAGGAAAATTAAAGGTAACATGAGGTAGTAGAAGGGGTAAGCACTCAACTGTGCATATCCTGTGAGAGATTTTTGTGCGCCCAACAATACTTCTAAATGAATGGCTTGATCCCTTCTAAGTGACTTCACTTTGTCTCATGCAGACTCATCAGACCCTTGCACAGTTGAGAGGAAAGCCCGAAGAATTAGTGTGACCTCCAAAGTACAGGCGGATGTCCATGACACCCAGGCAGCAGCTGCAGGTGGTTTGTACTTGTGTGTCTAGCATTTGTGCAAAATGTCCAAAGACACGTGTTAACCCATGTAGAGCCATCATAAGTAAAGACCAACTTTTTTTTTTTTTGCTTTAAAAAATTACTCTCTCTACTGAGTTTCTAAAGTGGTGCTGTCCAATAGAAATGTTAGCTATCTACATTAATTTAAAACATTCTAGTAAACATTTAAAAACTAAACAAGTAAAACTAGTATATCTTAATCTATATACAAGGCATTATTTGAATATGAAATCAATATAAATTATTATGAGATATTTTACATCTTTTAAAGATTTTATTTTTTAATCCTCATCCGAGGACATTTTTTTTATTGATTTTAGAGAGAGGGGAAGGGAAAGGGAGAAAGAGAAACATCAATGTGAGAGACCAACATCGATCGTCTACCTCCTGTACGTGCCTGAATAGGGTTCAAATGCATGGGATGGGACGATGCTTCAGCCAACTGAGTCACGCCAGCCAAGGTGACATTTTTTTTTATTTCATATTAAATCTTCCAAATCTGGTGTAAATTTTACACTTCAGAGCATCTCAATTCAGAGTGGCCACATGTCAAGTGGCTATCCATTGGACAGATTGCTCTAGATATTATATCTAGAAAGCAAGGCCAAGGAGAAGGAACCAAGATGGTGGCATAGATAAAAGCGGTACTCGCTGCCTCCCACAACCACATCAAAATTACAACTAAAATACTGAACATCATTTAGAACTGCCTGAAATCTGGCTGAATGGAAGTCTTACAACTAGAGAAGTAAAGAAGAAACCACATCAAGACTGGTAGGAGGGGCAGAGGCGCAGAACAGGCTGGTCCGACACACTCATGTGGCGTGTTTTTAATCAGGAGTGATATCAAGGCAGTGAGGTCTCCTGTGAGAAGCAAGGGGTCCCAGCCCCATACCAGAATGGTCAACCCAGGCTTCCAGTGCCAGGAAAAGAAGTCCCCCATACTTTAGGCTGTAAAAATCAGCAGAGATTGTAACAGTGACACGGAGGCTGCTGGATACCCAGGCAGTCCCTCTTAAAAAGGCCAGCACATGGACTTACTCAGACTCAATACCTCTGGGCTCCAGCACTCAGACAGTGGCTTTAGGGGATCCAGGGACATATGGGAAGGAACTGGAATGTCTGGCATCGGGGTAGGGATTCTGAGGTGGCTTCCTCCCAGATGGGGGTGTTCACAGGGGTCATTGATCCTGTGCTGGAACCTCTTCCATCACAGAGCTGACTGGCAGCCACATCTGAGTTTCCATCAGCATGGTTCACTCAGCCCTGGTGACTCCCTGAGCCCCCCCCCCCATCCAATTTGCAGCCCCACTCAAGCTGTTTGCAGCAACTTTTCTATATGAATGGTCTTTAGTGGTTCAGGTTTCAGACTTTTCTAAAATTTCTCAAACAAGCAGCAGCTGGCATCGGTGTGCCCCATACCTATCAATAAGAGGCCCAAGACAAAGCACTAGCACCAGCCTGCATAGCTTCACAGATTGTCCTTGCCTGAGCAATTCCAAGCCCAACACAAGGAGAAGCTATCTGTGGATCTCTGTAGCTCCTGCTAGGTGGCCCCATGTAGTGGTTGACTTTGTACCTGCCAGGAAGTCCCAAAGCCAGTGCACCTGGTGGACAGCTTCAGACCATGCCAGATTACAACTCTACAAATCCACAAGCAACACACTCAAGGGGAAGACTCAGCACCAAAGCCCCACTGAAACAAGTCCTGCTCCATAGGGGTGTCTCCTGCTCAGCAGCTCTCCCATTGTAGTTGCAGCTGGTCCTCACAGCCATTGACCTAGAGGTCAATTCCTCTCAGTGACTCCAATAGCAATCAAGGCTCAACTACAACAAGACTATGCACAAACCCACACAGGGACACCTAGAGTGCCCAGCTCAGGTGACTGGAGAGGTTGAGCCACTGGGCCCTATAGGACACCTACTATACAAGGCCACTTTACCAATTCCAGGAGATATAGGTGCTGTACCTAATACATAGAAACAAACACAGGGAAGAAGACAAAAGGTGAAGACAAAGAAACATGTCACAAATGAAAGAACAGAAGAAATCTCCAAAAAATAACCAAATGAAATGGAAGCAAACAAACTACTAGACACAGAGTTTAAAACAATGGTTATTAGGATGCTCAAGGATCTTAATGAGAGCTTCAGGGACTTAGTGAGATTTTCAAGGATATTAGTGAGAATTTCAAAGACATGAAAAAGGACCAGTCAGAAATTAAGCATATACTAACTGAAAAAAAAATAATTTACAGGGACTCAACAGAGGAGTAGGGTATTCTGAGAATCAAATCAATGATTTGGAATATGAGAAAGCAAAGAACACCCAATCAGAAGAGCAAAAAGAAAAAAAACCACCCAGAAATATGAAAACAGTGTAAGGAGCCTCTGGAACAACTTCAAGCATACCAACATTTGCATTACGGGGGTGCCAGAAGGAGAAGAGAAAGAGCAAGATATTGAAAACATATTTGAAGGAATAATGACAGAAAATTTCCCCTACTTGGTGAAAGAAATAGACTTACAAGTGCAGGAAGTACAGAATCTCAAACGAGGAACTCAAAGAGACCCACACCAAGACACATCATAATTAAAATGCCAAGGGTTAAAGACAAAGAGAGAATCTTAAAAGCAGCAAGAGAAAAGCAGTTAGTTACCTCCAAGGGAGTACCCATACAACTGTCAGCTGATTCTCAACAGAAACTATGCAGGCCAGAAGGGAGTGGCAAGAAATATTCAAAGTGATGAATAGCAAGGACCTACAAGCAAGATTACCCAGAAAAGCTATCATTTAGACTTGAATGTCAGATAAAGAGCTTCACAGACAAGAAAAAGCTAAAAGAGTCCATCACCACCAAACCAGTACTACATGAAATGTTGAAGGTATTCTTTAAGAAGAGAAAGAAGTTGAAGAGGAAGAAGAAAAAAGATAAAAATATAAATAAAATGGCAATAAATACATATCTATCAATACAATGTAAAAAAATCAAATGAACAAAATAAACTAGTTAATAAAATAAAACCAGAGGCATGGAAACATGGAACAGACTGAGGAATCTCAGAGATTAACCAAAGAACTTGTATGCATATATGCATTACCTATGGACACAGACAATAGGGTGATGAAGGCCTGGGTCAGGGCAGAAACTGGGTAGAGGAGGGCAATGGCGGGGGGGGGAGGGGTGGTATTTGTAATATTCTCAATAATAAAGATTTTTTTAAATGAAAGCAATGCCAAGTAAATGTAACTTGAAAGCTCTTGACTTTATAACTTCTCACTGAGCATTTATAACGCTTCTTGAACTATATCCTGTGATTCAGTGAAAATAAGGTTTCTAAAAATATTGCACATGTTGGATTTGTACAAGTATTCTACTTGATATTTCTTGATATTAACTAGATGGAAAGATCCCAACCTAAATACAAACCAAGCATGAAACTGTATTGCACTTCATATAGTTAAAAGAAATTTGTCTTTCTTTATCATTGGCATATTTCCCATTTTGGAAAAATACCAACTATCTTTGAAAGTGTAGAAAATATTTAGAATTTTTGAAAATTTTATTTGCATCCTTTTGAGCATTTTTATCTTCTGTATGCTAATTATTATGTAATATAAACAGTATTAAATTGATGTGATATTTATGAGAATGGTCATTTTGTGGAAATTTAGCCAATTAAAGGAAACACCTATTTCCGTTTTATTGTGTATAAACATGCATATTATTTTGTTTTTATTTTTCATGAGGTCTGAACTATCTTAACTTGTAAATTGTTCCATAAATATTTCACACCTGCAAGTCATATGAAAATAGACATCTAAAATGTATTTTGTGTTTTAGATGCTTCTATTTAAACACTACTTCCTTAAGATGAAAAGAACAGTGTCTTTTTTTTTTTTAGCAGTATCTTTTTTTAGGGCCAACAATAATTCTAAATTAGGTGCCTTTTAGCCCTGGCCAGCATGGTTCAATGCTTAGAGCACCAACTCTGTGCACCAGAGGGTCGCAGGTTCAATTCCTGGTCAAGGGCATGTACCTGGGGTTGCAGGTGGGATCCCCACAGGGAGATAACCAATGGATATGTCTCTCTCACATTGATGTTTCTCTCTCTCTCCCCTCCCCCCGCCTCACTTCCACTCTCTAAAATCAATGGAAAAAATATCCTCACTCCTTGGGTGAGGATCAAAAAAATTATAAATTAGGTGCCTTTTAAATATATTTGTTGAGAAGTTATTTCGGAGAGAGATACAGCGATTGGTTGCCTCCAGCATGCACTCCAACCAGGGCTGTGGATCGAGCCTGCAACCAAGGTATGTGCCCTTGACTGGAATCGAACCACGACCCTGAGTCTGTGGGCTGATGCCCTATCCACTGAGCCAAACGTGCTAGGGCAAGCCCATCTTTTTATAGTCACAGGACTAGGTTAGAGAACCCAATGGTTCTCTTGTAAGGCTAAGACCACCTCCTGATTGAGCCTGAGCCTTAAGCTTGCGGTAAGGTTCAGGGGTCTGACACCCAATTTTCTTTATCTCTAGAGTCTAGGGAAATGTTCACACCAGCCATTTGTCATTAAAGACAAATAGGTAAACCACAGTCAGCTCATTTACTTTCAAGGGAAGATATGCTTAACCCGGAATGGTAATTAATTAAAACTTTACCATGTCTCAGTTTCTTTTACCTGCTTAGAAGGCTGCTTACCTTAGATTATAATGTCATCTCCAGTTCACAGAGAGGATTTTCCAGTATTTTATGGTGCATCTTCACAGCCTCCTGACCTTGCTCCAGATTCCAGGGTGAATTCCATCCAGAGATCTTTAGCCTCTAGTTATTGACCCCATTTTCAGAAGGGACTGTTCCTAAAAGGCAGGATTTACAAATTAACTCTAGAAGCCTTTTTGAGCACAAGGCCAGAGAGAATGAGGACTTAGGAAGAGCATGTTAAGTTTCAAGGTTCTTTTTGTTTGGTTTTTATCTTTTTAAGAGAGAGAAACAACAATTTGTTGCTTCACCCATGTATTCATTAATTGGTTGTTTCTTGTATGTGCCCTGACCAGGGGTTGAACCCACAACCTTGGTGTATCGGGTCCACATTCTAACTGAACTACCCAGCCAGGGCTTAGTTTAAAGGTTTTTTAAAATAAATCCCAAGGACTAACATAAAGTTGCCAGCATTTTATATTGTATACACATAGACATTTAAAAAAAACTAATAGGTAGGAAAGAATCCTATATAATAAAAGCCTAATATGCTAAGTGCCCGGTCATCCATTCAACCAATCAAAGCGTAATATGCTAATGATATGCTAAGGCCGCTCAACCGCTCGCTATGATGTGCACTGACCACCAGGGGGAAGATGCTCCAACTGGTAGGTTAGCTTGCTGCTGGGGTCTGGCCAATCGGGACTGAGCGAGATGGGCCGGGCATGCCCCGGAGCCCTCACACGGTCCCTCCCCGGCTGGCCAATCTCCCGCGTCCCTCCACAGCCCTGATCGTGCACCAGTGGGGTCCCTTGGCTTGGCCCACACCCTCTCGTAAACCAGTTTCGGCCTGATCCCACAAGCCAGGCCAAGGGACCCCACTGGTGCATGAATTCATGCACCAGGCCTCTAGTCTGAGAATAAAAAGATAATTGTTTATATTGAATGAATTTAGCTTATGAAAAACTAACTGTAGGGGCTTTATCTTTCTCTTTTTACCATTCTGGGGAAAACTTTGTTATGAACTCTTACTGCCATTTATGAACCATCATTATTAAACACATGCATATTGTGAAACTGATGATCTAAAAGAAGTCACACATTTAATCAGATGCTTAATGTAGTATGGCTAGTATGAGGGGAAGACACATAAGACTAAAGATGGCAGGAGGAAGCAAAATTAATTTTTTAAATATCTTTTTTATTGATTTTGTAAGAAGGGAGAGGGAGAGGTAGAAACATCAATGATGAGAATCATTGATTGGCTAGAGATTGATCCAGCAACCCAGGCATGTGCCCTGACCTGAATCGATCCAGCAACCCAGGCATGTGCCCTGACCTGAATCGAACCACAATCTCCTGGTTCCTGGGTCGATGCTCAACCACTGAGCCACACTGGCCAGTGGTAGGATTATTTTTAACATGCTATATAACATTTCATTTTTTTCATTTGGCTGGAATAACTACTATCTATGGATAATGAGCTTGGAAGGTAATCTATACTAGACTTCTTGTTTTTGTTTGTTTTTTGGTAGTTTTTAATTTCAGTTTGGATTATACTTGGGGGGAAAAATCAGTCTCTTTTCTCTCTTTCTATTCTAACTTCCCTCAGAGCATCTACCTGGCTCCAAGCACAATCCTCAGACACAACCCCGAGATGAAGACTATGAAGGGGCCCCATGGAATTGTGACAGCTGCACGTTTCTGAACCACCCAGCACTAAATCGCTGTGAGCAGTGTGAGATGCCCCGGTACACCTGAGTTGAGAAGAGTCTGCACCAGGTTGACAGTGAAGCTGAGTGCCCATTAGAAGAAAAGGAAACTGTGGGGATCTTCATCTGTCCAGCCTTTTTATTTCAGATTCCATAGGGGGAGGAGGAATGGCACTGGAGCTGCCTGTGTTCACTACAGGAAAAATGGGGAAGGTTTTTTCCCTGTCTTAACTCATTACAGAGTGAGAGACAGAAAGGGATACTTGAAACTGGGAAAGGATTCTCTCCTGAAAGAATGTACACAGAGAAGTCAAGAGCTCTTCTGTGGAATCCAGTTGTTGAAGTTACTGCTGAGTGGCCCTTATTTTATAAACTAGAACTTTGAATCATATTGTGACATGTTACAGTTTATGCAGACAAACTGTGAATCCCCATAGCAGACTTATCTGGTCACAGCTCTCTGAAAAACTAAGAGTCCCCCCCCCCCGCCCTATGCTTTTTCCCATTGCTTCCTACTGAAGAGGACAGGAAGAAGCACTTAGAATATGATGGGCGGGGGGCAAAATAATAGGGTATTTGTAACTGCTGCTTTTTTCAGGGGTAATTTCCAACACACAAACAAGATGTTTTAAAATGTGATTTGCAGTAGTCAGGAATTAGGCATATTGTGCCCTTTGTCAAAAGTATAATCATTGCTTGTACAATGATTCATCAAGCTATATCAACACTGGTAACCAAGACCTAATTACGCCACATAATAGATATATTTTTGAAGTTACTGCATGCTTTTATTAGGTCATTGGTTTTAAAAATAAAAAAAAACGAGTCCTTACAAAGTATGATTTTATGAATGACCTTCTCGTAAAACTGTGCTCTGTCAGTAGCACAATGAATGTATGCCAATTGTAAATCCATTCCAAAATCCATTTGGAAACCTTGATCTCAGCTGTGGTTCTACAAGATACATTTGCAGTGCATAGGGCCTTTTTGCCCCCTCCTTTCAGTTTTGTGAGGGATTCATGATGTTTACAGCACAGATAATACTTTGTGCCATAATCCTAACTTAGCTGAAAAAAATTAATATTAGTTCAATAAATATTTATTTGCACATACATTCATAAACCAGAGAGGGAAAGTACAGTGGGCCAATATCATAAAGTTGGGGAGGAAGAGAAGGCTAGTCAAAAAAATTATTAAGAATAAGGTGAATAAAAAGGACTTTGAAGCTAAGAACTTTTAAAATTTAATATACTATATTCAGAAATAACACTGAGTTCCAAGTAGTTCAAGTGATACTGAAGCACTCCTTATTTATGAAACTAGAACTTTAGGGTGTGCACAACTGAAGAGATGTAAAATCATGTGATTCCCTAGAATGCACCACTGGAAAAATTTTAATAAGACATTCAATTAAGGATTCTACCATCGTTGAGAATTGGATTTTGGAATCTTCCCCTTATTTGGGTAAATATAAACAGCAATAAAATTGAAAGTTTTTCTAATCCTTAAAGATTTTTCCTGAGGTTATAAATTTAGAAATATCCACCTTCCCTCCCCCACCCCCCACGCACACACTTTAAGCTGTCATTGCATTCTAATTTGGCCGTAATCTCTGGCAGACCTAGAAAAATAAGCTGCATTTAATAGCATAATGAAACCAAAGGCATAACAGTTCATCATAGTTTTCCATCAAAATCATACTTTCACACTCTACAAAGTGTGGCTATGTAATTACACGGATAAAACATCTCTCATACAACAACTGTGGCAAAACTGTGAAAACAATGGTGAGAAAGCAGATGGACTTAAAAGCATTGACCTGAAAACAGCATCCTTTAAAGGCTTTTGTAACACTTATCTGTCAGTCTCCAATAACAGTCCTATTCTGTAACATTCCATCTTTGCCTTTGTATGGTTTCATTATCTCTTTAGTGATGGTGGACCCCACTTGGTATTTAGTAACAATTTAGGGGGAAATCTATATACTGGTTGGTGTTCTAGCTAAAGGTTTACCAGTATTCTTAGTGATATGCTCAAGTGGCAGCAACTAACTTGGCAGTTGACAGTTGAGAATGAAAGTAGCATGTTATGAAAACAGTTTGATGCTTTATTAAAACCATGTAGATGACTTTAAAACTATTGCATGAACACACATCCAGGTTACTAAGCTGCTGTCATACAGTTGATGCATGGTTCCAGACCTTAGGTGATATATCTAGTCAATCATTGTTTTCACCTGCCAGGGAAAATGAGAAACCAGTCTATTTGATAGGTATAGAGAGTGGGGTATGACACATCAGATTGATTTTAAGGAAGTGTTTTTTGTATGTGTTCATTTCTGATTGTGCACAAGTTTCATACACCAACATAGGCTGTATTCAGTTTTTTAAATAAGCAAAATCATTTGACACTGATAAATCTGATACATTTAACTGTGTCCCATGTATCCATTACTTCTTGTCTGTGACCAGTTTGAACAAGAATTAAGTCAACTTTCAAGGTAAAGGATCTCCTAGTTAGATTGATATATACAGACAATTGGCATATAAATGGTAGGATACAAATTGGATGGTGCCTGCCTGCTGAGGGGTGCCTATGCTCTTTAGATCAATTGGTACACTTCTTGTTTCTATTAAAAACTTTTTTTCTTAACACAGACCTAACGACACTTTTTTTGTTGTTGTTGTTAATCCTCATCTGAGGATATTTTTTTCCATTGATTTTTTCAGAGAGTGAAAGGGAGGGAGGGAGGGACAGAGAGAGGGGGGGGGGGAGAGAACCATTCATGTGACAGATACATATACATGGAATTGTTGCCTCATGCAGACACCCTCTCGGAGCAGAGTGAACCAGGTATGTGACCTTGACTGGGAATCAAGCCCGCAACCCTTTGGTGGGCAAGCTGACGCTCTAACCACCATGCAACGCCAGCCAGGCCAGACACATTTCAAATCGTATTTCACTGTTTAAAAAACTGGGTTTTTGGAGAGCACATTTACCATTTTGGTAAAGTGCATGGCCCCCTAAATTTTGGAGTAGGTCTTAAAAGTTTATAGAGGAGCCACAAATTTTCTAATAAGCATTGTAAAAATGTTTCAAATTGATAATGACCTTGTTTGGAAGCGGGTAGAGGCAGGGTTTTAAAGAAACAAAGAAATGCATTGTAAAAGTAGTTTTTAGAGCAGACTAACGATGGTGGGGGAAGTGTTGCTAATTTGTTTATTTCCCTGAAAGAAATGGGATGTGTGATGAGAAGTTTAATAATTTTTAAAGAGCTGGTCTCAATTTTAGTATTTTAATTACTTCCTAAAATTTTGTCATTGTTTTGTCCCAATTATCTAAGGTTCATACCCAGCTTTCTATGGCAACTCGAGTTTTATATAGTATTTTAAGAGGTAATTGTAATGTCTGATGCTATAAACAAAAAGAATATAAGGTATAGGAAGATTGTTCTTTGAAAATATCAACAATGTATCCTGGAATGTGAAGATGCCCCTTTATAGTTAAAACTGATTTATTTTAATACTGTAGTCATTGTTCAGACTTTGAATGAGTTCATGTTACAGTGTGTGTCTGTATATCTGTAAAGAAGGAAAAATGATCACTGAAATGTTACTTTAAAAAAATCATTAAATTAGGCACTGTCTGTGTTGCACCACTACTGAATCTTTCTGAGAGAATTAACAGTGTTTTCTTACTGTAAAATTTAATTCTGATGACGTTTTCACATTCACCAGAAATGCATTTTTTCCTATATCATGTGCAACCCCAGATATTTAAAACTAGATTTTGCATGGCATGGGCATTCAAAAATTAATAGAATGGCTCAATTTTAATTTTTAAAGCCATGAAAAGTTACTTTGCGACTGAACAATTCTGAATTCTTAATGATACCCAATGTCCATGTTTCCCTACTGTAAAAGAATTTATCTGTTTCTTTATTAAAACAGCAAGAACTTATTAAATCTTGTAAATACCATGTCTCTTAGATTTCTGTGTATGCTGTGAATCAAATTATTTTGAAGTGAAATTGTACAAAGGCATTTTAAAAGGCTATGCATGCATTGTACCTCCAAACAACACATATTCGGAAAATCAATGATTCCTGAAAAATAAATTAATAAACAAAAAGTAAACTTTACATTTTGCATCTTTTCTGTGTAGTTAGAAATGTCTTATAGTATCAAACCTGTTCTAGTTCCAACACATATTATTTCTGGTCTGAAATATACTCTCAGAAACCTACTCTTTGGTCACATTTCTGTTCTATTAGAATATGTACTAATGTTAAATTTTGAGGTATTATATGTACATTATTCTAATTTTAAATTGGGTCAAAGTATATATAAGCAAATTTTATATAAAAGGTAGAATGTGTTAGGAACTTACATTATTTCTTAGAAAAGAAAGTAATTTTTTTTATCTTTATATCGTTTGTAGCTAATTTTTCAAAGGCAAATAATCACAGAGGCCCTGAACCTCGTTTTGCTAGGATTTGGAGTCAACTTCCCAGCTTTTGTATAGAAATCACCACAGATGAATTATAGTAGATAGACTTTTCAGTGATTAAGAATATGTATTTATTACAGAAATATCGAACAGACCATCAAACCTCAGAGGGAAGGCAGGGGAGGGAGAATGGAGGGGTTAGAGATCAACCAAAGGACTTGTATGCATGCATATAAGCATAACCAATGGACACAGACAGTAGTGGGTGAGGTATGTGCTGGGGAGTGGGAGCGGCTAGGGAGAGGTCCATGGGGGGGGAAAGGAGACATATGTACTACTTTCAACAATAAATTAAATTTTAAAAAAGATAAATCTCATGTCCTATTAAAAAAACTACTGAAAAAATGTATTTCAAGTCAATAATTTATATTAAATTTTTACTATAAGATTTTCAGACAAGTACAGAAGAATCATGATCCTGCATTTACTTATCACCCAACTTCCAAAATTATTTATATATAAGCAATCTTATTTCATCAATGTTCTAATCCACCTCTCTGATTATTTTGAAACAAATCTCACACATAGCAAGTCATCTAAATTTAACATAAGCACCATATACTCATATCACACCTTACAAAATAATGTTTTATTAAATATCTAGTGTTAAATTACCCAAGTTTTCTTACAAATTTTTTTACAAGCATGTCTAAATTAGGGTATAAATAGAACACTTGAAATTATGTCTCTTACATCTTTAATCTGTTTATATATTCCCCCTCCCTTTCTGTCAGAAATCATAAGGATACTTTACCCCATCAACTATATGGTTATCTTCCACCACATCTTACAGTAAAGTAATGTATAGAAAGATCAAAGATAACTTTAAAAATAGTATGTAAAGCACCTGGCCAGTGTAGCTCAGTAGTTGAGCATTAACCCACGAACCAAGAGGTCACTGTTTCAATTCCCTGTTAGGGCACATACCCAGGTTATGGGCTCGATCCTCAGTAGGGGCCGTGCAGGAGGCAGCTGATCGAAGTTTCTATCTATCCTCCCTTTCTAAAATCAATAAAAATACTTAAAAATAATAAAATTTTAAAAATAGAGACTTGATTTTTTAAAAATAGTATGTATTCCGCTTGACCCAGCGATCCCACTTTTAAGAATATATACTGAATACTCCAAAACACCAATTAGAATATATGCACCCTTATGTTCATAGCAGTGTTATTTCCAATAGCTAAGATTTAGAAACAGCCCAAGTGCTCATCAGTAAATGAATGTATAAAAAAAAAATGTGGGACATTTACAAAATGCAATACTATGCAGCTGTAAAAAAGACAGATCTCTTGCCCTAACCGATTTGGTTCAGTGGATAGAGCATCAACCTGCGGACTGAAGGGTCCCAGGTTCGTATCTGGTCAAGGGCATATACCTTGGTTGCGGGCACATCCCCAGTAGGAGGTGTGCAGGAGGCAGCTGATCAATGTTTCTCATTGATGTTTCTGACTCTATCCCTCTCCCTTCCTCTCTGTAAAAACCAATAAAATATATTTTAAAAAAAAAGAGATCTCTTTCTTACCCTTTGGGACAGCATGGATGGACCCGGAAAATATTATGCTCAGTGAAATAAGCCAAACTGAGAAAGACAAATATCACATGATCTCACTTATTTGTGGAATCTAATAAACAAAATGAATTGACCAACAAAATAAGACCCAAAGCAGGAAGGCATGGAACAGAATGACATACCTCAATGTGGGATTGGGTAGATAAGAAGAGATAAACCAACGAACTTATATACTTACTAGAGGCCTGGTGCATGAAATTCATGCACGGAGGGGTGGGGGGGTGTCCCTCAGCCCAGCCTGCACCATCTCCAATCTGGGACATCCCTCTCACAATCCAGGACTACTGGCTCCCAACTGCTCTCCTGCTAACCTGCTTGATTGCCCCTATCTGCTTCTGCCTGCCAGCCTGATCACCCCCTAACCACTCCCGTGCCAGCCTGATCGACGCCTAACTGCTCCCCTGCCAGCCCAATTGCCCCTAACTGCCCTCCCCTGCCAGCCTGGTCACCCCTAACTGCCCTCTCCTGCTGGCCCAGTCACCCCTAACTGCCCTCTCCTGCTGGCCCGGTCACCCCTAACTGCCCTCCCTTGCTGGCCTGGTCACCCCTAACTGCCCTCCCGTACAGGCCTGGTCCCCCCCAAATGCCCTCCCCTGCAGGCCTTGTCCCTCCCAACTGCCCTCACCTGCAGGCCTGGTTCCCCCCACCCCCGCACTGTCCTCCCTTGCAGGCCTGGTCACACCCAACTGCCCTCCCCTGATGGCCCGATCACCACTAACTGCCCTCCCCTGCTGGCCCAGTCACTCCTAACTGCCCTCCCTTGCCGGCCTGGTTACCCCTAACTGCCCTCCCCTGCAGGCCTAGTCCCCCAACTGCCCTCCCCTACAGGCCTTGTCCCTCTCAACTGCCCTCCCTGCAGGCATCATCCCCCCAAAGTGCCCTCCTTTGCAGGCCTGGTCGCTCCCAATTGCCCTTCCCTGCAGGCCCAGTTGCCCCTAACTGCCCTCCCCTTCTGGCCTGATTGCCCACAACTGCCCTCCCTTGCCAGCCCAGTCACCCCTAAATGCCCTCCTTGCTGGCCTAGTAGCCCCTAACTGCTCTCCCCTGCTAGCCTAATCCCCCCCCCCAACTGCCCTCCCCTGCAGGCCTGGGTACCCCCCCAACTGTCCTCCTTGCAGGTCTGGTTCCCCCAACTGCCCTCCCCAGCAGGCCTGGTCGCCCCCCACCAACTGCCCTCCCCTGCCAGCCTGGTCCCTCCCAACTGCCTTCACCTGCTGGCCTGATCTCCCACAACTGCCCTCCCCTGCAGGCCTTGTTCCTCCCAAATGCCCTCCCCTGCTGGCCTGGTCCACCCCAACTGCCCTCCCCTGTCAACCTGGTCACCCCCAACTGCCCTCCCCTACTGGCCTGATTGCCCACAACTGCCCTCCCCTGCAGGCGTAGTCCCCCCCCCCAACAGCCCGCTTCTGTAGGCTTTGTTTCTCCCAACTGCCCTCGCCTGCTGGCCTGATAGCCCACAACTGCCCTCCCTTGCAGGCCTAGTCCCCCCCACAACAGCACTCCCATGCAGGCCTTGTCCCTCCCAACTGCCCTCCCCTCCAGGCCTGGCCCCTCCCCCGCACTGCCCTCCCTTGCAGGCCTGGTCACTCCCAACTGCCCTCCCCTGATGGCCCAGTCACCCCTAACTGCCCTCCCCTGCTGGGGAGGGCAGTTGTGGGCAATCAGGCCAGCATGGGAGGGCAGTTGGGGGTGACCAGGTTGACAGGGGTGACTAGTCACTCCTAACTGCCCTCCCCTGCCGGCCTGGTTCCCCCCAACTGCCCTCCCCTGCTGGCCTGATTGCCCACAACTGCCCTCCCCTGCCAGCCCAGTCACCCCTAATTGCCCTCCCTTGCTGGCCTAGTAGCCCCTAACTGCTCTCCCCTGCTTGCCTGGGTCCCCCTCAACTGCCCTCCCTGCAGGTCTGGTTCCCCCCAACTGCCCTCCCCTGCAGGCCTGGTCCCCCCCCCCCCAACTGCCCTCGCCTGCTGGCCTGATCGCCCACAAGTGCCCTCCCCTGCAGGCCTTGTTCCTCCCAAATGCCCTCCCCTGCTGGCCTTGTTCCTCCCAAATGCCCTCCCCTGCTGGCCTGGTCTCCCCCCAACTGCCCTCCCCTGTCAACCTGGTCACCCCCAACTGCCCTCCCATGCTGGCCTGATTGCCCACAACTGCCCTCCCCTGCAGGCCTAGTCCCCCCCCAACAGCCCTCTTCTGCAGGCCTTTTTTCTCCCAAATGCCCTCCCCTCTAGGCCTGGTCCCTCCCAACTGCCCTCCCTTGCAGGCCTAGTCCCCCCCACAACAGCACTCCCATGCAGTCCTTGTCCCTCCCAACTGCCCTCCCCTCCAGGCCTGGCCCCTCCCCCGCACTGCCCTCCCCTGCAGGCCCAGTTGCCCCTAACTGCCCTCCCCTGATGGCCCAGTCACCCCTAACTGCCCTCCCCTGCTGGCCCAGTCACTCTTAACTGCCCTCCCTTGCCGGCCTGGTTGCCCCTAACTGCCCTCCCCTGCCGGCCTGGTTCCCCCCAACTGCCCTCCCCTGCTGGCCTGATTGCCCACAACTGCCCTCCCCTGCCAGCCCAGTCACCCCTAATTGCCCTCCCTTGCTGGCCTAGTAGCCCCTAACTGCTCTCCACTGCAGGCCTGGGTCCCCCTCAACTGCCCTCCCTGCAGGTCTGGTTTCCCCCAACTGCCCTCCCCTACAGGCCTGGTCCCCCCCCCCAACTGCCCTCCCCTGCCGCCTGGTCACTCCCAACTGCCCTCGCCTGCTGGCCTGATCGCCCCCAACTGCCCTCCCCTGCAGGCCTAGTCACCCCCTCAACAGCATTCCCATGCAGGCCTTGTCCCTCCCAACTGCCCTCCCCTGCTGGCCTTGTCCACCCCAACTGCCCTCCCCTGTCAACCTGTTCACCCACAACTGCCCTCCCCTGCTGGCCTGATTGCCCACAACTACCCTCCCCTACAGGCCTAGTCCCCCCCACAATAGCCCTCCACTACAGGCCTGGTCACCCCCACTGCCCTCTCCTGCTGGCCTGATTGCCCACAACTGCCCTCCCTGCAGGCCTAGTCCCCCCCACAACAGCACTCCCATGCAGGCCTTGTCCCTCCCAACTGCCCTCCCCTCCAGGCCTACCCCCCTCCCCCGCACTGCCCTTCCTTGCAGGCCTGGTCACTCCCAACTGCCCTCCCCTGCAGGCCCAGTTGCCCCTAACTGCCCTCCTCTGATAGCCCAGTCACCCCTAACTGCCCTCCCCTGCTGGCCCAGTCACTCCTAACTGCCCTCCCCTGCCGGCCTGGTTCCCCCCAACTGCCCTCCCCTGCTGGCCTGATTGCCCTCAACTGCCCTCCCCTGCCAGCCCAATCACCCCTAATTGTCCTCCCTTGCTGGCCTAGTAGCCCCTAACTGCTCTCCCCTGCTGGCCTGGTCCCCCTAACTGCCCTCCCCTGCAGGCCTGGGTCCCCCTCAACTGCCCTCCCTGCAGGTCTGGTTCCCCCAACTGCCCTCCCCTGCAGGCCTGGCCCCCCCCCAACTGCCCTCCCCTGCCGCCTGGTCCCTCCCAACTGCCCTCACCTGCTGGCCTGATCGCCCGCAACTGCCCTCCCCTGCAGGCCTAGTCACCCCCACAACAGCCCTCCCCTGCAGGCCTTGTTCCTCACAAATGCCCTCCCCTGCTGGCCTGGTCTCCCCCCAACTGCCCTCCCCTGTCAACCTGGTCACCCCCAACTGCCCTCCCCTGCTGGCCTGATTGCCCACAACTGCCCTCCCCTGCAGGCGTAGTCCCCCCCACAACAGCACTCCCATGCAGGCCTTGTCCCTCCCAATTGCCCTCCCTTCCAGGCCTGCCCTCCCCCACACTGCCCTCCCTTGCAGGCCTGGTCACTCCCAACAGCCCTCTCCTGCAGGCCCAGTTGCCCCTAACTGCCCTCCCCTGATGGCCCAGTCACCCCTAACTGCCCTCCCCTGCTGGCCCAGTCACTCCTAACTGCCCTCCCTTGCCGGCCTGGTTGCCCCTAACTGCCCTCCCCTGCCGGCCTGGTTCCCCCCAACTGCCCTCCCCTGCTGGCCTGATTGCCCACAACTGCCCTCCCCTGCCAGCCCAGTCACCCCTAATTGCCCTCCCTTGCTGGCCTAGTAGCCCCTAACTGCTCTCCACTGCAGGCCTGGGTCCCCCTCAACTGCCCTCCCTGCAGGTCTGGTTCCCCCCAACTGCCCTCCCCTGCAGGCCTGTTCCCCCCCCCCAACTGCCCTCGCCTGCTGGCCTGATCGCCCACAACTGCCCTCCCCTGCAGGCCTTGTTCCTCCCAAATGCCCTCCCCTGCTGGCCTGGTCTCCCCCCAACTGCCCTCCCCTGTCAACCTGGCCACCCCCAACTGCCCTCCCCTGCTGGCCTGATTGCCCACAACTACCCTCCCCTACAGGCCTAGTCCCCCCCACAACAGCCCTCCCCTGCAGGCCTGGTCACCCCCACTGCCCTCCCCTGCAGGCCTGGTCACCCCCAACTGCCCTCCTCTGCTGGCCTGGTCACCCCTAACTGCTGTCCCCTGCTAGCCTGATCTCCCACAACTGCCCTCCCCTGCTGGCCATCTTGTGGCGGACATCTTGTGTCCACATGGGGCAGCCATCTTGTGTTGGAGTGATGGTCAATTTGCATATTACCCTTTTATTAGATAGGACTAGTGGCCTGGTGCATGAATTCGTGCATATTGAAAGGGAATTAATTAGAAGAAATATTTTAATATTATTATTTGCCAAGTCCTGGGTGCGGGTGTCTGGCTCCCTACTCCCTCCTATCAGAGTCTGTGACGGCGCCCTGCCCACGGGGATGCAGGGTCAAAGCCAGCACCCCACGGGGCTGCAGGACTCCCCCCATGTCCTGGAGTTCCTCAGCCCCACGGGGCTGGAACCCCAGGGGACACGGGGCTGGTGAGGGGGATGAGAGTGGTGGCCTGGCTCTAAGAAAACCACCCTGGGCCTCCCTGGGTTACCTCTGAGTTCCTTCGTGAAAAGGGCCAGAGGCGTTGGGGCTGAGTGTGGAGCCAGCCGCAGCAGTGGTAGAAGAAGCTGTCATGGCTGGCTCTTTGCCTATCATGGCGGCGGGACTGCGGAAAACAGCCAAACATGCCTTGGTGGGAATGTCTCTATCAAATGAGCTGGGCAGGGCTGTTTCAGAATGTGGTTGCCTGGCTACCAAGGTTCCATGTTCTGTTGGGTTCCACATCAGGAAGTGAGGTCACTGCTCTTGTCAGGAAATGAAATCACTGCTTTTGTGTGGGGAGAAGCTCAGGGTAGGGGACCAGGCAGTGACCAGGGAGGTTTTCTGTCATATTAATAACCCAGGTCAAGGCTAGGGGGTGGATGTGGAGTGTGGGCAGCTCCCACTACCCCAGGTTTATCCCAACACTGGAGCTGAATCTCATATCCCCCAGGTGAAGGTGGAGTGGGGGTGGTGCCCTTTGCCCTGATGCTTAGCCCACGGGGCCAGTGCCCTGCGGGGCAACTCCCCGGAGTCCTGGAGTCTCACAGGCCTGCGGCCAGCACCCTGCGGGACTCCCCAGATGCACCTCCTGGTTAACTTCCCTCCAGCGCCCTCATGCCCTCAGCGTCAAACCCATCCCCACCCACCTGCGTGCACCCGCTGTGCATGCAGCCATCTTGTGACAGCATGAGGGCAACACAGCGTGAGGACCACCTAGGCTTTTATTAGTAAGCTATGCATAGCCCATGGGCATAGGCAATAGGGTGGTGAAGACCTACGGGGTGGGGAGGGATTGGGGAGGGGGAAAAAGGGTAAATGGGAGATACCTGTAATACTGGCAACAATTTAAAAAATAGTATGTAAAGTATTTTTCTTATTCCCCTTGTAATCATTTCCTGTATCCTGGATTGTCACTTTTTAAAGAATTAATTTGAGTTTTAGAAAGAGAAGAAGGGGGAGGGGGAGAGAGAAGCAATATCAGAGGGAAACACCAACCTGTAATCCACTATCTGTATAATGATTTCTCTAGGTAGTGATTAGCTCAGTTTTCCACGCAGAAGTGTGGGGGACTGCTGGGCATGGATGCCCAGTGTTTGTCTCCCACCTCCATTTCTACAAAGACTTCCTGACTTGACTTTGGCCTGTTGGCCTTTTTTCAGGACATTACCCAGGTGATGTTTGATGTCTGAGGTTTCAAAGCTTTTAATAATCCTATCTAATAATAGACAAATATGCAAATTGACCATACCTCTGACACACCCACAAGCCACGCCCACCATCCGATCAGAGCGAGTATGCAAATTACCCAAACCAAGATGGCTACAGCCTCAGAGAGCAAGGTTTCCTAGGTAACAGAGGAAGCCAAGCTTTCTGCCAGCCGTTGCAGGCCTAAGCCTCCACTCAAGCTACAAAGTTTCAATTATAGAAGCTAAACAAATTCAAACAAATGGCGGCAGAATGGAGCTTGAGAGAGCAGGCCAGGGTTGCCGCCGGCAACAGGGGAAGCAAAGCTTTCCACACACCCTGGCCGGGCCCACCCGCTTAAGGCAACAAAGTTTCAATTATAACCCCAACACAAATGGCTGCGGGACTCGGAGGGAGCCCCAGGCTTGGCTCCGCTCCAGGCTACAAAGTTTCAATTGTAGAAGGAAAATAAATTCCAGATACCAGGGCCTCCGCTTGGGTTGCCAGGAGGCATGGCCCACCTGCAAACCACCACAGGCCCCTCGCTCAGGCCACCCCACTCCCCAAGGGAACCCCACCCTGATCAGGGACACCCTTCAGGGCAAACCAGCTGGCCCCACCCCTGTACCAGGCCTCTATTCTATCTAATAAAAGAGTAATATGCAGATTGATCATCACTGCAACACACAATATAGCTGCCCCCATGTGGTAAAGATCCTGCCCCCATGTGGACACAGGATGGCCACCACAAGATGGCCAGCAGGAGAGGGCAGTTGGGAGGCACCTGGCCTGCAAGGGAGGGCAGTTGAGAGGGACCAAGCCTGCAAGGGAGGGCAGTTGGAGGTGATCAACCCTGCAGGAGAGGGCAGTTAGGGGTGACCAGGCCAGCAGAAGAGGGAAGTTGGGGGCAAACAGGCTGGCACCAGAGTGGTTAGGGGGTGATCAGGCTGGCAGGCAGAAGCGGTTAGGGGCAATCAGGAAGGCAGGCAGGCAAGCAGTTGGGAGCCAGCAGTCCTCGATTGTGAGAGGGATGTCCGACTGCCCGTTTAGGTCTGATCCCAGGGATCGGGCCTAAACGGGCAGTCGGACATCCCTTGAGGGGTCCCAGATTGGAGAAGTACAGGCTGGGCTGAGGGACAACCCCCCTCCGTGCACGAATTTTGTGCACCGGGCCCCTAGTGGAGTATATAATATGTAGATAAGATTTTGGTTCATCAGATCCAGATTCTCATAGCAGTCATCTCCTGAATGGTGATGGGTGTGCTTTTGATCACCCTTCCATGGCTTGTGAGAAAAATCAGGTAATACAGCCTAACTTCCTAAAGTTTTGCATTGTAGTTTGGAAACAAAATGCTAATTATTATCCTATATAATTAAAGCCTAATATGCTAAGTGTCTGCTCGGCTGGTTGGCTGTTCAACCAATCAAAGCATAATATGCTAATGATATGCTAAGCACATCTATGTGCTAAACTGCTCACTATGACATGCACTGACCACCAGTGGGCAGACAGTCGACCGGTTGACCAGTCTTTATGACATGCACTGACCACCAGGGGGCAGACACTCCAACCGCTAGGTTAGCTTGCTGCTGGGGTCCAGCTGATTGAGACTGGGTGAGACAGTTCATACACGCCCTGGAGCCCCTCCACGGTCCCTCTCAGGCTGGCCAACCTCCTGCATCCCTCCTCGGCCCTGATCGTGCACCAGTGGGGTCCCTTGGCCTGGCCGGCACCCTCTTGCAATCCGGGACCCCTCAGGGGATGTCAGAGAGCCAGTTTCAGCCCAATCCCACAGGCCAGGCTGAGGGACCCCACTGGTGCATGAATTCATGCACTGGGCCTCTAGTATTATATATTATGTACTCTGCTTTTTTGGACTTGTATAATTTATTGTGTTGGGGACTGAGCCTGTTTTTAGATAGTTCTGTTCCCTTGATCAAGAACCACTAACATGTATAGCCATTTCTAAATCACATCCCCCATTTCTGATTTAAATCACTAAGAGTAGTCTGCTTTGGGTGTGCATGATTCAAAAAGATATTTGAAAGGTATTTTGGGTTGTGGGGAGAAGAGGAAATTGGGTTAGCATATTAAAATAATTTGTATTCCCTATACACTTTGACAATGAATCAAATGGTCACATGTGGTGGACTCCTAGTTCAAGGTTACAATTTGAGTTTTTCTACCCCAATTCTGAAATTATTGTATTGCCTATCACGGCAGTGGGACTGCAGCCGGGGAGGAGCCTGCAACCAAGGTACATGCCCTTGACCAGAATCGAACCCAGGACCCTTTGATATGAAGGCCAATTCTCTATCCACTGAGTCAAACCGGCTAGGGCCAAATGAAAAGTAATTCTAAACTACAAATTCAGGCAGTAAAACTTCAGAAAACTGAATCAATTGAGAAATTATTCTAGGTTTACACATTGTGAATTCTGGATCCAAGAGGTGCAATAAGGGATACCAGAAGGAATGAACACAGCAGCTAGGATAAAAGCAACAAAGGTCACATCAGAATTCTCCTACATCTATGTGTAAAACTCGAACAACTCTCATATTTTAACAGGCAAAACAGACAAAATTGTGAGCTTGGTTAAATCTCCATATAATAAAATTATGTATTTCACATGAACTAAATCTTTCAAATGTCTACCAAACATTTTTAAAATTTATTTTAGAGAGAAAAGGGAGGGAGAGGAAAGGGAGGGAGGGAGGAGATGGCAGAGACAGAGACAGACAGACAGAAACATGAATCGGTAGCCTCCTGCACATGTCCTGACTGGGGATCGAACCCACAGCCTATGTATGTATCCTAACTGGAAACTTTTTGGTGTATGGGACGACACTCTATCCACTGAGCCAAACCATCTAGGGCACACAACTTTTTTATGCCACACAAATTCTTATGACAGTATTTTCCTTTGAAGTGTGAGAATTGCCTGAACTATTAACCATTAAGGATAACAGTTGTGGAGGTGGACTATCTGACCTGCCTACAACCTACTTGTTGTGTGATCTTCTACAAGTTACTTTCTCTCAAACTCAGTCACCTTATCTGTGAAAGGTGGACAATAATAGCACTCTATCTCATTGAGTGTGAGGGTTAAATAAATTATATTTAAAGCACATAGAATAGTTCCTAGCATATTCTAAATGCTCAAAATCTTTGTTAACTATTATCATTATGTTATTGCTATTTTAAAACTATCACAATAGCTCAGCTGATATGGCTCAGTGGTTGAGTGTTGACCTATGAACCAAGAGGTCACCAATTTGATTCACTGTCAGGGCACACGCCCATGTTGTGGGCTCGATTCCCAGTGGGGGCGAGGCGTGCAAGAGGCAACTGATCAATGATTCTCTCTCACTGATATTTCTAGCTCTCTATCCCTCTCCTTCTTTCCCTCTAAAATCAATAAAAATATTAATAGAACTACCATTAGTATTATAAAATATATACAGCAAAGTGTCAATTGAAGGAAAAATAGTTCTAAAATAGCTGGAGTCTTCAATATAACACTTTAAATAATAAATTAAACATCTAGACAGAAGATCAATAAAGAAACAGAACTGGAGGTGGGAAAATGGTGGCAGAGTGAGTGGATGCTGCACGGACACGCTCCCAGGAACAAACTGGCATTACAATTAAAATACAGAAAAACTTCCTGAACAATCAATGGAAGACTCACTGGAGAGATTCCTGATACCCGAGGACTGAAAGTGGAGACTGTACAAAGACTGGTAGGAGTGGCGGAGGCATGAAAGTGTTGGCCGAGCCCCCACAGACAGTAACTGAAGTTTTGGAGAGATATCTCAGCTGTGGGGGTCACCACTGAGAACTCTGGGGTCTAATCCCCAAGCTGGGTCTCCCACCAGAGAGCACCAGAACTGAGAAGGGTACCCACCTAACATTAGGCTGTGAAAAGAAGCAGGGTTGTTGTCTGCCAGGGAGCGAAGACTGGAAATTCAGGCACCTTCTTAAAGGACCAATGCACAAAATTCCCTGTGGAGCCACCCACCTTGTGTTCTGGCAGTGGGAGGGCAGAGTGGACTGGAGCTGTGTGAGCAGAAGCCAGGATTGGGGACTCAGGCAGACACCCCCGGTTTTCTGTGCTAAGTCATTCTCTCATGAGACAAAAAACAAACAACAACAAAAAAACAATAATAAACTGTTTAACAGCTTAAAGAACTAGAAAGAGAAAAACAAGAAAAGACCAGAGTAAGTAGAAGGAAGAAAATAATAAAGATTAGAGCAGAAAAAAAATAACAGAGACTAAAAAAAAAAAAAGCAATACAAAAGAAATCAATGAAAACAATAGCTGGTTCTTTGAAAGAATAAACAAAATTGATAAACTGTTAGCCAGACTCATCAAGAAACAGAGAGGACCCAAATAAATAAAATCAGAAACAAATTGGAGAAGTAACCACTGACACCACAGAAATACAAAGGATTGTAAGAAAATACAATGAACAACTGTATGCCAACAAGCTGGACACTGTGGATGAAATGGACAAATTTCTAAAAAAAATACAATCTCCCAAAACTGAATCAGGAAGAATCAGAAAACCTGAATAGGCCAATAACAACTGATGAAATAGAAGCAGTAATAAACAATAAATAAAATAAAATAAAAAAACTCCCAGCAAACAAAAGCCCAGGTATGGACAGCCTCACTGTGGAGTTTTACCAAACATTCAAAGAAGAACTGACACCTCACACTACTTCAAAATATCCAAGAGGGCCCTGGCCAATTTGGCTAAGTGGATAGAGTATCGGCCTACCAACTGAAGAGTCACAGGTTTGATACCGGTCAAGGGCACATGCCTGGGTTGTGGGCTTGATCCCTCATAGGGGGTGTGCAGGAGGCAGCTGATCAATGATTCTCTCTTATCATTGATGTTTCTATCTCTCTCTCCCTCTTGCTTCCTCTCTGAAATCAATAAAGATATATATATATATATATATATATATATATATATATATATATATATATTTAATCCAAGAGGAAGGAACACTATCAAATTGTTTTTATGAGGCCAGCATCATCCTAATTCCAAAACCAGATAAAGACACTACAGAGAAAGAGAATTACAGGACAATATCCCTGATGAACATAGATGCTAAAATCCTAAACAAAATATTAGCAAATTGCATCCAGCAATATATTAAAAAGATTATACACCATGACCAAGTGTAATTCATTCCAGGATGCAAGGCTGGTACAATATTCGCAAATCAATAAATGTGATACATCACATAAACAAACTGAAAGACAAAAATCACATGATCAAATCAATAGACAAAGAAAAAGCATTCGAAAAAATCCGACACCCATTTTTTGTAAAAACTCTCAGGAAAGTGGGAATAGAGGGAGCATATCTCAACATGATAAGGCCATATATAACAAACCTATAGCGAACATCATCCTCAATGGGCAAAAACCAAAACCATCTCCCCTAAGAACAGGAACAAGACAGGGTTGTCTGCTTTCACCACACTTATTCAATACTAGAGGCCTGGTGCACAAATTTGTGCATGTGTGGGATCCCTATGCCTGGCCGGCAATCAGGGCTGATGGGGGCCATCTCGCCCAGTCATCTCGCCCAGTCCTGATCGGGGCTGGGCCGATTGAGGCCTGACAGCTGGGAGGAAAGACCGCAGGAGGTTGGCCAGCTGGCCGGGGGGAGGGACAAAGGGAGGTTGGCCGGCGGCTGGCAGGAGGTTCACCAGCCCCGATTGAGGTGGATCAGGGCTGGTCAGCCGGGGGGGAGGGACCAGCCAGGAGGAGGGACTGCGGGAGTTTGGCCAGCCAGCCTTGATCAGTGAGATCGGGGCAGCTGGCCAGAGGAAGGGACCAGCCGGGGGGGAGGTTGGCTGGCCGACTGGGGGTAGGAACCACAGGAGGTTGGCCGGCCACAGAAGGTTGGCTGTGGGAGTGCACTGACCACCAGGGGGCAGCTCCTGCATTGAGCATCTGCTCCCTGATGGTTAGTGTGAGTCACAGTGACTGGTAGACCAGTCATTCCAGTTGTTCCGGTCATTCAGTTGTAACGATTGCTTAGGCATATATATATATATATATATATATATATATATATATATATATATATTAGAGGCCCGATGCACAAAATTCATGTAAGACTAGGCCTTCCTTCCCCTTGGCTTCCAGTATGGGCCACCCTTTGGCACCTGGGACCTAGGCTTCCCTCTGGCACCTGGGACCCAGGCTTCCCTCCGGCCTCCATCAGCACCCGGGACCCAGGCTTCCCTCACAGCTCTGGATTTGTCCAGAAGGTTGTCTGGTCTAATTAGCATATTACAGTTTTATTATTATAGATAGATAGTATTGAAAGTCCTAGCCATAATGATCAGACAAAAAGAAGAAATAAAAGGCTTCTAAATTGAAAAGGGGGAAGTAAAACTCTCATTATTCCCAAATGACATGATATTGTACATAGAAAACCCTAAAGACTCCATAAAAAAACTACTAGGTTTAATAAATGAATTTGGCAATGTAGCAGGATACAAAATCAACACCCAAAAATCGATGTTTTTTTTATACACAAATAATGAATTCTCAGAAAGGGAAACTAAACAAACAATTCAATTCACCATTGCAACAAAAAATTTAAGATACTTAGGAATAAACTTAACCAAAGAGGCAAAAGACCTGTTCTCAGAAAACTTCAGAACATTGAAAAAAAAAAGATAAGAAGAAGATATAAACAACTGGAAGAATATACTGTGCTCATGGATTGGTAGAATCAACATCATTAAACTGTCCATACTACCCGAGGCAATCTACAGATTCAATGCAATCCCTTGTAAAATACCAATGGCATATTTCACAGACCTAGAACAAATACGTTGGAAATTTATATGGAATCAAAAAGGATCCTGAATAGCTACAGCAATCTTGAGGTGGGGGGAGTTGGAGGAATCACAATACCAGATTTCAAGTTATACTACAAAGCCACCGTAATCAAAACAGCCTGGTACTGGCATAAGAACAGGCATATAGATCAATGGAACAGAACAGAGAACTCAGAAACTTACCCAAGCCATTATGCTCAATTAATATTTGACAAAGGAGGTAAGAGAGTCTCTTCAATAAATGGTGTTGGGAAAATTGGACAGATATATGCAAAAAAATGAAAATAGACCACCAACTTATCACCATACACAAGAATAAACTTAAAATGGATAAAAAACTTAAATGTACGTTGTGAAACCATAAAAATCCTCGAAGAAACCACAGGCAGCAAAATCTCAGATATCTCTCGTAGCAATGTGTTTATGGATACATCTCCTAAGGCAAAGGAAACTAAGGAGAAAATAAATAAATAAAAATAAAAAGCTTCTGCACAGCAAAAGAAACCAACAAAACGAAAAGGGAACGCAACATATGGGAGAACATATTTGGCAATGATACATCTGATAAAGGGTTAATATCCAAAATATATAAGGAACTCATACAACTTAACAAAAGGAAGACACAACAATCCAATTAAAATGGACAAAGGACCTACTAGTAGACACTTCTCCAAAGAGGACATACAGATGGCCAAGAGACATATAAAAAAATGCTCAAAGTCACTGATCACTAGAGAGATGCAAATTAAAACAACTATGAGGTATCACCTCACACCTGTCAGAATGGCTATCATCAACAAATCAACAAATGATAAGTGCTGGTGAGGATGTGGAGAAAAAGGGACCCTTCACTGCTGGTGGGAATGCAGACTGGTGAAATCATTATGAACATCAGAATGGAGTTTCCTCACGAAATTAAATATAGAACTGCCATTTGACCCAGTGACCCCACTTCCAGGAATATATCCTAAGAAAACCAAACACCAATCAGAAAGAATGTATGCACCTCTATGTTCATAGCAGCACAATTTACAATAGCTAAGATCTGAAACCAGCCCAAGTGCCCATGCTTATAATAAAAGCCTAATATGCTAAGTGTCCAGTCATCCAATTGGCTATTCAACCAATCAAAGAGTAATCTAATCTAATAATAGACAAATATGCAAATTGACCACACCTTCGCTATGCCCAAGCCACGCCCACCAACCAATCAGGATGAATATGCAAATTATCCCAACAAAGATGGCGGCTAATTTGCATATCGCGACAGCGTAGAAAGAAGCCAAGAGCTGCAGAAGGGAGCAAAGCTGCAGAGAAGCAAGCAAGCCGGGGGGGGGAGGAGAAGGGAGGAGTGGAGGCGGGGCCAGGGGAGAAGGGAGGAGCAGAGGCGGGGCCAGGGGAGAAGGGAGGAGCGGAGGCGGGGCCAGGGGAGAAGGAAGGAGAGCGGGCTGGCGGAGAAGTTAGAAAAGCAGGGGGGCTGGCGGAGAAGGCGGGGCGGGGGAGAAGGGAGGAGCGGAGGCGGGCCGGGGGAGAAGGGAAAAGCAGGCGGGCTGGCAGAGAAGGCGGGCCAGGGGAGAAGGGAGGAGCGGAGGCGGGGCCAGGGAAGAAGGAAGGAGAGCGGGCTGGCGGAGAAGTTAGAAAAGCAGGGGGGCTGGTGGAGAAGGCGGGGCGGGGGACAAGGGAGGAGAGCAGGCAGGGTGGGGTAGAGTGCAGCAGGAAACCCTATTGCAGGATTTTTCCTGCAACGGGAACGCTAGTATGCTAATGATATGCTAAGGCCGCTCAACTGCTCGCTATGATGTGCACTAACTACCAGGGGGCAGACAGTTGACTGGTCGGCCAGTCGCTGTGATATGCACTGACCACCAAGGGGCAGACGCTCTGACCAGTAGGTTAGCTTGCTGCTGGGGTCCGGCTGATCAGGACTGAGCAAGACAGGCTTGACATGCCCTGGAGCCTTGCCGCAGTTCCTCCCCAGCTGGACAACCTCCCACATCCATCCTCAGCCCTGGTCATGCACCGGTGGGGTCCCTCAGCCTGGCCTGCACCATCTCGCAATCTGGGACTCCTTGGGGGATGTCGGAGAGCCAGTTTTGGCCTGATGGCAGAATGACTGGTTGCTATGACATGCACTGACCACCAGGGGGCAGATGCTCAATGAAGGAGCTGCCCCCTTATGGTCAGTGCGCTCCCACAGGGGGAGCACTACTCAGCACAGGCTCACACCTGGCGAGCGCAGCGGTGGTGGCGGGAGCCTCTCCTGCCTCCAAGGTAGCACTAAAGGTGTCCAACTGACAGGTTAGGCCTGCTCCCTGTAGGGAGTGAGCCTAAGCTATCAGTCAGACATCCCCTGAAGGCTCCCGGACTGCGAGAGGGTGTAGCCCAGGCTGAGGGACCCTCCCCGCCCCAAGTGCACGAATTTTGTGCACTGGGCCTCTAGTCAGTAGATAAGTGGATAAAAAAGCTGTGGTACATTTATACCATGGAATACTATGCAGCTGTAAAAAAGAAGTATCTCTTACCCTTTGAGACAGCATGGAGGGACCTGGAGAGTATGACCTAAGTGAGATAAGTCATAGAAAGACAAGTTATCACATCATCATACTCATATGTGGAATTTAATTTAACAAAATAAACTGTTGAGCAGAGTGGATCCAGAGACATGGAACAGAGTGTGGAATCTCAAGAGGGAAGGCAGGGGAGTGTGGGTGAGTGGGAAGTAATCAACCAAAGACCTTATATGTATACTAGAGGCCCAGTGCATGATTGAATCATGCACGTGTAGGGTCCCCTACACGCTTTCGCTCTTCGTGGTGGAGCTGGGCACCCAGCTCCCCCACTTTTGATGGTTCACTGCCGCTGAGGGGGGGCTACCCTACTGTCAGGGGGTGGGACTCCTGCCCCCTGCGCCTCTCAACGGCCGCTGAGGGGGGCTGCCGTGGACACCTGGTTACCCTGCCGTTGAGAGGCGCAGCTGGGTGTCCGCGGCCGGCCCCCTCAGCGGCCGCCCCCTGCACCTCTCAACAGCAGGGTAGCCCCCCTCAGTGGCAGCGGATCTGTGCTTCTCAATGGCCGGATAGGCCACCCCGAGTCCCGCCCCCCAGCCTCCTGCCGCCCAATCGTGGGCGTAGCGGAGTGATGGTAATTTACATGTTACTCTATTATTAGATAGGATATGCATAACCCATGGACACAGACAGTTGGGTGGTGAGGTGCCTGGAGTGGGGGGGTGGGGGGGTGCTGGAAGGGGTCTATAGGGGAAAAAGAGACATACATAATCATTTCAACAATGAAGATTAAAAGAAATTTAAAACAAACAAAAAGATTTAACAACAAAAAGAAACAGAACTGGAACAACACTATAAACCATCTACACCTGCAGACACACAGAATGCTCCAACAACAGCAGAATACACGTTCTTCTCAAGTGCACAGGGAACATTCTCCAAAATAGAACATGTGGGCTGGTGATGTGAGAGTGTACCTTTTCCTCTCCCTCTGAAATTTCAACAAGCCAACCAACTATAATTCAACAAAGAAGTCCCTGCTCAACACAGATGCATGCCTGAGAGACCCACGAACTGAAACATCTTAAGGTGGGCAACTGGGAGAGATGAGAAGGGAGGAAAGCGCAGAAGGCCCACGGACACAGCCCTACAGAAAGGGGCCAAGAAGAGGGGAGGAAGCCTGTGGTAGCAGACACTTCCTTCAGCAAGCCAGGAAGAACAGAGAGCTGTGAGGGGGGTGCAGCCCAGCAGGGAGAGCAAAGTGCAGCAAACAGTGACTATGCCAGCAGACACCTGACAGAGCACGGGGTTGTGCCATGTGGCTTTCCACTATCAGGCCAGTGGTGGTATTTCAGTCAAAGAAATGAAAATAGAGCTCTGACGCCACCTGACTCCCAAAACTCACCTCCTGCTGCACTTGGAGTTGGGTCCAGGAGCAGATTATCTGTAAACCAAGAGCTATTGCAGGAAAACCACTGTTTCCCTCTGAGACTGATCCCCAGGAGGAGTGCTTGCCACAGAACCTCATGGAGGTCAGGATCACCATAATGGTGAGGGCAAAGCAAACGCCACCCCCGAGCAGCATGACTGTACTGTTTAACAGAAGCCATGGAGGTTTGAGACTGGGAGACCACAGAGGTATAAAATCTTGCTAGTCAATGCCATCTACTGGAAAATAATACAAACACCTCCTCAGAGATAAATGTGTAAGCAAAGGAGGACAGCAAATACCATGGACAACCCAGCAACAAGGATGACCAGAAAGGAAATGAAAAATCCCTAGAAAGCAAGCAGGAACACATGGAAATATGTGATATAAAGGACAGAGATTTCAAGATTGCAGTTCTGAAAATACTCAACAAGATGCAAGAAAATAGTGACAGGTAATTCAGTACACTTAGAAAACAAATCAATGAACAAAACAAGTACTTTACCAAAGATAATGAAACTTTTAAAAAGGACCAATCAGAAATTCTGGAAATGAAGCATGCAATGAAGGAGATTAAAAGTGAACTACTGTCCCTAGCTGGTATGGCTCAATGGATCGAGTGTCCGCCTGCAGACTGGGTTCAGTTCTGGTCAAAGGCACATTACCAGGTTGCAGGCTCGATCCCCAGTTAGGGGCGTGCAGGAGGCAGCCGATCAATGATTCTCTCTCATCAATGATGTTTCAATCTCTCTCTCCCTCTCCCTTCCTGTCTGAAATCAATAAAAATATATATATATATATTTTAAAAAGTGAACTACTGCCCGGCGAATATGGCTCAGTGGTTGAACATCGTCCTATGAACCAGAAGATCATGGTTCAATTCCCAGTCAGGGTACATGCCCGGGTTGTAGGCTCGATGCCCAGGTTGTGGGCTCATTCCCCAGGGGGGAATACAGGAGGCAACTGATGAATGTCTCTCTCATTGATGTTTGAATCTCTATATCCCTCTCCCTTCCACTCTCTCTAAAATCAATAAAAACATATTTTAAAGCTAGGAGAACCAAGATGGCAGTGTAGGTAAATGCCAGTACTTGCTGCCTCCCACAGCCACATCAAAATTTAGAACTAAGCCCTAGCTGGTTTGGCTCAGTGGTAGAGCATTGGCCTGTGGACTGAAGGGTCCCAGGTTTGATTCCAGTCAAGGGCACATGCCCGGGTTGTGCTATCAATCCCCAATAGGGGGGTGATCGGGAGACAGCCAATCAATGATTCCCTCATCATTGATGTTGCTTTTCTATTTCTCTCTCTTCCTCTCCCTTCCTCTCTGAAATCAATAAAAAATATTTTTTAAAAAAATGTACAACTAAAATACAGAACAACCATCATTCAGACCCACCTGAAATCTGGCTGAATGGAAATCCTACAACTAGCGAAGTAAATAAGAAAGCACATCAATACTGGTAGGAGGGGTGGATGCGCTGAATGAGCTAGTCTGACACCCACGTGTGGTTTTTTTAAAAATTTCGGCTGGAAGCCTCTCGTGAGAAGGACGGGAACTGAGTGGAGAAGGACAATGGGGGAAGTAAAGGGGGGCCTCTGTAATACTCTCAACAATAAAGATTAAAAAACTAGAGCAGAGACAAATAAACGAGAATAGAAAAACAGGAGAAATAGCCCTGACTGGTTTGGCTCAGTGGATAGAGCGTTGGCCTACAGACTGAAGGGTCCCAGGTTCGATTCCGGTCAAGGGCATGTACCTTGGTTGCGGGCACATCCCCACTAAGAGGTGTGCAGGAGGCAGCTGATCAATGATTCTCTCTCATCATTGACGTTTCTATCTCCCTTTCCCTTCCTCTCTCTGAAATCAATAAAAATATATATTTAAAAAATTGAATGGGGACATTAATGATGGAACAACTGCACATTCAGAAATTAGATAATCTAGATGAAATGGACAAATTTCTAGAAATACACATTACCTAAATGGTTTAAGAAGAAACAGAAAATCTTAACGGATTTAGTGTCTTTGCTTGTTAGAGGTCTCTTATCAAAAACCTCCCAAAAAAAGAAAAGCTCAGATTGCTTGCTTCACTGTTGAATTCTACCAAAACTATAAAGGAAAATTAACACCAATCCTTTTCAAGCCCTTCCAAAAAATACTTATTCTATGAGGCTAGCTAGATAGATCCTAAAGCCAGATAAACACATCACAGGAAAATAAAAGTACAGCCCTAGCCAGTTTGGCTCAGTGGATAGAGTGTTGGCCTGCAGACTAAAGGGTCCCAGGTTCAATTCCGGTCAAGGGCACATACCTTGGTTGCAGGCTCTATACCTGGCCCTGGTTGGGGTGCGTGCAGGAGGCAACCAATCAACGTGTCTCTCATTGATGTTTCTCCCTCTCACTCACCTCCTCCCTTCCATTCTCTCTAAAAATCAATGGAAAAATATCCTCAGATGAGGATTAAAAGAAAAGAAAATTACAGATTAATATCCCTTATGCAAAATATTAATGTCATAGATGCAACATTTCTCAAGAAAAGACTAGCAAACTGAATCCAACAGCATCCTAAATAATAAAACCTTAATATGCAAATAGACTGAACAATAGAACGACCAGTCACTATGACGTGTACTGACCACCAGGGGGCAGACGCTCAATGCAGGAGCTGCCCCCTGGTGGTCAGTGTGCTCTTACAGGGCTCGTTGCTTCTTAGCGCTGCTGCTGTGCTCTCCAGCTGTGAGCCTGGCTTGCTGGCAAGTGCAGCTGCCATGGCAGGAGCCTCTCCCGCCTCTGTGGTAGCGCTAAGGACCCCTCGGGGGAGTGGGCCTAAGCTGGCAGGTGGACATACCCTGAGGGGTCCTGGACTGCAAGAGGGCACAGGCCGGGCTGAGTGCCCCCCATTCCCCCCCCCCCCCAGTACATGAATGTCATGCACCAGGCCTCTAGTATTAAAAGAATTATACTCCATGACCAAATGAGATTTATCCCAAGAATGCATGAGTAGTTCATCACATTAATAGAAAAAAGGGAAAAACTCACATGATCATCTCAATTGATGCAGAAAAGGCATTTGACAAAATCAATATCCTTTCATGATATTGCAGTTCTGAAAATACTGCATTTTTTTTCTTTTGTTGCTCAAACACTCAGGAAACTATGCTTAGAAGGGAACCTATTCAACACAATAATGAGCATTTATGAACAACTCACAGCTAACATTATACTCAATGGTGAGAGACTAAAAGCTCTTCCCCTAAGATTAGGAACAAAAGAATGATGCCTGCTTTCACCACTGCTATTCAACATTGTACTGGAAGTTCTAGACAGAGCAATAGCCAAGAAAAAGAAATAAATAGCAGCATCCATATTGAAAATGGAAGGAGTAAAACTATCTCTATTCTCAGAAAACATAATCCCATATATTAAACATTTCACATGAAAGCTACTAAACAAATTCAGCAAAGTTGCTGGGTACAAGAACAGCATGCAAAAATCCGTTTTGTTTCTACATTCCAACAATGAGCAATCTGAAAATGAAATTAAGTAATTTCATTTATAAAATCATCTAAAATAATAAAATGTTGCCCAGCCGGTGTGGCTTAGTGATTGAGCATCAACCTATGAACCAGGAGATCACAGTTAGATTCCCGGTCAGGGCACATGCCCTGGTTGTGGGCTCGATCCCCAGTGTGGGGCATGCAGGAGGCAGCCGATCAATGATTCTCTCTCATCATTGATGTTTTTATCTCTCTCCTCTTCTCCCTTTCTCTCTGAAATCAATAAAAATATATATTTAAAAATAAATCAATAAAATAAAATGCCTAGGAATAAATGTAACCAAGGAATGAGAGACTTTTCACTGAAAACTACAAAATATTGCTGAAAGAAATTAAACATGACAAATAAATGGAAAGATATCCTGTGTTCATGGGTAAGAAGACAATATTGTTTGTTTGTTTTTAATTTCTTTATTGATTAAGGTATTACATATGTGTCCTCATCCCCCCATTACCCCTCCACCACCACCCCACTCATGCCCTCACCCCCTTGTTGTCTGTGTCCATTGTTTAGGCTTATATGCATGCATACACGTCATTTGGTTGATCTCTCCCCCTTACCCCCACCCTCCCCTACCTTCCCTCTGAGGTTTGACAGTCTGATCGATGCTTCTCTGTCTCTGGATCTGTTTTTGTTCATCAAATAAGACAATATTGTTAGCTTGACAATACTACCCAAAGTGACCTACAGATTCAATGCAATCCCTATCAAAATTCCAACAGCTTTGTTTTTGCAGAAATGCAAAAATTGATGCTGAAATTCATATGGAATTTCAAGGGACCTGAATAGCCAACACAATCCTTAAAAATAACAATGACAGAGGTCTCACCTTCCTGATTTCAAAACATTGTCTGGTACTGGCATAAAGGTAGACAAATAGACCAATAAAATAGAACCGAGAGTCCAGAAATAAATCCCTGTATCTATGGCAAATTGATTTTTAATAAGGGTGCCACATCCCTTCAATGAGGAAAAAATAGTCTCCTCAACAGATGGTGCTGGAACAACTAGATTTCTACAATTAAAGAATAAATTTGAAAAAGAAAGAATAAATTTGGCCTGGCCGGTGTGGCTCAGTGGTTGAGCTTTGACCTATGAACTAGGAGGTCATGGTTGATTCCCGGTCAGGGCACATGCCCATGTTGTGGTCTCAATCCCCTGTGTGGGGCCTGCAGGAGGCAGCAGATCAATATCTCATCATTAATGTTTCTATCTCTCTCCCTCTCCCTTCCTCTCTGAAATCAATAAAAAAAATTTTAAAAAAGAATACATTTGGGTTCCTATGCCACAGCAAAGATATAAAAATTAACTCAAAATGGATCAATGACCTAAATTTAAGAGCCCAAACCATAAAACTTAGTAGAAACCATAAGGATAGATCTTCATGGCCTTGGATTTGGCAATGAATTCTTACATATGGCATCAAACGTATGAGCAACAAAAGAAAAAAAATGAAGTGAACATCAAAATTAAAAACTTTTGTGCATTAAAGGACAAGATCAAAAAAGTGAAAAGACAACTTACAAAATGAGAGAAAATATCTACAAATCATGTATCTGATAAGTTTAATATGTAGAATATTTAGAACATTTACAACTCCTACAATCAATATCAACAAAAACCAATTCAAAATTGGGTAAAGGACTTGCATAGAGTCTTTCTACAAAGATATAGCTAGAAAAGTCCAATAAGCACATGAAAAGATGCTCAAGCCCGGCCAGTGTGGCTCAGTCGTTGAGCGCCAACCTATAAACCAGGAGGTCACGAGTTTGATCCTGGTCAGGGCACATGCTCAGGTTGTGGGCTTGATCCCCAGTGTGGGGCGTGCAGGAGGCAGCTTATCAATGATTCTCTCTCATCATTGATGTTTCTCTCTCTCTCTCTCCCTCTCCCTTCCTCTCTGAAATCAATAAAAATATATTTTTTAAAAAGAAAGAAAAGATACTCAATATCAAAAGTCACTAGGGAAATGGAAATCAAAACTACAGTGAGGTACTATGAACCTTAAACTTATTAAAATGGCTATTTAAAAAACACCATAAAATAACAAGTGTTAGCAAGAGTATAGAGAAATTGGAACACTTGTACTTTGCTGGTGAGAATTTAAAATGTGGCAGCTGCTATGGAAAACAGTGATAGATCCTCAAAATCATAACATAAAATTACCATAAAACCCAGCAACTGCTCCTGGGTATATACCGAAAAGAACTAAAAATGGACTCAGATACTTGGACAATCAATGTTCATTGCAGATTATTCACAATGGCCAAAAGGTGGAAACAACGTTAAGCGTCCAGCAGTAGAGGAATGGACAAATACAACGTGGCATATACATACAATGGATTATTCAGACATTTTTTTAAAAAAAAGAATAACAGCCGAAACCAGTTTGGCTCAGTGGATAGAGCATCGGCCTGCGGACTGAAAGGTCCCAGGTTCGATTCTGGTCAAGGGCATGTACCTTGGTTGCGGGCACATCCCCAGTGGGGGTTGTGCAAGAGGCAGCTGATCGATGTTTCTCTATCATCGATGTTTCTAACTCTCTATCCCTCTCTCTTCCTCTCTGTGAAAAATCAATAAAATATATTAAAAAAATAAATAAATAAAAATAAAAAAAGAATAACATTCTGACACATGCTACAACATAGATAAATCTTGAAAACATTATGCAAGGGAAATAAGCCAAACACAAAAGGACAAATAATGTATAATTTCACTTCCATGAAATATCTAGAAAAATCAAGTTAACAGCGACAGAAAGTAGAATAGAGGTTACCAGGGGAATGGGGAAATGGGAGAAAGTGCTTAATGATTAGAGTTCTGTTTGGAGTGATGAAAACGTTTTGGAAACAGTTGGTGTTGATGGTTGCACAACATTGTGAATATATTGAATGCCACTGAATTAGACACTTAAAAATGGTTAACATGCCCTGGCCGGTGTGGTTCAGTTGGTTGGGAGTATTCCCGTGCAACGAAGGGTTCCCAGTCAAGACACATGCCCCAGTAGGGGCGTGCAGGAGGCAGCCGATGTTTCTCTCTCCCCCTCCTTCACCCATCCTCTCTCTTTAAAAAACATTATATATATGGTTGGAAATGTCCAACCTTGTTTTGTATATTAAAAGGTAAAACATATGATGGGCTCTGAATTGCGGACTTTTTCCTGAAAAATATTTTTTTCTTCCTCTCCTTGAAATCCAGATGCACAGATCATACCAGCATGTTTAAAGGTTCAATTGTGGAAAATGTTCTGTTTTAAAAATGCAAAATATGCTTCCCTAGAACCAGGTGTGTGGTTGAATTAGTTCTTTTCATCTTGGCCTTGATGGTTCTCAGCTTCTCTTCCACTTTGCTAGTCCATATCACTGAGCTCTCAGCATGCCTGGAAGGCAAATTTCAGATGCCTACAGAATAGATTATAAACCAAAAGGCACAGGAAATCTTAGCTCTGTTCATCCATCCACATGGGTGGGCTGCTTTGTCAAAATATTTATACATATTTCACTTAAAGCAGATAAGTAGTGAATATAATGATTATTTATATTGAGATATTAATGTGTAGGAGTACCATTAGGTTTTAAACTGCCATATTATCTCTTAGAATAGCACAATCTATTCTACAGAATTAAATGTGCTATGATGTGACTTAAGAATTGTCACGTTAAATTATAGGAAACTGAATATAGAAGACATTCAACTAAAATTTTGAGGACATATGAATTTGGAAAGAATCAAAGGTTGATCAACTAACCATTATGCACTGTGTTAAATTTAAAGCAGATAAAGTTTAACAAAGCATATTCTATTGAAGTGTTCTCTTGCACACAACAATTATCACCTTTTACATGATTAAAGTTTATCTTTTTAAAAGATATATTCTTTTTATTGATTTCAGAGAGGAAGGGAGAGATAGAGACATCAATGATGAGAGAGAATCATTGATTGGCTGCCTCTTGCATGCCCCACACTGGGGATCCAGCCAGCAACCTGGGCATGTGCCCTGACCAGGAATCAAACTATGACCTCTGGTTCATAGGTCAATGCTCAACACTGAGCAAAACTGGCCAGCCTAAAAGTTATTTATCTTAAAAGAGCATGCCACCACTTCTCTATGTAATCTTCAGTAGAGCCAGATGAAATTACATGTGAGAGAAAATTTATTTTGGACAATTGGTTTGTTTTCTCTGCTGCAAATATTGACTCAACTCTAAACCACTATTAATATAAAATGATGTCATGATATTACACTACAGTTATATAATATCTCACCATTGAGGGGAAGCTGGGTAAAGGGTTCATGGGACTCTGTACTACTTTGCTACTTCCTGTGAGTCCATAATCATTTCAAAGTAAAAAATATTTTTATATATTTTTTATTGATTTCAGAGAAGAAGGGAGAGAGTAATAGAAACATTAATGATGAGAGAGAATCACTGATTGGCTGCCTCCCGCATGCCCCCTACTGGGGATTGAACCCGCAACCTAGGCATGTGCTCTTGACCAGAATTGAACCTGGGACCCTTCAGTCCACAGGCTGATGCTCTATCCACTGAGCCAAACCAGATAGGGCATAAAAAATGTTTGTAAAGACATCAAATTGTCACTGTAATAATTATGTATGGTGCCAGGTGGGTACTAGACTTATAGTAAGCTATATAAATGTCTAATCACTATGTTATATACCTGAAACTAATACTATTTTATGTTAACTATAATTGAAACTAACCATAATTGAAAAATTAAAGAAAAAGAATTGATAGGAACACAGACATGCAAACAGATAATTGCAATATGATCTACAAGATACCATAACATTGAAAAAAAATCAAATTGTTTCAGGTACCTAAACCATAACCCTGCTCTACAAAGTGATTCATTAAATGCTACATTCAGGTCAGAGGTCAGATCTAGTTTCCAAATTTTGGTACAAAACATCACTGTGCTCTGTAGCCCTGGCTGGTAGCTAAGTTGATTAGAGCATCATCCCAATAAGCAAAGATAGTGGGTTTGATCCCTGGTCAGAGCACACGCAAGAATCAACCATTGAATGCATAAGTAAGTGGAACCACAAATCTCTCTCTCTCTCTCTCTCTCTCTCTCTCTCAAATCAACATTTTTTTATTTTTTTAAATATATTTTTTGCCGGTTTGGCTCAGTGGATAGAGCGTCGGCCTGCGAACTCAAGGGTCCCAGGTTTGATTCCGGTCAGGGGCATGTACCTTGGTTGCGGGCACATCCCCAGTAGGGGGTGTGCAGGAGGCAGCTGATCAATGTTTCTAACTCTCTATCCCTCTCTCTTCCTCTCTGTGAAAAATCAATAAAATATATTTTAAAAAAATAAATAAAATAAAATATATTTTTTGAAAGAAGATGGCTGCCAACGGGAAGGCAGACTGCAAGATACTGTGAGAGTGAGAAAACAAAGGGAGAGTGTGTGGTCGCACGGGGAGTGTTTGTTGGTGAGTTGAGGAATGGCTATACTCCAGGAGACAGTGGAGGACTGCTGGACAGGGCTCTCCTGACCGGGCATCCCCCACTGCTGCTGGGCTCCCTCCCAGAGTGACCGGATTGAACACGGAGACCGCGCCATCTTGAAGGGGAAAGTGGATGTTATCGGAAGCCTGAAAATCTACAGCTACGGCACCCACTGGAAAGCTGCGAACCCGAGAACATCGGTCCCAAGTGGCGCAAGCATGAGGATTCAGAGGAGCTCTACACTCCACCACAGAAAGGAGAGAGAGAACTACATAACCAGATGCCCGGAAAAGAGAGATCATAGGGAGACAAAGAAACAGCCTGCATATGAAAGAAAAGCAGGCATCACCAGAAAAGGAAGTGAACAAAATGGAGGCAAGCAACCTGTCAGAGAAAGAATTCAGAGAAATGGTCATAAGGTGAATGAAAAGAATGGAAGACAAATTCGACAATATGTGTAAGAACCAAGAGGAAATGAAGAAGAACCAAGAAGAAATGAAAAATGACATCGCTGCTGTAAAGAACTCAATAGAAAGCATCAAGAGTAGACTAGAAGAAGCAGAGGATCACATCAGTGAGCTAGAAGACAGGGTAGGGAAAAATACCAAAATAGAACAGCTTCTAGAAAAAAAAAAATTAAAAAGCAGGAGGAGAGCCTAAGGTTACTTTGGGACAACAGGAAACAAAACAACATCTGCATAATAGGAGTGCCAGAAGGAAAGGAAACTGAGCAAGGAATAGAAAACCTGTTTGAAGAAATAATGACAGAAAACTTCCCTGATATAGGGAAGAAAAAAAAATCCACACAAATCCAAGAGGCTCACAGAGTCCCAAGCAAAATGAACCCCAAAAGACCGACGCCAAGGCACATTATAATTAAATTGGCAAACACCAACGACAAAGTAAGAATATTAAAAGCGGCCAGAGAGAGACAGAAAGTTACCTAAAAAGGATCCCCCATCAGGCTAGCGACTGATTTCTCAACAGAAACACATCAGGCCAGAAGGGAATGGAATGAAATATACAAAGTCATGCAAAGGAAGGGTCTGAATCCAAGAATACTGTACCCAGCAAGGCTATCAATCAAAATTGAAGGTGAAATCAGGAGCTTCACAGACAAAAAAGGACTAAGGGAGTTTATCACCACCAAACCAGCAATGCAAGAAATGCTAAAGGATCTGCTGTAAAAAAAAAAAGAAAGAAAGAAAGAAAGAAAGAAAGAAAGAAAGAAAGAAAGAAAGAAATAGGAAGCAAAGAAGGAACACAGGGGTATAGAATAAAAATGACGACAAATAAGTACCTATCAATAATAACTTTAAATGTAAATGGATTGAATGCTCCAATCAAAAGACACAGGGTAACTGATTGGATAAGAAAACAAAACCCATATATCTGCTGTCTACAGGAAACCCACCTCAGAAAAAAAGACGCATAAAGACTGAGAATGAAGGGATGGAAAAAGGTTTTCCAAGCGAATGGAAATGAAAAAAAGCTGGGGTAGCAATACTTATATCCGACAAATTAGATCTCAAAGTGAAGGACATAACAAGAGATAATGAAGGCCACTTCATAATACTAAAGGGAGCAATCCAACAAGAAGAAATAACTCTTGTAAACATATACGCACCCAATACAGGAGCACCCAAATACATAAAAAAAACTCCTGGAAGATATCAAAGGAGAGATTGACAGCAATACAATCATAGTAGGAGACTTTAATACCCCACTATCACCATTGGACAAATCCTCTAAACAAAAAATCAGCAAAGAAAAATCAATCCTAAATGACTCACTAGACCAGATGGAATTAATCGACATCTTCAGAACATTTCACCCCAAAGCCACAGAATATACATTCTTCTCAAGTGCACATGGGTCATTTTCAAAGATAGACCATATGTTAGAACATAGGCAAAGACTCTCCAAATTTAAGAAGATAGAAATCATATCAAGTATCTTCTCAGATCATAGTGGCATAAAACTGGAAATCAACTACAATAAAAACAATCCAAAGAAATCAAACAAATGGAGACTAAACAGCATGCTATTAAACAATGACTGGGTTACCAAAGACAACAAGGAAGAAATAAAAAACATCATGGCAACAAATGATAATGAAAACACAACAATCCAAAATCTATGGGACACAGCGAAAGCAGTCCTGAGAGGGAAGTTCATAGCTCTACAAGCCTACTGCAAAAAACAAGAAACAATGGTAATAAATTACCTAACCCAACAACTCAAAGAGTTAGAGAGACAGCAACAAGAAAAGCCCAGTGTAAGCAGAAGGAAGGAAATAATAAAGATCAGAGCAGAGATAAACGACATAGAGACCAAAGAAACAATACAAAAGATCAATAAAACCAAGAGCTGGTTCTTTGAAAGGATAAACAAGATTGATGAACCTCTAGCCAGGCTCACCAAGAAGCAAAGAGAGAGGACCCAAATAAACAAAATCAGAAATGAAAGTGGTGAAATAACAACAGACCCCGCCGTAATACAAAGGATTGTTACAAAATACTACTAACAACTCTATTCCAACAAACTGGACAACCTGGAGGAAATAAACATATTCTTAGAAAAATATAACCTTCCAAAACTCAATCAAGATGAATCTAAACAGCTCAACAGGCCAGTAACTGTGGAAGAAATTGAAGCAGTCATCAAAAAGCTTCCGGCAAACAAAAGCCCGGGGCCAGACGGCTTCAAAGGAGAGTTTTACCAAACATTCAAGGAAGAACTAAAACCTATCCTCCTCAGACTATTCCAAAAAATTCAAGAGGAAGGAACACTTCCAGGCTCCTTCTATGAAGCCAGCATCACCCTAATACCAAAACCAGATAAAGACAACACAATGAAAGAGAATAACAGACCAATATCCCTCATGAACATAGATGCCAAAATCCTCAACAAAATTCTAGCAAATCGGCTCCAGCAGTACATCAGAAAGATCATACACCATGACCAAATAGGATTTATCCCAGGAATGCAAGGATGGTACAATATCCGCAAATCAATAAACGTGATACATCACATAAACAAATTGAGAGGAAAAAAATTACATAGTCATATCAATAGATGCAGAAAAAAGCATTTGACAAAATCCAACACCCTTTCTTGATAAAAACTCTCAGAAAGGTGGGAATAGAAGGATCATACCTCAACATAATAAAAGCCATATATGATAAACCCACAGCCAACATCATACTCAATGGGCAAAAACTAAAACCATTTCCCCTAAGAACAGAAACCAGACAGGGATGCCCACTCTCACCACTCCTATTCAACATAGTACTTGAAGTACTAGTCATTGCAATTAGACAAGAAGAAACAAAAGGCATGCAAATTGGAAAAGAAGAAGTAAAGCTGTCCTTATTTGCAGATGACATGCTATTGTACATAAAAAACCTGAAAGACTCCATCAAAAAACTATTAGACTTAATAAGTTAATTTGGCAATGTAGCAGGATACAAAATTAATGCCAAGAAATCTATGGCATTTTTATACACCAATAGTGAACTTACAGAAAGAGAGACTAAGAAAGCAATCCCATTTACTGTCACACAAAAAAAAATTAAGATACCTAGGAATAAACTTAACTAAGGAGGTAAAAGACCTATACGCGGAAAACTACAGGACACTGAAAAAAGAGATAGAGGAAGACATAAACAGATGGAAGAACATACCGTGTTCATGGATTGGTAGAATCCACATCATTAAAATGTTCATACTACCCAAAGCAATCTATATATTCAATGCACTCCCAATTAAAATACCAAAGGCATATTTCACAGACCTACAAAGAACTCTCCAAAAATTAATCTGGAATAAAAAAAAGACCCCGAATAGCCACAGCAATCCTGAGAAAGAAGAACAAAGTAGGTGGGATCTCAATACCAGATTTCAAGCTCTATTACAAAGCCACTGTTCTCAAAACAGCCTGGTACTGGCACAAGAACAGATATATAGACCAATGGAATAGAATAGAAAACCCAGATATCAACCCAAACCACTATGCTCAATTAATATTTGATAAATGAGGCATGAACATACAATGGAGTCAAGACAGTCTCTTCAATAAATGGTGCTGGGAAAATTGGTCAGATACATGCAAAAAATGAAACTAGACCATCAACTTACACCATACACAAAAATAAACTCAAAATGGATACAGGACTTAAACATAAGATGGGAAACCATAAAAATACTAGAGGAATCCACAGGCAGAGAAATCTCAGATATATGCAATTTCTTCACAGATGCCGTTCCTAGGGCAATGGAAACTAAAGAGAAAATAAACAAATGGGACTACATCACAATAAAAAGCTTTTGCCCAGCAAAAGAAACCATCAACAAAACAACAAGAAAGCCCACTGTATGGGAGAACATATTTGCAAATGTTATCACTAATAAAGGTTTAATCTCCAACATCTACAGGGAACTTATACAACTTAATAAAAGGAAGATAAATGACCCAATAGAAAAATGGGCAACGGACCTAAATAGAATCTTTTCGAAAGAGGACAGAAGGAAGGCCAAGCGACATATGAAAACATGCTCAAAGTCACTAATTATCCGAGAGATGCAAATCAAAACAATGCGGTACCATCTCACACCTGTCAGAATGGCTATCATCAACAAATCAACAAACGACAAGTGCTGGCGAGGATGCAGAGAAAAAGGAACTCTTGTGCACTGCTGGTGGGAATGCAGACTGGTGCAGTCACTGTGGAGAACAGTATGGAGTTTCCTCAAAAAACTGAAAATGGAACTCCCATTTGACCCAGTAATCCCACTTCTAGGAATATATCCCAAGAAACTAGAAACACCAATCAGAAAGGATATATGCACCCCCATGTTCATAGCAGCACAATTCACCATAGCTAAGATTTGAAAACAGCCTAAATGCCCATCAGCAGATGACTGGATCAGAAAACTGTGGTACATCTACACAATGGAATACTATGCTGCCATAAAAAAAGAAGAAATTCTCATCATTTGCAGCAACCTGGATGGAATTGGAGAACATTATGTTAAGTGAAATAAGTCAGTCAATGAAAGAAAAATACCACATGATCTCACTCATTTATGGATAATAAAGAACATTATAAAATTGAACAAAAAGATAGATACAGAGACAGTAAAGCATCAAACAGACTGTCAAATTACAGGGGGAAGGTTAGGGAGAGATGGGGGAGATAAGAGATCAATCAAAGGACTTGTATGCATGCATATAAGCATAACCAATGGACGCAAAACTCTGGGGGGTGAGGGCATATATGGGAGTGGGGTGGGGGGGCAATGGTAAGATATGTACACATATAATACCTTAATAAAAAAATTGGAAAGAAAAAAAAAGAAAACTATGGTACATCTACACAATGGAATACTACGCTGCTATAAAAAAGAAGGAACTTTTACCATTTGCAGCAGAATGGATGGACCTGGAGAGCATTGTGTTAAGTGAAATATGCCAGGCAATGAAAGAAAAATACCACATGATCTCACTCATTTATGGAAAATAAAGAACATTATAACTCGATGAACAAAAAGATAGATACAGAGGCAGTAAAGCACCGAACAGACTGTCAAATTACAGCGGGAATGCTGGGGAGTGTTGGGGAGGGGGGAAAAGAGATCAACCAAAGGACTTATATGCATGCATATAAGCACAACCAATGGACACAAGACACTGGGGGGTGGGATGAGGGCATGCAACAGAGGGTAGAGGAGGCTGGGGGAAGGCCAATGGGGGGCAAAAGGATATATATATGTACTACTTATGTAATACTTTAAACGATAAAAAGAAGAAAAAAATATATTTTGTATTGATTTCAGAGAGGAAGGGAGAGGGAGAGAGAGACAGAAACATCAATGATGAGAGAGAATTATTGATTGTCTGCCTCCTGTACACCCTCTACTGGGGATCGAGCCCGCAACCCAGGCATGTGCCCTTGACCAGAATTGAACTCGGGAACCTTCAATCCACAGGCTGACGCTCTAGCCACCAAGCCAAATCAGCTAGGGCTCTCTCTTCACTGATGTTTCTCTCTCTCTCTCTCTCTCTCTCTCTCTCTCTGAAATCAATAAAAAATATATTTTAAAAAAACTAAGGCGAGCTATGGACACCACTGCTTATTTGAAAAGGGGGTATAATAATGAGCATAGACTCATTGGAGGAGAGTGACTGTTTAATATCTCAGTGTGGCATGTATATACCTGCAGAGGCAAATAGGATTGATGAAAGCTCGAGTGATTAAGACAACTGGTGGGATTTGTGAGTGGAGACTAAGAACCCTTCAGAATCAGGATGTCCACACTGCATCTAGGAGTCCAAGGGTTTAAAAGAGTGCTTGGTATCGTAGGGGTTTAGAATGAGTCACCCTAAGATGTGGCATGTGGATCATTTAGCGCTTAAGGCAACTGTGACCCTGTGAGCTCAAGAAATATCTGCCCCCTACCCCTTTGGACTACCTAGAAAATTTTAAATTAGGAACCTTGCCCATAGTAAAAGTTACCACCAGAGATGACCTTTTATGACCTCTCTACAGGGCAGGGCAAACTTCTAATTACTGAACATCTACCTGCTCTCCTTACCATCCAGAGAATGACCTTCCTCCCCTCTGAAGCCCCAGGTGCCTTACCTCATGCTTAGCTCAGAATGTTTCTTCATACCTCATTTTCTTTTTTAAAAATATATTTGTATTGATTTCAGAGAGGAAGGAAGAGGGAGAGAAACATCCATGATGAGAGAGAACCATGGATCTGCTGCCTCCTGTAAGTCCCCCACTGGGGATCGAGCCCACAACCCAGGCATGTGCCCTTGACCAGAATCGAACCTGGGACCTTTCAGTTCGCAAGCCAACACTCTATCCACTGCGCCAAACTGGCTAGGGCCATACCTCATTTTCACTTTCTGTCCCTAAACCTCTCAGGTATGTGGGATTTCCATATATATAAATGTAATTAATTTTGGTTCTTTTCTCTTGTTAATCTGTCTCATGCAGGTTGAAATTATTGACCACCCAGAAGAATCTAGGAGGGAAGAGGAAAATTTCTTCCTCCCACATGGCATATTATAGGCATTCAACATATATCTGATAAAAGAAGGTTGAATTAGCCATGGACAGTTTTGCTCAGTGCATAGAATGTCGGCCTGTAGACTGAAGGGTCTCAGGTTCAATTTTGGTCAACAGCACATGCTTAGGTTGCAGGCTCAATCCCCAGTAGGGGGCATGCAGGAGGCAGCTGATCAATGATTCTCATCATTAATGTTTCTATATCTCTCTCCCTCCCTCCCTCTTCATTCCTCTCTCTAAAATCAATTAAAAATATATTTTAAAAAAGAAGTATGTGTCTATCATTTTTCAAAGGTTAAATTAAATATATAATGAATACGTTTGAAAGAAAACTTCTACTAAAATAATTATCATATGCTATTTCCACCACCCAGAAAGTGGGAATAAGCTGAAGGACAAAAGCACTTGTTTTTGTGAAACGTCAACTTTTCTTTTTAAAAATATCCCAGTTCTAAGTCTCTCTCAAGCAAATAACCAGAAAACAATATGAACACAATTCCCTAAGCAGTTTGAAATACATAATGGCCCCTCAGTTTATTGGTTCAATATTTTCTCTGGGTACTAGGGCAGATTTTCTTGGGAAAATGTTAAAACAATATTATTTACTAAATGGCTAGATTATGTTAACATTTACGTATTTTAGCATCAGAATAGAATTGCTATATAATTTTGTTGTTGTCAAAAACACTGGATGAATTTTTATAATTAAAATAATGCCACAATTAAATACACTGTGGTATTCTCAATTGAATTCTGCAACAGAAAAAGGAAATTAGCGGAAAAACTGAACTTCAAAAAAAGTCTGGAGTTTAGTAAATAATAATGTACTAATATGCATCTCTTAGTTTTGACAAATGTATTATAGCTATTAAGATGTTAACAGGAGCCGAAACCGGTTTGGCTCAGTGGATAGAGCGTCCGCCTGTGGACTCAAGGGTCCCAGGTTCGATTCCGGTCAAAGGCATGTACCTTGGTTGCGGGCACATCCCCAGTAGGGGGTGTGCAAGAGGCAGCTGATCGATGTTTCTCTCTCATTGATGTTTCTAACTCTCTATCCCTCTCTCTTCCTCTCTGTAAAAAATCAATAAAATATATTTTTTTAAAAAGATGTTAACAGGAGAGGAAGCCATACATCTGAAACTAATACAGAATATTGAATGTATACTGCAATTAAAAAAATGGGTAAAATAGATGCTTGGAAGTCTGTCTTATAAAACCAAAACTGTAGTGTCCTTTGCATGGCTTTAATGTAATCTAAATCAACTTCTGCTAAGTAATGTTCCCAACTGTTATGTTTATCTTGCAGGAGAAGGGCAACCACAGGTTTAAAGGAAGATGAGCTGAAAACATGCAGACTGTTCTTATGTTGGATATTTGACTTAAAGCTGTCTCAGTTTTATAGCTTTCTCCAAAGGGAGGATGGGGGACACATTAGGGGTAATACATGCATGGTATATGGGAACTCTGTACTATCTTTACAACTTTTCTATAAATCTAAAATTATTCCAAAACTAGAGGCCGATGCATGAAGATTCATGCAAGAATGGCCCTTCCTTCCCCTGGCTGCCGGCACCACCTTCACTCTGGCCGGAGCCACTTTTTCTCTCCGGCCCAGAACCGCCTTTCCACCTTCCCACACTGCCCAGAGGCCCCGAGCGGCTGGGGCGGCAGGTGTTCTGCAGCACCCCTGGCCGCTCGGCGCCTGTGTATGCAAATTAACCCACCATCTTTGTTGGGTTAATTTGCATACTCACTCCTGATTGGCTGGTGGGCACCACGAAGGTACAGTCAATTTGCATCTTGCTCTTTTATTAGTGTAGATAAAACACTTAAAAAAAATAAAGCAGTAAGCCCCAGTAGCCCTTGCTCAAGACATGAATGTTTGCCATTTACATGATCATATTAAGAAGAATTAGATTTTCTAACCAGTTTACTCACTAAAAATAAGGGAGGGAAAAGAAAATGATCCCCTTATACTTATTTTATAGTAGGACCACACATTTGAAAAGATACTTGTTTCTACACTGCTGTAAAAAAGAAGAAATTCTTACCATTTGCAATAGCATGGATGGAACTAGAGAGCATTATGCTAAGCGAAATAAGCCAGTCAGAGAAATATAAATATCACATGATCTCACTCATTTGTGGAACATATTGAACAACATAAACTGATGAACAAAAATAGAACCAGAGACATATAAGCATCAAACAGACTGTACAACCTATGAGGGAAGGCGGGGGATGGAGGGTAAGAGATCAACCAAAAGAATTGTATGCATGCATATGAGTAAAACCAATGGACACAGACAGTAATGGGGTGAGGTCTTGTGCTTGGAGGAGGGGGTGGTGGGAGACAGGTCAATGGGAGGGAAAAGGAGACCCATGTAATATTTTAAACAATATTTTTTTAAAAATAAAATTAAAAAGAAAAGAAAAGAAAAGATACTTGTTTCATTAAATAGGAAAGATACTTGGCCCAGCAGGTGTTGCTCAGTGGTTGAGCATTCACCCATGAACCAGGAGGTCACGGTTCAATTCCCAGTCAGGGCACATACCTGGGTTTTGGGCTAAATCCCCAGTAGGGGCATGCAGGAGACAGCCAATAGATGATGTTTCTCTCTCATCAAAGTTTCTATCTCTCTCTCTCCCTCCTCTTTCTCTAAGAATCAATTTTTAAAAATATAAAAAATAGGTACTTATTTCATTAAATTTATATACATGGTTTAAATAGTGCTCACAGGTGTTAAGGAAGGGTGAGGATGGGAGGGAATGGGTATGGTTATAAAAGGGCAACGTGAGGGATCCCTGTGATGTTGAGAATGTTGTATATCTTGATTGTAGCAATGTGACACAATTATAATATACTTGTATATACTATAGATTTGCAAGACAAGAGGAAACTAGGAAAAGGCTACACGGGCTCTTTCTGTATTAGTTCTTACAACTGCATGTCAATCTACAATTGTCTCATGATGTTTAGAGGTTTTATTTTTTAAAAAGTCATATTCTCAATTTTGAAATAGAAACCTTTCATGTAAATCCAGGGACCAACAAGTATAAGATTAAATATCAGGTCAATGAAAATGTTAGTCCATCATAACTTTTGGTTAGTTACATGATTTGAAAGTGAGACACGCTGTAATAATACAAATGATATGGGAGATGAATATCCAAAATAATTTTTGGTATATAGAAAATATAAAACATGCAACAATTTATTATTATCATAAATTGAGTCCTTTTTGAAAGACAGACTACTTATGATAATTTCTTCACCAAAAATTCTTTCTCTACTAAAATAAAAAATAATTTATTCTTTAGAAAAAACAAACATTTAACTTGTCACTCCTACTTATATCATGAACTTGTTACCTTTTTTCTTAGTTTTTATATTTTGGGTCTCTATTTTATTAACTTCTTATAATTAAAAATTGTAAAATGATGCCAAAATACCATATTGTCATTAATTCAATAGTAAGCAACAGCTTCATTTTAACACTATTTTTATATTCTAATTCCCTAACATTTCCATCTGTCCCATTAATGACCCAGGTTATCAGATTTTGTTTAATTTTCCTCTAGCTCTCAGATTTGTCCCTAGTTTTCTAAAATCCTCTTTGGTCCCTTGACTACATAAATTGAATCTTCCCTAAATATTTGGTCTCCAATATTTTATATTACATAGTACAAGGGTAGTTTTGACTTCATAGTGAGAAGAAAAGAAATAAAAACACCTACCGAAAAATACTTATTCTAAATTGAGGGCAATTGAATAAACTTTAATTAGCAAATAGCTTCTAAATGTTTCTGGTAGGATCTGTGTGTATTTGTTTGTTTTTGAAGTTGTCACAGCAATTCACTTTTTTATTTTCAGGCAAATAAGAAGTGTTCTGTTTAGCCTAATTAGAAGTGAACTGTTTGCTTTTCATCAAATATAAAATGGCACTGCTTAAAAAAAATTGGCCTGGCTGGCATGGCTCAGTGGTTGAGCATCGACCTATGAACCAGGTCACAGTTCAATTCCCGGTCAGGGCACATACCTGAGTTGTGGACTTGATCCCCAATGTGGAGTGCACAGGAGGCAGCCAATCAATGATTATCTCTCATCTGTGATGGTTCTATCTCTCTTCCTCTCCCTTCCTCTCCCTTCCTCTCTGAAATCAATAAAAATATATATTTTTAAAAAACTAGAAAGATCTCTAATATTCCAGATCCATAGATAATGTAAACTAAGTTTTAAAACATTAAATACTTATTCCAAGAAAAGGTTTAGAATATAAAAAATATATTACTATTAGCTTACATAAATCTAAGGCTGAGGTTACAAAATGTGGCCTGTGCGCCAAATACAGCCCACTGTCCAGATATAAAGTTTTATTGGGACACCACCATACTCATTTGTGCTGAATTAAATAGTTGCAACAGAATTCAATAGTTGTGATGGAAACTGTACAGCCCACAAAGTCTAAAATATTTACTATCTGGACCTTTACAGAAAAAGTTTGCCAAACCCTTATCTAAGGGGGAAAAGAAGACTGTTTCTACAAAATATAGATAACTTATTTATTTCATTCTGTCCTCCAAATGTTTACCTGCATTCGACTCTCAATTTTGCTCCCTGCAAATTCAGAAGACAGTAAATCAACATCAGTAATGTAAGATCTTGATTACTTGTGCCACTGCTGCTTTGAAAACATTTTAAAAATACTTCAGCCCTAGGCAGTTTGGCTCAGTGGATAGAGCGTCAGCCTGCAGACTGAAGGGTCCCAGGTTCAATTCTGGCCAAGGGGACATGGCTGGATTGTAGGCTCGATCCCCAGCAGGGGGCATGCAGGAGGCAGCCAATCAATGATTCTCTCTCATCATTGATGTTTCTATCTCTTTCCTCTCCCTTCCTCTCTGAAATCAATAAAGAACTATATTTTAAAAAATACTTCAACTTGACCTAGTAATCCCTCTTCTAGGAATATATCCTAAGAAACCCAAAACACCAATCAGAAAGAATGTATGCACACCTATGTTCATATCAGCACAATTTACAATAGCTAAGAATTTGAAACGACCTAAGTGCCCACCAGCAGATGAGTGGATAAAAAGCTGTGGTACATTTACACCATAGAATACTATGCAGCAATAAAAAAGAAGGATCTCTTACTCTTTGAGACAGCATGGAGGGACCTGTAGAGTATCATGCTAAGTGAAATACTAGTAAGTCAGCCAGAGAAAGACAAGTATCACATGATCTCACTTATATGTGGAATCAAACTAACAAAATAAACTGATGAACAAAGTGAATCCAGAGACATGGAAGCATGGAACAGAGTGCAGAATCTCAGAGGGAAGGTGGGGGAGGGTGGGTGTGTGGGAGGTAATTAACTAAAGACCTTGTATGCATATATGCATAACCCATGGACACAGACAAAAGGATGGTGAAGGCCTGTGGCAGGGGGTGGGGGTGGCCGACCTAGAGGGGGTCAATGGGGGAAAAAAGGGGACATATGTAATACTTTCAACAATAAAGATTTTTTAAAAATGCTTCAACTAACAGGCATTATTTTTGATTCATAAAGGATGAACTCGCATCTGACTTGGTTGGCTTAGATGCAATTTTTGGATAACTTTCCTAAATTGATATGCATAGTTTTACTTAGAATTGAATTTTAATTTGTTTAAACAAAAGAATACATCATTGAATATATGAGGATATTGTGTGAGGCAAGTCATGTGCAACTGACCCCAATTTGCTTCCTGGCCTCTGGCCTCTTCCAAAACCCTCAGGAGTGCCTGTTCCTCCTGGTGGCTGAACATTCACACCTGAATGCTAGCCCGTGCCTCAGATGCAGCATTTTTCAACTTCACCTCAACTCTTCCCTCTACGCTGTCTCATGTTCAGGATGCCACCATTCCCCCAGCCAATCAGATGTGACACAGGCTTGGGTTCAAATTCTGACTTGAAATGGGGCACATCTTTCAAACTATCTCAAGCTTGGGTTTTCTCTTTTGTGCAACGGGAAGAACAATACTCACCTCATTTAGGATTGATGTAAAAATTAAAGGAGACATTGAGTGGGAAGTGCGTGGCACACAGCAGATACCAAAAATTACTTCCCCTTTCATACACTTTTCAAAATGTTAGGCACCCATATTTCTTCCTTGATTTCACCCTACATCTACTTATATCCTGACAATTCAGCTTCTGTGCAGACTTTGAATCTGGTACACCCTTTCCATCACTGTGGCCATTATCTTGATTCTTCCCTAAATGGCTGCAATTATCCCCCATCTCTTTTCTTCTGATTGCCTGCTTTTTGAGCCATCTTACTACAGTTTGGCTTAGAAATCTACATATTTGTTTTTCTATTGAATCAAATGCCGTTCTTAGTGTCTTGATCAAGCTTATTCAACCATGATCTTCAAGCCCAAATTCTACCTCTCACAGGGCCTTGGCACTTCTTTGCTAATATCCCATTGGACACAGCAGGTCACATGGCCTACAGTCAGTATGGACAAAAGGGTATGTATATAAGATGTACTTCTTTGGGGACCACTACTGCAACAATCTCGCCCAGCCACTTCCTGGTTATGTGGCAATCGGCAAGTCACTTACCCCACTGAGTTTTGATCTCTTTAATCTGTAAAAAGCAGATACTATTTATATCACAAAGTCCTAGTAAAGATAAATAATTTTTAATATATATTTACATTTATTTCATAAATGAAGAGAGAGGGATCGAGAGATAGAAACATCAATGATGAGAATCATTGATTAGCTGCCTCCTGCATGCCCCCTACTGAGGATTGAGCCCACAACCCAGGCATGTGCCCTGACCAGGAATCAAACCGTGACCTTCTGATTCACAGGTCAATGCTCTACCACTGAGCCACGCTGGCCGGGCAAGATAAATAATGTGTAATTCTTTATATGTATTTACATATTAATTCTTTGTATCACTTACAGTGCTTAGCATTGTACCTTACACTTAAACCCTTTGTTATACTACCTTACAAGGAACTGTGGAGGCTATAAAGATAAACAAAGGATGTCAGTAAACATGTGCTGTTTATATAAATTAAATAATTGCCCTGAGAAATGGACTGGTTCTGACATGGCCTTTGTCAGAGATGTTTTCCATTTTAATATCTGTGTTTCTCCTGATTTTGAAGTATATCTTCATGGTAGAAAAATATAGGAAAGTATGAAGATTAAAGTAAAATCAATTAAAATGCCATTCCTGCCGAAACCGGTTTGGCTCAGTGGATACAGCGTCGGCCTGCAGACTGAAGGGTCCCAGGTTCGATTCCGGTCAAGGGCATGTACCTTGGTTGCGGGCACATCCCCAGTAGGGGGTGTGCAGGAGGCAGCTGATCGATGTTTCTCTCTCATCGATGTTTCTAACTCTCTATCCCTCTCCCTTCCTCTCTGTAAAAAATCAATAAAATATATTTTAAAAAATAATAAAAATAAATAAAATAAAATGTCATTCCTAAGAGAGAACCACTCTTAACATTTCATCAGATTCCTCTTCAGCCTTGTTTTCTATGGATTGCAATCTTGTTAATAGTTTACAACCAAAGGTAAAATTAGGGGATTAGAAGCAGAAATAGAATAGTGGGGACTAGCTATAATTACATGAAATACTAACCAATGCTCTGTTATCTGTGTTGTTGTTTTTTTCCTTCTGATTAAAGAAAGGACATTCTGACCTGGCTGGGAGTTGTATGGCCTGGACCTGGGAGTTAATCTCAAAATGTGGTCCAAACAACAAGAAAGCCCACTGCATAGGAGAACATATTTGCAAATGATGTCAACGATAAGGGTTTAATCTCCAACATTTACAGGGAACTCATGCAGCTTAACAAAAAGAAGATAAACAACTCAATCAAAAAATGGGCAACTGATCTAAATAGACACTTTTTGAAAGAAGACAGAAGGAAGGCCAAGAGACATATGAAAACCTGCTCTAAATCACTAATCATCAGAGAGATGCAAATAAAAACAACAATGCGGTACCATCTCACACCTGTCAGAATGGCCATTATCAACAAGTCAACAAATGACAAGTGCTGGCAAGGATGTGGAGAAAAAGGAACCCTCGTGCACTGCTGGTGGAAATGCAGACTGGTGCAGCCACTGTGGAGAACAGTATGGAGTTTCCTTAAAAAACTAAAAATAGAACTCCCATTTGACCCAACGATCCCACTTCTAGGAATATATCCCAAGAAACTGGAAACATCAATCAGAAAGGATATATGCACCCCCATGTTCATAGCAGCACAATTCACCATAGCTAAGATTTGGAAACAGCCTAAGTGCCCATCAGGAGATGAGTGGATTAAAGAACTGTGGTACATCTACACAATGGAATACTACGCTGCAGTAAAAAAGAAGGAGCTCTTACCATTTGCAACAATGTGGATGGAGATGGAGAACATTATGCTTAGTGAAATAAGCCAGGCAGAGAAAGATAAATATCACATAATCTCACTCATTTGTGGAATATAATGAACAACATAAACTGATGCGGAGAAAAATAGATCCAGAAACAGAGAAACATCAATCAGAATGTCAAACCTCAGGGAAGAAATTGTGAGGTAACCAGAAACCCAAGAATGCCTGAGAACACCTTTCTAGCCACGCTAGCAATCATCAGATGTACGGTAATTTTACCTGGGACAAGAGGGTAAGTATTTTGGTCTTATGCTCCTGACCCTTCATGGGTAAGACCCCTTACGTGGGCTGATCCCCTGACTAATGTAGTTACCAATAATAGCAAACACCTTGGTCATCCAGGAGGTCCATGGGTGGGGCAAGAAAGTATAAATACACAGGGGTCTCCACCCAGCTTCCCTTTTGTATGACACAAAATCAAAACAATGCCCCTTTGTGTGTACAATTAAAGAGAGGTTTCTGGCTTGTGTGGACACCAAAGAAAGGGTGTCACTACTATCACTACTTGCCCCCGGTAGAGGTGCAGAAAATGTAACTAAGACCTTGTCTATACAAAAAGAAATGGACAGCCAGTTTGAAAGGGAATTGCCATGGACTAGAACAAAGAATATCCTTACATGATATTATTCTACACTGTCATTAAAATTTTTCCCAGATTTGGATCACCCCCATTACTTATAATAGTTCCTTACACCCTTGAGGATAAAAAAAAAATCATCTGTTTGGTGCTTGGAGACAAATGTAACACATCTCTTGATATTTTAGAATTACAACAGCATAATATACAATTATCCCAAGAAAACTTACAAACTAATTCTTTGAATGTCTGGCAGCAATTTAAAAAGGACATGTAAGGATTTAATCCCTTTCATTGTGTAGAGGGCCTCCTGGGAAGGCACCTGAGCATTCTATATTTGTCCCTCTTGCCCTTTAGGCCAAGAGGGACCGTCTTCTCACAATTCAATTGCTCACAGCTGTTGCCTGAGCTCTCTGTTCATGTCAAGGTTGAAGTCTCATGATGACTGGTACCATGGATCTGTCTCTCGCCCAGGGGGGCAAACTGAGCCCTCCCTGGAGAAGAAACCCGGGTTCCCCAAGATATGTGATCAGTGCTGGGGCCCTGCCAGCAGGCGAGGGGATCCCAAGGCAGGTGCTGGGCATGGAGGCCACGGGGGCATAGGCTACCAAGGAGACAGAACTGAACCTCACATCACCCTGCTTGGCCCCGGAGGATGGCTGGTTAGCCAGAAACGGGTAAGATTCCTCAGGAAAGGAGCAACCTAAGACAGGCATAGTCACAGAGGGGCCATCAGGAGAGAACCTGGGGGTCAACAGTGGTGGGGCACAGACCCTCACCCCCCCCAACTTTGCAGGGGCCTGAACACTCACCCCTTCTGAAGGAAGTCTCCTGCCCCCAGGGCTGCTTAATGTCCCATACCCAGCTCAAATCAGGACCCGGGTAACAGACAGAGACTTGGCCGACAGCAGCTGCCCTCTCACTCCAACAAGAATTGTTTGAGTTGTCTTGTACCCATGGTGTGGGGAAGTGGGTTTATGATATCTAAATCCAGCCTACCACCAGGAATGCTCAGGACCTACTCAAGAAGGCAAATAATCCTTTCCACTAATATTTACAGGGTAAAATAAGATTGTTGGTAGAGTAATAAATTTGACAGTAAAATAGTAGTCAAGTTTTCAGGCAAATTTAAATTGGCTAGTTGAAACAAGCGAATATTCTAGAAAAATTAATTGTACTGGACAAAAAGGTGTTCCTAAAGTGTTAACTAAAATTTTTATTGGTAGTTCATCTCATGATAAAATTGCGCACCATGTAATGAACCTAAAACAGTAATATTATAGTGCAAAAAATTAAAATTTAAAAGCCATCAAGACTACATTATAAAATTTTCAAAAGCCTCCTAATATTTAAATCAAAAAAGGGGGGGATAGTAGAAGAATATCATGTAAGGAAAAATATCCTGTAAGTAAATTACATCTAGAAAATTAATACTTTAGAAAGTTAATTGTAAGACTAAAAGCAAGACACCCATGAAAAACACACAAGATGTCAAAACAAGCCAGAGGAAAATCATTTGGGCAAAAAATGAAATAGGATCCCAAGTCAAATTTATAGAAAATATTCCTTTATTAACTTTTGGTCGAGAATATGTTTGTATATTTTCAGAAAACAACTCCGAGACCATGTGGATTCCAGCAACAGAGAGGAATCGACAGGACTACTCCAGCCATGAAAACAGAAGAGAAGCAGTCCAGAGATGGAAGACGCTGACGGTGCCTTGCCATACTAGCAATCAGCAGCTGTGCATCATTGCAGGTTTCCCAGGACCAAACCAGAGAGGGTCGGACCTGCAATACCACCATTTGTCCACCATCCAGAACTGAAATGTCATTGCTGACATGTACACATAAGGAACTGTTTGACATTGAAATTGGGTCTCAAAAGAACTGTTGGCCCAGAAAGAAACTCACTACAGACTGATTCATTTGCCTGTCAGCATAACCATTATTGCTTGTCTCATTTTCGATTCTTATAAGTGTATTTCTAATAGCACATGATCTCACTCATCTAGGGGAAATAATGAACAACATAGACTGATGAACAAGAACAGACCCAAAAACAAGGAGGAATGGATCAGACTGTCGGGCCTCAGAGGGAGGGTAAGGGAGGGTGGGGATATAGGGGAGAGATCAACCAAAGGACTTGTGTGCATGCATATGAGCCTAACCAGTGGTTAAGGACAACAGGGGGGTGGGGGCATGCGTGGGGAGGGGTGTGGGATGGGAATGGGGGGATGAGGACAAATATGTGATACCTTAATTAATAAATAAATTAATTTTTTTAATGTGGTCCATTTTCCTTATTGGAGAATTGCCGAACATCATGGGAAGATTAACGACCTTGTTGCCCTTTGCAATCCCCAGCCCACATTGCCTTCAACCTGTAACCATTTTACCCATTCTTATTCCTTCTGCCTACTTCCCCAAGTAACCTTTGTCCTTCTACCCCACATAAGCAGTTGGCTCATGGTGGGAGGCAGAACAGATTTTCATAGATGACCTGCTGCTCTCCCACACTGCCGGTATTATTGGAATAAACGCTCTTATGATTCAACCCTGTCTCTGCTTAATTGGCTCAAGTAGTGAAAGGCAGCCCAGACCCATTTGTTGTCTAGTTTCAAGGGCACATGCCCGGGTTGCAGGTTTTATCCCCAGTCCGGGCACCTAGGAGGGTGGGGGAGGGGAGGATCGATGTTTCACTCCCATATCGATGTTTTGCTTTCACCTTCTCCCTTCCTCTCTCTTTACAAAAATCAATGGAGGCATGTCTAAAAAACAAAACATATGCATGTTGAAAAAAACCCCACAATTTAACTGATATACCATTTAATTTTTGTTAATAGGACACAGGGAATGGTGGTTGAGAGATCGCCAGGACACAGAAACCATGCACTTGCTTGTTTGGCAGCAAACAAGAAGTCATAGCCATAAGACTAATAACTACTGACAAGTTATAAGTAAATATGCTTTATGTTCCTTCTTTAAAAAAAATCCTCATATAATCAAAAACATTTCCTTTACTTGACTCATTACAAGGGCCTTGTGCCAAGAGTACCTCTTCCACGCGAGAGTGGAAGGCAACTCCACTTTTTAAAAGAGGTTTTGTTGTTACACAGACTATATTCTACCCTTTCAGCAGCTTCTGGTTTTTCATGTGCTCCTTATTCAGCTCTTGGCTTCCCTGACCAATTTCCCACTGACTTTCTCATTGAACTTTCAACAAGTGTATTGGTATGTCCTTGGGGTCTTTCCCATTCAAAATTGTTACAAATACACATGAGCCACATGAATGCAGTTTAAATTGTTTCAATTTACCAGATTTCTACTTCATTACTGAGACTTTACACATGGTTAAAAAAGTAACATTGGCAAATAGAAAGAACTTTACCTTAATGAAAAACCCATCATTGACTTAGTGACCTGCCACTAATCTAAACAGGATGGTTTCAGAGGCATTACGTTTCTTACTAACTTAATGAAAGGAAAGAGGGAAGGAAGAGAGGAGGAAGGACTAGTAAATGAATTCTAACTTCCCATCATGAAGGTTTAGGTCCTCTTTCTACATCCATATGATATATGTAAACTAGAGGCCCAATGCGCGGATTCGTGCACCTGTGGGGTCCCTCAGCCTGGCCTACACCCTCTTGCAATCTGGGATCCCTCGGGGGATGTCAGACTGCCAGTTTCCACCCAATCCCTGCAGGCCTGTGGGGATTGGGCCAAAATCGGCAGTCCGACACCCCCCTGAGGATGTAGTAGTGCGAGAAGCAGCAGGGGGCCAGGGAGGAACCTGAGCCGCACGCCACGCCGCTCCCGCTCATCCCAAGCCCGCTGCACCTGCAGCTGCCACTCAGTAGCCAACGCCACTAGGTAGCGCTGCCATGGAGGCAGGAGAGGCTCACGCCTCTGCAGCTGCACTCGCCAGCTGTGAGCCTGGCGTCTGACGTCCATTGGTCAGCTGAGCAGCACTCCCACTGTGGGAGCACACTGACTACCAGGGGGCAGCTCCTGCATTGAGCATCTGGCCCCTGGTGGTCAGTGTGCATCATAGCGACTGGTTGATTGGTCATTTGGTTGCTTAGGCTTTTATATATAAATATGCATCTTTTTGGAATTAATTTTCAAAGGTAACGAAGTGGGCTAGGACTACTCAGTTTCAGCATCACAATTATGATGGAACTAGAGGCTCGGTGCATGAATTCATGCATGGGTGGGGTCCAGCCCGCCTGCCCTTATCAGGGCCAATCAGTCCAGGCCAGCCAGGGGGAAGGGCTGGCCCTGCCCCCTGGTTGAACCCCTGGTGAAACTCCTGGTCAAGGGGACAATTTGCATATTAGCCTTTTATTATATAGGATGGGTTCAGAGAGTCCACATAGCCAAAGGGATAGGACAATAGACAAGAATTGATTTTAGGAAAAAGTCCTTTTTTCTTTTGTCCAACTGTTTGGAATTATTTGGCTGGGCGTATACTTTCATAATAAAAATACACCAGGTTAGGCGTATACTTTCATAATAAAAATACTTCTGCCCAGCCAGCATGGCTGAGTGGTTGAGCATCAACCCATGAACTAAGAGGTCACCAGTTCAATTCCCAGTCAGGACACTGTAGAAAACAGTTTGGAGGTTCCTCAAAAAATTTAAAATACAACTACCACATGATGCAGCAATTCCATTTCTGAGTATATATATAAATAAAATGAAATCACTAACTTGAAAAGATACAGGGTGGGGCAAAAGTAGGTTTACAGTTGTTTGTATTAAAAATAATACAATAATCCTATATAATAAAACCCTAATATGCAAATCGACCCAATGGCAGAACAACTGGTCACTATGACACGCACTGACCACCAGGAGGCAGACGCTCAATGCAGGAGCTTCCCCCTGGTGGTCAGTGCGCTCCCCCGTGGGAGCGCCGCTCAGCCAGAAGCCGGGCTTATGGTTGGCAAGTGCAGCGGTGGTGGCGAAAGCCTCTCCCACCTCCCCTGCAGGCGGGTGGTAAGGAGTAAGGGGTCCTGGACTGCGAGAGCCCCGGACTGTGAGAGGGATGTCTGACTGCTGGCTTAGGCCCAATCCCCCGAGGGGTCCAGGACTGAAAGAGGGCGCAGGCCTGGCTGAGGGACCGCCCCCCCCCCCAGTGCACAAATTTTGTGCACTGGGCCTCTAGTTAATAAATAATAATACAAGAATAAACTGTTTCACATACTCCCAATGTAAATCTACTTTTGCCTTACCCTCTATATTATGTAATATATTGACTATATATAGTTTATTATATTGGACTCTATTATATTGGACTAGAGGCCCAGTCCCCGAATTCATGCACCAGTGGGGTCCCTTGGCCTGGCCTATGGGATCGGGCCAAAACCAGCTCTATGCATCCCTTGAGGAGTCCTGGACTGCAAGAGGGTTCAGGCCAGGCCAAGGGACACCACCAGTGCACAATCCAGGGTCGAGGAGGAACACAGGAGGTTGGCCAGCTGGGGAGAGACCGCAGGAGGGCTCCAGGGCATGTCTGGCCCATCTCACTCAGTCCTGATCAACTAGACCCCAGCACCAAGCTAACCTACCAGTTGGAGCATCTGCCCCCTGGTGGTCAGTGCATGTCACAGCGAGCGGTTGAGTGGTCTTAGCATATCATTAGCATATTACACTTTGATTGGTTGAAGGGCCGACTGGTCGACTGGACACTTAGCATATTAGGCTTTTATTATATAGGTTTCTATTTGCATTAAGTGCATAAATATATTATTTGTTATAACTTCTGGGCAAATGGAAACTATATATTATGTTTACCATAATATATTGATAATCTATATATATAAAAGGCTAAGCGACTGTCCAACTGTCCAACTGGCTGGCAGGTATGATGCACACTGGCCACCAGGGGGCAGACACTCAATGCAGGAGCTGCCGAGCTGCTGTGACTTGGCAGCAGCAGTTCCCGGGTGATGCACCCCAGAACCAGAGAGGAGGGAGCCCAATTCTTGGGTGCGTCACCTGAGAAGTGCCCTCTTGCAAACCAGAACCCCTTGGGGGATGTTGGAGAGCCAGTTTCGGCCCGATCCCCATAAGCCAGGTCGAGGCACCCCACCTGCCAGAGGAACTACGCTCACTCTGTAGACACCCTTCAAGCCGTGGCACCACCCAGGTGTGACCAGCTGGGGAGGGACCACGGGAGGTTGGCTCTAGGGCATGTCTGGCCTGCCGGCCACCTTCTAATTAATTTCCTTTCAATGTGCACGCATCCATGCACTGGGGCACTAGTTTCAAAATAATCTTTGGTAAGGCTTTTTGCATTGTATTCTGTTCTCTGTGTTTAGACCTATTGGCCCACAACTGGATTATAGACTATTTGGAGAACCTTAACTCATCAAAACAACAATCTTCTTTAAGGAACTGCTCCTTCCTCACTTCATCTGGGTGTTTCTGGAAATGCCAATCATAGTCCCTCCTTTTCCTTATCCATAATAAGTAGCCCAAGGGGTGGGTGAATGGCCCCAGCAGGGCCAAAGTTAAGTTCTTCCCAGACTATTCTGGATTGCAGCTACAGAGGAAGTTTTCCTTCCTCAGTCAGAACACAGTCAAGAAGGGTACCCAGGGCTTCCATGTCCCAGGTCAGGTAGTCTCTGTGGAGAATTCTCTCTGCAGTGGGAAAGAATGAGGTCACCAGGCAGAGCAGAGAGAAGTAGAAATAATATAGTCTATGTGAGTGTGTGTGTGTGTGTGTTGGGGGGGTGAGCATTACTGATACCTTTGTGTTTATGAATCATCTAATCTAATAATAGACAAATATGCAAATTGCCGCACCTTCGCTATGCCCAAGCCACGCCCACCAGCCAAGCCACGCCCACCAGCCAATCAGGATGAGTATGCAAATTACCCCAACAAAGATGGCGACTAATTTGCATATCAAGACAGTGTCAAAGAACCCAAGAGCTGCAGAAGGGAGTAAAGCTTCGGAGAAGCAAGCAAGCCTGGGGGAGGAGAAGGGAGGAGCGAAGGCAGGGCCGGGGGCGAAGGGAAAAGCAGGCGGGCTGGCCGAGAAGGCGGGGCGGGCGACAAGGGAGGAGCGGAGGCGGGGTAGAGTGCAGCAGGAAATCCTATTGCAGGATTTTTCCTGCAACGGGAACACTAGTGTGTATATAAGATGATAAATTTCTGCTCCACCTCTTCCCCCCTAAGGTAGTTTGATCTATGAATAGCCCCACATGACATAATTGTGAAGTATTAACATATTCATGAAGTACTTTAAACAGTACTCTGGAATTCTGGCCACAGAAGATAGTGTACCAGCCAATAGCTGTCCTCACCATAAGTAATCATGCTTACAGAAATACAGTGATAAAATCCTTAGAATATTAATATATCTGAGCCTGGCCAGTGTGGTTTGGTGGTTGAGCATCAGCCTATGAACCAGGAGATCACAGTTCGATTCGCAGTCAGGGCATATGCACGAGTTGCAGGCTCGATCCCCAGTAGGGGGCATGCAGGAGGCAGCTGATCAATGATTCTCTCTCATCATTGATGTTTCTCTCTCTCCCTTTCCCTTCCTCTTTGAAATCAATAAAATATGTATTTTTAAAAAGAATTAGACATCTATCCCTGAACAAAAGCATTTTTGTAGGAGTTGTGGGATTCAACACCCATACACCAAGGACCTGGGAGGATTCTTGCCCACCTGTGCAAACCTGCCCTAACCCATCTCCTTAGCTGAGAAAAATACTGGAGAGTGCTAACCCATGGAAGAGAGAGAAATTACGGAAGTCCAGCTTTCAAAGGGGAGAGTCCATCATGCCATTAGAGCAAATATATATATACAAGTTTGGACACGACATGGGAGAGATAGTAAGAACTTTACCAGGACTATCTCTCGCTTAAGGCAACACTGCACAGGGCTGTCCTATCAGGTGGTACCAACCTATCTTAAATTCTAAGCTCTTAAATTCTAAGTGGAAAAAGAGAGCAGTGAGTGTGTACCCAGCTGCTGCAGTGGTGCAGGATGCAGCTGGAGCAGCACCCAGAATACAGCAATGGGACCTCCATGACCCGGAGTGTAGCGAAGGAAAGAGGCAGATAAGAACATAAAACTGCATTAAAGAGCCTGGCCAGTGTGGCTCAGTGGTTGAGATCAGAAGGTCAGGCTCGATTCCTGGTCAGGGTTGTGGGCTCGATCCCCATTGTGGGGTGTGCAGGAGGCAGCCGATCAATGATTATCTCTCATCATTGATGTTTCTTTTTTTTAAATTTTTTGAATATTTTTTTATTGATTTCAGAGAGGAAGGGAGAGAGAGAGATAGAAACAACCCGGGCATGTGCCCTTGACTGCAATCAAATCCGGACCCTTCAGTCTGCAGGCCGATGCTCTATCCACTGAGCCAAACCAGCTAGGGCTCATCATTGATGTTTCTATCTCTCTCTCTATCCCTCTCCCTTCCTCTCTGAAATCAATAAAAATATATATTTTTTGAAACTCATTAAAGGGACACCATTCTTCTGACTACACTCAGCAGGAAGTCCAACCAAGAGCCTCTGGGGTGGGGTGGGGGCGCGGGATACCACATCCAGAGAAGCTCTGCTGGCACCCCTAACCTGAGTGCTAAATACACACCTCCCCGCACTCTGCCGCTGGCTTCCTGTGCAGAGAATGCAAGCAGCTAGACCAGCAGTCAGAGCAAGATCTGGTAGATAAGGAGTGTGCTCAGGAAATGGGGTCTATGGGCATGGGAGAAAGCACAAACTTGAACTGTACCACCACCTGCTGGAAAACAAAAGAGGTTTCTAGCAGCCAGCCTGCTAAGTTGTAAGAACCAGAAAAAGACATGTTTAATTAAGAATTCTGCCACAAGAGGGAGCAAGAAGAGCAGAGCTGGAGTCCTCATACAAAAGCAGAGAAAACCCCAGAAAAGAGCAATGCCAGTGAGCACAATTCCCCAACTGAAGGCAACTAACAAAGATTTAAGGCAGTATCTGCAGATTCAAGTGTGAAAGCAGTGATGCAACACTGTAAATAACATGAAAAAGCAAGAAAACATGTCATCACCAAAAGAAGAATTCTTTAATAACCGTTGAAAAGAACATTTTGCTATCTAGCTAGTAAAGAATTTAAAAGAGCTGTTTAGAAGAAACTCAAGGAACTACAAGAAACTACAGACAATTCAATAATAGCACAAAAAAATACATGTTAAAAATGAGATATTTAACAGAGAGATAGAAATTATTTAAAAAAAGCAAAACTTCTGAAGCTAAAGAAATCAATGAATAGGAGAGAAACCAAGATGGCAGCATAGGTAAACACCTGAACTGCTGCCTCGCACAACTTCAAAACTACAACTAAAAGACAAAACGGCCATCATTGAGAACCATAGGAAGGCTGGTTGAGTGGAAATTCTACAACTAGAAGGAAAGAGAAAAGCACACTGAAACTCAGAGGAGCTGTGGAAGTAAAGGCAGAGGTACAGAGGTGCATGCACGGAGAGGCTGGCAACTGAGTATGCAGCTGTCTTTGTCAAGCTGGAGGGAGACAAAAGCTCCCGACTGCTCTGAACTCCAGTTCCGGGAGAGACTCTGGGGACCCAGACTCATTTGGGGAGAAACTGGACTGTCACAGCGGCTGGAACTCAAGGGCGGATTTCTCTCAGAGGTGCTTGCAGCAATTATCAAGGGACACTGAGACCCGGAGGCCTCTTAGGGCAGGGCTGTCGGGAAGCCATTGCTATTTTCTCCGCCCTGAGACTCCGCCACATCCAAGCTGTGCGCAGAGGCTTTTGCATATGAATGGCCTGGTCCTTTGAAATCTAAACTTACCTAAAACTGCAGCTGAGTCAGTGAGATCCAGAACATCCAAAAGAAGGCCCAAGGCCCCACAGCAGCTTGCATTACTTCACAGCTGGGCCTCATCTGGGCACCTCCAAAACCCAAACAAAGAGAAATCTGCAGATCTCTCCATAGCTCCTGCTGGGTGGCCTCAGGCAGAGGCTAAAGTAGCACCTCCTTGGAGATCCAAGAGCCAGTGTACCCAGGGGTCAGAGTAGGACCATCCAGATTACAACTCCTCAGATCCATAAGGGACACACTCAGGGGACAGACTCAGTGAGCACCAAAGCCACACTGAAGCAAGTCTTGCCTCATAAGGGTGTCTCCAGCACAGAAGTTCTCCCATTGTAGACACAGCTGATCCTCACAGCCAATTGGCCTGGAGGTCAATTCCTCCCAGTGATACCAACAACAATCAAGGCTTAACTACAACAAGACTGTGCACATAGCCCACAAAGGGGTGCACCAAGAGTGTCCACCTCAGGTAACTGGGGAGGCTGAGCCACTGGGCCTTATAGGACACCTAGCACACAAAGCCACTCTATCAACTCAGGGAAGCAGCCAAAATGCGGAGACAAAGAAACAGTTCACAAATGAAAGAAATGGAGGAAAGCAAACGACTGGATATAGAGTTCAAAACCACGGTGATAAGGTTTTTCAAGAATTTTCTAGAAAAGGCTGAGAAATTTAGTGAGACCCTCGAGGATATGAAAAAGGACCAACTAGAAATTAAGCATACACTGACTGAAATAAAGAATAATATACAGAGATCCAACAGCAGACTAGAGGATCACAAGAATCAAGTCAAAGATTTGAAATACAAAGAGGCAAAAAACACCCAACTGGGAAAGCAAAAAGCAAAAAGAATCCAAAAATATGAAGATAGTGTAAGGAGCCTTTGGGACAACTTCAAGCGTACCAACATCAGAATTATGGGGGTGCCAGAAGGAGAGAGAGAGCAAGATACTGAAAACCTATTTGAAGAAATAATGACAGAAAACTTCCCCTACCTGGTGAAAGAAATAGATTTACAAGTCCAGGAAGCGCAGAGAACCCCAGAGAAAAGGAACTCAAAGAGGACCACACCAAGACACATCATAATTAAAATGCCAAGGGCAAAAGACAAAGAGAGAATATTAAAAGCAGCAAGAGGAAAACAGTTAGTTAACAACAAGGGAGCACCCATATGATTTTCAACTGATTTCTCAACGGAAACCATGCAGGCCAGACAGGAGTGGCAATAAATATTCAAAGTGATGAATAGCAAGAACCTACAACCAAGATTACTGTACCCAGCAAAGCTATCATTCAGAATTGAAGGGCAGATAAAGAGCTTCACAGATAAGAAAAAGCTAAAAGAGTTCATCACTGCCAAACCAGTATTATATGAAATGCTGAAAGGTATTCTTTAAGAAGAGGAAGAAGAAGAAAAAGGTAAAGATAAAAACTATGAACAACAAATACATATCTATCAACAAGTGAATCTAAAAATCAAGTGAATAAAAAATCTGATGAACAGAATAAACTGGTGAATATAATAGAATCAGGGACATAGAAAGGGAGTGGACTGACAATTCTCGGGGGGGAAAGAGGTGTGGGTGGTGCAGGAAGAGACAGGACAAAAATCGTACACCTATGGATGAGGACAGTGTGGGGGGGTAAGGACAGAGGGTGGAGTCGGAACTGGGTGGAGGGGAGCTATGGGGGAAAAAAAGAGGAACAATTGTAATAATCTGAACAATAAAGATTTATTGAAATGAAAATAAATAAATGATAAAATAAAATAATAATAATAAAAAGAAATCAATGAATAAAAATTTTTAAAAATGCAATACAGCCGAAACCGGTTTAGCTCAGTGGATAGAGTGTCGGCCTGCGGACTGAAGGGTCCCAGGTTCGATTCCGGTCAAGGGCATGTACCTTGGTTGCGGGCACATCCCCAGTTGGGGGTGTACAGGAGGCAGCTGATCGATGTTTCTCTCTCATCGATGTTTCTAACTCTCTATCTCTCTCCCTTCCTCTATGTAAAAAATCAATAAAATATATTTTTAAAAATGCAATACAGTACATCTGCAGTACAGAAGAGCATATAAAAGACAATAAAGATATATTTAGCTCAGTGGATAGGGTGTTGGCCTGTGGACTTAGGGGTCCTAGGTTTGGTTCCAGTCAAGGGCATATGCCCGGGTTGCAGGATAGATTCCCAGTGGGGGGGGTGCAGGAGGCAGCCGATCAAATGATTCTCATCATTGATGTTTCTATCTCTCTCCCTCTCCTTTCCTCTCTGAAATCAATAAAATATGTTTTATAAATAAATAAATTTTAAAACTATAAAAATACATAAAGAATGAGAATATAGAAATTTTGAAGTAACCCAGTTAGAGAACAACAGCAAAGAAAGAATAAAAAGGAGAGAAGAAAACTTATGTGATTTGTGTGATTCCATCATAAAAAAAACACATAAATATTAGAAAAATCAGGTTTCCAGAAGGATGAGAGATGGAAAAAAGGGCAGAAAGCTTAAAGATATTAATAGCTAGAAAGTAAAATAAAAAATAAATAAATGGAACTACATCAAACTAAAAAGCTTTTGCACAGAAAAAGAAAACATTAACAAAAAGGCAAGCAACCTAATGGGAGAAGATATTTGCAAACAGTACTGCCAATAAGGGGCTAAAGTCCAAAATATGCCTGGCCAGTGTGGCTTGGTGAGCGAGGAGGTCAGGGTTCGGGGAACATGCCCACGTTGTGGGCTTGATCCCCAGTAGAGGGTGTGCAGGAGGCAGCCACTCAATGATTCTCTCTCATCATTGATGTTTCTCTCTCTCTTTCCCTCTCCCTTCCTCTCTAAAATCAATAAAAAATATTTTTTAAAAAAGGGAGAAGACTCAAAATCAGAAATGAGATATATTAACTGATACTACAGAGATGAAAAGATTAAAAGGATCATAAACGACCACTATGAACAATTATATGCCAACAAATCAGATAACCTAGAAGAAATGAATATATTTCTAGAAACATATAACCCACCAAAATTGAAAATGAAAAAATAAAAAATCTGAACAGAACAATAATGAGGAAGGAGATGGAATTAGTAATCAGAAACCTCCCCCCACAGAAAACCTCAGGATCAGATAGCTTCACTGATGAATTGTACCAAACATTTAAAAGAGAATTAGTACTAATTCTTCTCAAACTCTTTCAAAAAACTAAATGAACACTTCCAAACTAATTTTACCAGGCCAGCATCACCTTGGTATCAAAGTCAGATAATGTCACTAGAAATAAAACTATGGACCAATATCCTTGATAAATACAGATGCAAAAATTCTCAAAAAAAAATATCAGCAAACGGAATTCAACAACACATAAAAAAGGATTATACACCACAACCAAGTTGGATTTATTCCTGGGATGCAAGGATGATTCGACATACACAAATCAATAAATGTAATACACCACATTAATAGAATGAAAGGTAAAAATCATGATCATCTCAATAGATACAAAAATAGCATTTAGTTTTTAGGAGTTATTTTTGTTAATTCTCACCTAAAGATATATTTTCCATTGATTTTTTAGAGAGTGAGAAAGAAACATCTATGTGAGAGAAACACCGAGCCACATTGATTGGTTGCCTTCTACACGCATCCTAACCAGGGCTGGGATCAAACCTGCAACCCAGGTATGTGCCCTTGACTGGGAATCAAACACTTGACCCTTTGGTGGGTGGGCTGATGCTCTAACCACTGAGCTAAACTGGCCAGGGCAAAAAATAGCATTTAACAAAGTACAACATCTTTTCATGATAAAAACCCTCAACAAGTGAGGTATATACTAGTGTGTCAACATAATAAAGAGCATATATGACAAACCCACATCTTCCTTGCTCTACTCATGTCTGTCTGCCTACCACATAGCCATAGCAATTAGACAAGACAGAAATAAAAGGCATTCTAAATCAGAAAGTAAGAAGTAAAATTGTCATTATTTGCAGATGCTATGATCCACAACCCTAAAGACTCAATCAAAAAAATGGTTGGAATTGCCCTAGCTGGTTTGGTTAGGTGGATAGAGTGTTTTCCCACTGACTGAAGGGTCTGGGTTCTATTCTGGTCAAGGGCACATACCTCACTTTCAGGTTCGATCCTCCGCCACAAGGCAACCAATCAATGTGTCTCTCTCACATCAATGTTTCTCTCTCTCTGTTTCTCCCCCTCCCTTCCACTATCTCTAAAAACCAATGGAAAAATATCCTTGAGTAAGGATTTTAAAAAATGGTTGGAACTATTCAGTCAAGTTGCAGGTTGGAGAAAAAAAATGGGACATCTGTAATACTTTCAACTAAAGATACATTTAAAATAAATAAATAAGTACAAGAAAGTTATAATTATAGAAAAAAGAAAATATTACAGATGTCCTCTTTTTCCCTCCATTGACCCCTCCACTTCGCATCCATTCCCCCTCCACTCTGCATCCATTCCCCCCCCACCCCCACAACCCACCGCCTTCACCACACTGTTTTCTGTGTCCATGGGTTGTGCATGTGTGCATGTAGGTTCTTTGGTTGATCTCACCCCACCCATCACTTACAATATTATCTATCAATTTTGTCAGGCCTTTAATTATTTCTTTGTCATACTTAAGATTAACTTGTCAATAAGTGGAGATGTTTACCAACTTACAAATTTAATTCTCTTTTCTTTTTCTTTCTCAGTGAGGTCATCTGGGAAACTCCAAAACTAATGAACTCCAAGGCTCTGCCTACTCCTCACCTGTATCCAAACTGTCCCTAATAGTTTTGACTTTCTCCAGTAATTTTGTTTTCCTATTTTTTCTCCTTAATCTTCACATCTCTGATCAATCTTACTTGAAGATACTAAATCATATTTCAAAAATCAATCAATCAATCACATTTCCAAGTGAATAAAATCATCAAATAAAAAGCAAAAAATAAAAATCGGCACACAGTAATCAGCTGTGTTTCCCTACACTAACAACAAAACATCTGAAAATGAAACAAAGGAAACTATCCCATTCATAATAGCTTCAAAAACAATACTTAGGAATAGATTTAACCAAGGAAGTAAAAGATGTGTACAATGAGCCTTGGCCAGTGTGGCTCAGTTGGTTGAGTGACGTCCTGTTCACCAAAAGGTCCCTGGTTCAGCCCTAGCTGGTTTGGCTCAGTGGATAGAGTGTCGGCCTGCAGACTGAAGGGTCTCAGGTTTGATTCTGGTTGAGGGCATATGCCCGGGTTGCGGTTGCGGGCTCAATACCCAGTGGGGGGGCGGGTGCAGGAGGCAACCAATCAATGATTCTCTCTCATCATTGATGTTTCTCTCTCTCTCCCTCTCCCTTTCTCTCTGAAATCAATGAAAATATATATTTTTTAAAAGGTCCCTAGTTCAATTCCCCATCATGGCACATGCTGAATTTGCAGGTTTTGTCCCTGATCGGGGTCAGTGCAGAGGCAACTGATAGATATTTCTCTCTCTCCCTCTCTTTCAAAAATCAACAAAAACATTTTAAAAAGTGGTAATGTGGGATAATGTTTATAATCATATCTCATTGGCACAACAGTCCCATAACTAATCAGGCAAACTTTACAATAAATATATTTTAAGTTTATAAATTAACAGTGACTTCAAATCAATCTTCTACTGTAATTTTAACAGGGTACAATCCCATTTTCAAAGACTTCGGATAGGATATTTAATTATTTCAAAGACATACTATAGCCCTAGCCGGTTTGGCTCAGTGGATAAAGCGTTGGCCTGCGAACTGAAAGGTCCCAGGTTTGATTCCGGTCAAGCGCACATGCCCGGGTTGCAGGCTTGATCCCCAGTGGGGGTTGTGCAGAAGGCAGTCGATCCACCATGATTCTCTCTCATCATGGATGTCTCTATCTCTCCCTCTCCCTTCCTCTCTGAAATCAATAAAAAAATATTTTTTTAAAAAGACACACTATATAACTAGTTCCTTTGTAAATTTAGCTAATAATGCTCCAAAGTGCTTTTCTGCTAGTAAGCAAAGAGGGACAGTTCTATAAAATGTTGTTTGTGGAAAAGACAATAAGAGCTCACTCATCCTATTGTGAGAGAGAGAAAGCGATTTTGATTATTCTGTCCCACTTGGTGTGCATTTTACCAGAAATGCTGTAGGCTCACATTTAAAACCCCTCCCAAAGTGATTGAAGTGGCTCAGCACATATTACTTAATCTTCCAACTCAATAAAACATTCCTATTTCCTCAAGTACTGATGAGGCCATCTGGAGCCTAGAATGACCAGACAAATGGGCAACACTGGTTACTATTGCTTCTCCTCAAGGAACATTAACTAAAATGTCTTTTTAATGCAAAGCATCTGGCCCTATTTATCACTGCTTAACAATGTGAAGGGGACTGCATCCTAACCAGAGTAGGCATTAAGATGCCGAGTATGCAGGGCAAAAGAACCCAACAAGGAGAAATAACTGCCAACATCTCTCCTTCCCTATGACTCTCGGTCAGGGTCATGTGTGGCAAAAAAAAAATCCCCAATCCGTGTTTCCATATTTGAGACTTTCAAATTTTAAAAATAAGGTGAAAAAATTGTACCTAGATTAGACTCTATAGAAACATATGTCATTTGATGGACACTGAGCCTTTCCCTGACCTACTCAAAGACACAGATCTGACCAAACCGCTGAATAAATCTTGACTTCTCTTCTGAGAAACCTCCTTATTGAGCCCCTGATCCCTGAGTTGAGGGAGTCTTCCTCAGGGTTGCTATAGAATCTTGGAAGGTTTTTAAGTAGTGGAATGACATATCAGGTTCATGTTTAGATAATTCAGAACCACAAGACTGGGAGAGTTGGTTTCATTGTATCATCTCTGAATTACTTTGCAACTTGTGGGTGGGTTTTCTGTAGCCCAGGTGATGTTGGTATATATATATATATATATATATATATATATATATATATATATATATATATATATATATTTTGCCCGGCTGGCATGGTTCAGTGATTGAACGTCGACCTATGAACCAGGAGGTCACAGTTCAATTCCCGGTCAGGGCACATGCCCGGGTAGCAGGTTCGATCCCCAGTGTGGGGCATGCAGGAGGCAGCCAATCAATGATTCTCTTTCATAATTGATGTTTCTATCTCTCTCTCTCCCTCTCGGTTCCTCTCATAAATCAATAAAATATATTTTAAAAATATATATATATGTATATATATATATGTGCATGTGTATATATATATATATATACACACACATATATATATAACATTTGTGTACATTTGAGAAATGATGAAGATTTAAACAAGGTTAATAAGAAGGATGATGAGGGGACAGGATAATATGTTCTGTTTTGATTTCTATTTATGTTAAAGAAATTGACTTCATGCTCATTTTTCTAGTGAGAATTTTTTTTTCTACTGGGAAAATTGAGTGTTCTACAAACCAAGAGAATTCATCTTGTAGACTATAGAAATGTTAAGTAATTATGATCGCAAGATGTTTTCCCATAGAATTGCACCATTGTTTATAGATCTACATCCAGAGAAGTACTACCATATAAATTTATTTTTTGTTTACAAATTAATTCCATGTCTATACAAAAGACCATTTAATTGATTCATTCAAATGTAAAGGAAGCAAGTTCTTGTTCTCCTTTTGTCCATATTCTTATTTAACCCTTCAAAATCCTCAAATTAGATTATTCATACATTCAAAAAATAGCTAGCTTCTTATGTGCAAGGAATACAAGGCCATGTAATATGGCTTTTCCTATCGCTATCCTCTCCCTAACCCAGGCTTATTCATTCATTCCCTAGTCATTCAGCAACTATCTATTGAGCGGATTTTATATATGTCCAAGTGCAAGTATAGCTCTGTATATCAAACTCGTTTATTAACATAAGAAAAATTCAAACCTGTAAAGAATTTTTGTGAGTTTATTTGAGCCAAACAGTTGACGATTGCCTGGAAGCAGAATCTCAACGTATTATGATAATGCTCCAGAGAATCACAGTTGTTTACCTTGTTTTTAAATTACAATTAAAGGAGGAGGCATAAGTGGGTCACTTGGAATCCAGTGGTGATAGGTTAGGGCAGTGGTCAGCAAACTCATTAGTCAACAGAGCCAAATATCAACAGTACAATGACTGAAATTTCTTTTGAGAGCCAAATTTTTTAAACTTAAACTTCTTCTAATGCCACTTCTTCAAAATAGACTCGCCCAGGCCGTGGTATTTTGTGGAAGAGCCACACTCAAGGGGCCAAAGAGCCGCATGTGGCTCGCGAGCCGCAGTTTGCCGACCATGGGGTTAGGGAGGTGGGAGAAAGCAGAGTGGGAAAAACCTCTGGGATTGGATAAAAAATAAAATGATAGATACATGCTTCTTTTACTTCGGTGGGTACAGGATAGCTAGCAGTCAACAATTAACAAAGGGAATTTGTAGTCTCTGCCCTGGTGCATTGGTTGTGTCCTGAGGGAAAAGGGAAGTTACAAGTTACCCTGACATTTCACAGGTATGTTACCTTAGATGCAAAAAGACTATAAGCTCAATAAAGATCAAAGTTTATCTTTTTCAGGGAAGATACCAGCTTAGGACATGACTACCCACCATGGACTGTGTTTTAACTAAATTTTAATTTCAGACCATCCTTTGTGGTTACTTTAGGTCTCCGAGTTTGCAAGGGCACCTCACAGGCCTTCCCTGAGCTTGTCAGGTTAGCACATGGCCCCTTTTCATCCACACATCCACTCAGTCAACAAATATATATACTAGTACTGTCAGTTCTGTGCCAGGCAGTATGCTAGACATCAGATCTCCCAGCGTGAGCAAAGCTTGGCATTCTTTACTTTCTGGAGTTGATAGTGTAGTTTGTAATACAGATATTACCCTTAAAAATCACACAAACACGAGTATAGTCAATCACAAAATAAAATAAGAGAGAAGTACAATAAAGATAAAGAATATAACCTGCACTAGGGGCCCAGAAAAAGGCTCCCCAAAGTAAGTGATGCCTAAGGTAAGATGAGAAGGTGGATAGAGTCAGTGGGGGACAGGGGCAAGAGTTGGGGCAACAGCACACTGAAAGGCTCCAGCAGGAGGAGCGCTTGCCAATGCCCATTAGCAGAACAAAAGGAAGGGCCTGGGCAGACAGGAATGTGGGAAATTGTGGAGATGAGGCTGGCAGTGGGGGGTGGGGGGGTGGCTCAAACTGTGAGGGACTGTAGGTCCTGGGAAATACAGGAAATAAATGAAAGTGAGCGAAGGGTTTTAAGCGAGAGGGGAAGCATAGCCAGATTGGTTTTTAAAATGATTGTTGTTCTATTAGGGTACAGATCCGAGTGGGGCCAGGGTGAATGCAGGGAGATGGGCAGGAGGATTCCCTATTTAGTCCAGAAGATGGATTTCAGATTTATAGGAGGTAAAAGCAGACTTTGGTGATGGGTATATGCAGGCTGAGAAGGAGGTATCAAAATTGACTTGACTTCTAGGTCCCCAAATGGTTTAGTAAGGTTTCTACGCAATTCCAAGGTGTGGGTTTTTCCTCCACCACCACGCAATTATCTCCAACACCAGCTGGGTACAATTTAACTCTATTTTGACACTATCTACCTGGAGATAGCGACAGATCCCGCAGGTTAGGGGTCCAGTCCTACAAGACTGGCCCCCTCCCCAAACTCCAGACGCCAATCACAAGTCCAAGTTGTTACTATGCTTCGGACCCACCAGCTTTAGCTCAGAGGTTCCAAAGACCCCCTCTTCAATGTTCAATTGACCTGCTAGAGTGGCCACAGAGCACAAAGAAACATTTTACTTACTAGGTCACCGGTGTATTATAAAAAGATGTAACTCAGAAACAGCCAGATGGAGGAGGTGAGGAGGTCAAGGCCTGCAGAAAGGGCACGGAGCTGCCAAGCTCTTGAAGCATCATTTTCTGTGCACCTCCACACGTTTGTTCACCAACTCACAAGCTCTCCAAATACCCTCCGTTTGGGGTTTTATAGAGGCTTCCTTACCCATGCAAGAGTGCTTAAGTCATTAGCCATTAGTGATTGATTCAACCTCCAGCCCTTTCCCATCCCAAAGATCTGGGGGTGGGACTGAAAGTTCCAACCCCCTAATCATGTGGTTGGTTTCCCTGGCAACCAGCCCCCATCCCTATCAGACCTAGGGACTTTCCTAAAGTCACCTCATTAACATTACAAAAGACACCTTAAGGCTCTCAACACAGGAAATTCCAAGGGTTTTAAGGAGCCCTGTGCCAGGAACTGGGACAAAGACCAAATATATATGTCTTATTACAAATCACAATATCACATTACCAACGTATTAGAGGTAGAAACAAGGCCCGCTTTCTTTTGGATAAGAATTGCAAAGGCAATCCTTGGGGTTGTTCACATGGTCTACCAGTTTGCTTCTACCATGCTGTAAACCACCCCGAAAATGCAATGGCTTAAAACAACAATCATTTACTGTATAAGGTAAGTTCCTCTGCTTCTAGCTTGTGGGCTCACACATGTCAACTGTCTGTTCTGCTGCCTAAAAGCCCTCAACTGAGAACTTATTGATTGTTCCGCGTGATCTCGTCTCCAGGGGGCAAGGCTGACTTTTTAAAAAATATATTTTTATTGATTTCAGAGAGGAAGGGAGAGGGAGAGAGAGAAACATCAATGATGAGAGAGAAGCATTGATCAACTGCCTCCTGCACGCCCCCTACTGGGGATCGAGCCTGTATCCCAGGCATATGCCCTTGACCTGAACTGAACCTGGGGCCCTTCAGTCCGCAGGCCAACGCTCTATCCACTGAGCCAAACCAGTTAGGGCCAAGCCTGGCTCCTTTACCTGGTGGTCTCAGAGCTCCAGAGAATAACATGAGTAGCAATTCCCTAAGTGCTATCACTTTTCAAGCTTTTGCTTTGTTAATGAAAAAAACAACATTGAAACCTGTAAAGAATTTTGTGAGTTTATTTGAGCCAAACTGTCGACATATGCCGGGAAGCAGAACCTCAACAAATTGAGATAATGCTCCGGAGAACGGAGGGTTACATCTGTATTTATACATTGCAATCAAAGGAACGGGACGTAGGTGAGTTACATGAAATTCATTGGTGATAGATTAAGGAGGTGGGATAAAGCAAAGCGGGGAAACCTCTGGGATAGGGTGAAAAGTGAAATGATGGACATGTGTTTCTTTTACAGAGATAAATACAGGATGCTTTAACGTAATTAACAGTTGACAATTAACTTGATAACAATAACAATGAGGGAATGTCCCGGTGCCATTTGTTGTGCCCTGAGGGGTCCTGGGTAAAAAGGAAGTTACAAGTTACCCAGACATCTCACAGATATGTTATCTTAGAGGCAAAGAGGCAAATGGGCTCAGTAAAGATCTAAGTTGATCTTTGTCAGGGAAAATATCAGCCTAGGATATGACTACCCACTATAACCAGTTTGTAGTTAAATATTTAACTTTCAAACCATCTTTTGTGGTTATTTTAGGTCTCTGAGTTTGCAAGACTGCCATGCAGGCCTCCCCTGAGCTTGTCAGGTTAGCATACTCCTTTCGTCCACAGCTTGCACCTCATTTACTGTTGTCTCATTGGACAAAGCAAGTCACATTGTCTCTCCCGGAGTCATTGCACAAGAGGATCTCTCAGGGCCGTGGATATAGAGAGCTCTGACCAAATTGGGGACAATTACTGAAACAACCTGCCACACATGGTTTAATTGTTTTAACTGTGAGTGACTTCAAAACTCGGGGCGGGGGGATTTGTAAACGGACAGCCAATGGGTCCGGGCTGCTGTCACTACTTGAGCCAATTCAGCAGAGACAGGGTTAAATCATATACAAGCGTTTATTCCAATATTGCCGGCAGTATGGGAGCGCAGCAGGTCATCTATGAAAATTTGTTCTGCCCATCCCCCTCCCCCCACCATAAGCCAGCTGCTTATATGGGGTAGAAGGCAAAGATTACATTACGTGGGAGAATAAGAATTACAGGCATGGGGAAGTAGGCAAGGTATAAATGGTTACAGGCAATGTGGGCTGAGAAGAGGGGGGAATCTAGAATAAGGGTGTCTCTGGGCACTTCCAGGATCAGATTACAGGTAATAGGGGCTGGGGTGCAAAGGGCGGATTCCTCTAGGACTAGATTGTTTCAGCCATGAGGTTGTAAACCTTTCCATGATAGGCAGTTCTCGGGAAAGGAGGATGAACTGCATACAACTGTCAGCCAGGTTAGAATGTGCTTTCTCTAATCAGAACAGAACAATCACAGTTAACAGAGCATGATTAATATTTCTTATAACTGTAGCTAGTCCCCAATATTCTATTTCTGCCCCTAACAGATTTTCTATGATCTCAGGGATTTATTTACCTTATATAGACACAATAGATTATTATCTAGGCACAACCACTATTTGACCTAGTGTTGTTGTTTTTTTTGAAATAGATTCTTATTGATTTCAGAGAGGAAGGGAGAGAAAGAAATATCAATGATGAGAGAGAATCATTGATTGGCTGCCTCCGGCACGCCCCACACTGGGGATGGAGCCCACAACCTGGGCATGTACCCCAACCTCGGAACTGAATGGTGACCTCCTGGTCCATAGGTGACACTCAACCACTGAGCCATGCTGGCTGGGCTTCACCTAGTGTTCTTGACCTAGTGTCTAGCAATAGTGACATATGTATGTTTGCAGTGGTCAAGACCAGAGCATAGTTAATTGATGCTCATCCCAGGTCTTGGCTGTCCTTCTGAACCACCATATACACTGAGTGGCCAGATTATTATGCTCTCTGAATGCATAATAATCTGGCCACTCAGTATATATATATTAGAGGCCCAGTGCATGAATTCGTGCATGGGTGGGGTCCGGCCAGCCTGGCCAGGGGGAGGGGACATGGAGTGTTGGCTGGCCGGCCTACTGGTCGAACTCCTGGTCGAGGGGACAATTTGCATATTAGCCTTTTATTATATGGGATATACACTGAGTGGCCAGATTATTATGCATTCAGAGATCATAATAATCTGGCCACTCAGTGTGTGTGTGTGTGTGTGTGTGTGTGTGTGTGTGTGTGTGTGTGTGTGTATATATATATATATATATATATGGAATGACAAAACACATTTCTATGGATACAACAATAAATGTTGATTTTTGTTTACATGTCTGTGAGGCAGCTGGGGAGTCTGCTAATCTAAGGTGAACCTGGGTCAGCTCCCTGTGTTCCCTGTGTTTCTCACTGTCCTTTATCTGTATGGGGTTAGCTAATAAGGATTTTCAATGACTTATCTATCTATATATATATATATATATATATATATATATATATATATGTGATTGATTTCAGAGAGGAAGGGAGACGGAGAGATAGAAACATCAATGATGAAAGAGAATCATTGATCACATTGATCAGCTGCCTCCTGCACGCCCCCTACTGGGGATTGAGCCTGCAACCCGGGCATGTGCCCTTGGCTGGAATCAAACCTGGGACCCCTCAGTCCACAGGCTGACGCTCTGTCCACTGAGCAAAACCAGCTAGGGCGAGATGCCTTTTCTTTTATCCATTTTATTTATGAAATTAACAGAGACATTTTAGTTTGTCTATTATTTCTATACCTGTCAGTTGCCAGAACAGATGGGAAAGAAATTTCTTCACTAAACTCCGTTATCAAGTGTATCACTCACTGTGCCCTTTTTGTCCTAAGTTTATGAAGACGTTCTTTCCTTTCCTGGTATTATTATTCACAGAGGAAGGATTACCTTGTATCCTCAACTTTAAATGCAAGTTCTAGACATTTATCAAACATCCAGCACTTTCAAAGGCTGCTCAGGCTACTTTGCCAGTTATCAGAGAAGCAATGGCCATGAAAAGAAGTTCTGAAATCCCTCCAGAGAATCAGTGATGAAAAAGATTAATTACTCCTAGAACGGATAAATCTTCTGTGGTTGACGGGATGGGAATTTGCTAATTTAGAGTCACCTACTAAGGTATAATTACGTATGCTTTATGGTTTAATAATAAATATGAATGGCAGAGGTTACTGAAGTAGAAAATAAAGGCTTGAAAGTAAATACCTCTGCAAATAGTCATCATAGCAACTTTGAGTGAAAGTGGGCCACATTTCTAGGAAGCAAGCCTGTATCATACACTAGAATGTGGAATCAAAGCTAACACAGTAGGATTGCAGGGCAGGTGGCTGAATTCCATGTCACCATCTACTGTTCCACTACCATCTTTTTAAAATATATTTTTTATTAATTTCAGAGAGGAAGGGAAAGGGAGAGAGAGAAACATCAAAGATGAGAATCATTGATCAGCTGCCTCCTGCACGCCCCACAATGGGGATCGAGCCTGCAAACCCCAGCATATGCCCTGACTGGGAATCAAACCGTGACCTCCTGCTTCATAGGTCGATGCTCAACCACTGAGCCACACAGGCTGGGCCCCCTACCATTTCTAGAAGTGTACATTATTCAGCTTTTGGCCCCAGAAATGCACCTGGTAGAACAACAGTTAATCATGATCAGAAGAGAGTCAAGGATGCGAAGAAGTCCGGTTAAGAACATTGGCTTTGGAATCTGACATACTTGGGCTAAAGACTGTTCTGTTACTCACTTGCTTATTGACCTTGGGCCCATCACTCAACTTCTCTGAAAGGCCTTTAGGGATTCAAGGAGCTTGTCTGCTCCTGGGGAAGTGTCTGGTCCTAGGATCAGCCTGCTTGAGTACCAACCACTCCATCATCTGTTCCTGTCCACCTGAGAGGCCTCTGAAGCTCCCTTGCCAAGTCTCTGTAGGGAGAAGAACCTGAGTGTCCCCTGTGGTAGAAACTCGGGGCTCAGTCTCCTTTTTTTCCTCACTCACTGCCCTTAGAAGCATTTATCTCTTTCTCCCCCTCCAAGTGATAAAAGGGAAAAAAATACAGCAGAAACAAAACATATTGTAACAGCTCAATAAATTATCTAGGCAGAGTGGAAATAGTGTTAACTAATGTAAAGGGTATTTCTGAGAATTAAATGTGATAATGTATGAGAAAGTATATAAAGCAGTTAATCTGGATATATAGCAACAACTCAATAAATAATATTATTATTGCCTACCTATCACCTCACATGAGCAACATTTTATAACCAGAGGGTCAATATTTTATATTAAACCTCACAGGCATTTTCCCCCTGAAAACAGATTTAGATTCAAATTCTGGCTCCTCCTTTTCAAGGACATGCAATATTTTTTAGACTTTGGTAACCTGCCTCCCAAGAGCTTCTGAATTTAATGTAGACTATTCTTATTTCCCAAATGTCTACTTTATGAGTAGGTTTGTGCTAATTAAGATATTGTAGCAGGGGCTTGCATTCTCCCATGGCAACAATCCCCATTCACATAGGGCATGCGATCTACAGAGTCTGTCTATCCCTGTTTTCTTTCTTTTTAAGATGTTTTTATTGATTTCAGAGAGGAAGGGAGAGGGAGAGATGGAAACATCAATGATGAGAGAGAATCATTGATGGGCTGCCTCCTGCACACCCCTTACTGGGGATAGAACCCGCAACCCAGGCATGTGCCCTTGACCAGAGTCGAACCAGGAACCCTTCAATCCACAGGCCGACACTATCCACCGAGCCAAACCCGCTAGGGCTCTCTCTGTTTTCTTTACTTTCTCTCACCTCTTTACATTTCTTGTCTGGCTTCTGTGGGCATTTGACATTTCAACCCGGGCATAGGGCATGAAGGGACCAGGAGGATACAGAAGCAAGAAGAAAACCAGTAGACCCTCTTCCTTTTAGAAATTTTTATTTATTTTTTGTTAATCCTCACAGGATATTTTTCCACTGATTTTTAGAGAGAGTAGAAGAGAGAGAGGGAGTGACAGAAAACAGAAAGAGAAACATCGATGCGAAAGAGACACATCAATTGGTTGCCTTCACGCATGCTGGAGAACCAGCCTGCAATCGAGTACGAGTCCTTGACCGGAATTGAACTCAGGACCCTTCAGTCAGCAGGTCGAAGCTCTATCCTGAGCCAAAGCGGCTAAGGCCTTTTTTTTTTTTATTTCAAAGAGGGAGAGGGAGAGGGAGAGGAAGATAGAAACATCAAGGATGAGAATCATTGACCAGGGATCGAGCCCACAACCCAGACATGTGCCCAGACCTGGAATCAAACCGCGACCTCCTGGTTCATGGGTTGACAACCAGAGATAAACCAGCCCAGCCAGGCAACCCTCTTCCTTTGGTCATGACTATTTTCCAAACTATTAAATAACATTTATGGAGCAGTTGCTCATGACACCTATTCTAAGCAATTTGTATGTATTGTTTCCCTTAACCCTCACAACTCTTAAGAGGTGAAGATTCTTATCTTTATTTTCTAGATAAGGGAATGATGCAAGTTAAACAACTAGACCAAGGCCACAAAACTAATGACTGTGTCAAAACCAGGCAGAGCTCAAGATCATCACTTTTTCTTTCTTCTCTAGCTCTCACTCAGAGTCAAGGCAGCCTTCCCTGTAGTCTCCTGGGATAGGGGTTGAGGGAGTAGATCCTGTCCTTATCCCGGAGGTGTAGTCTTTTTGGATCCTCCTGTAATGCTGGAGAAATGCCTATAAGACTTCCTTTATTTTGAATGTGTCCTAATTCTGGACTTCTGGATTCCAAGTGTGAGGCTTATTCAACTTTGATGCTCTTATAACTTACTAGAGGCCCAGTGCACAAAATTCATGCACTGGGGGGGGGGTCCTTCAGCCCAGCTTGCACTCTCTTGCAATCTAGGAGCCCTTGGGGGATGTCCGACTGATGGCTTAGGCCTGCTCCCCATGGGTATCCTTAGCGCTACTGCAGAGGCGGGAGAGGCTCCCGCCACCACCACTGCACTCCCCAGCCATGAGCCCGGCTCAGGGCTTTCTGGCTGAGTTGTGCTCCCCCTGTGGGCGTGCACTGACCAGCAGGGGGCAGCTTCTGCATTGAACATCTGCCCCCTGGTGGTCAGTGTGCATCATAGCGACCGGTCATTCTGCAGTTCAGTCAATTTGCATATTAGCCTTTTATTATACAGGATATCTCTGATTACAGGCTATCATTCCCAAATTAAAAATTAGCCTGGAGGTTCACTACTGTCTTTTCAGCTCTTCAATACTTTTAAGGCAAAGATTTTTTAAATTGATTTTTAGAGAGAGGGGGGGAGGAGAAACATTGATTGCCACCTCTGATCATCACCTCCTGCAGGGGACTAGGGATTGAGCCACATCCAGGGCATGTGCCCTGACTGGGAATTGAACCGGCAATCCTTGGGTGCACTGGCCCAACCAACTGAGTTATACCAGCCAGGGCTACTATTTTGACATTTTGTGTTTTTTTTTAAATACTTTTATTTCACAGAGGAAAGGAGAGGGAGAGATAGACATTAATGATGAGATTCATTGATTGGCTGCCTCTGGCAAACCCCACACTGGGGATCAAGCCTGCAACCCAGGCATGTGCCCTGACCAGGAATCTAACTGTAACCTCCTGGTTCATAGGTCGAGGCTCAAACAATGAGGCACACCAGCTGGGCTATTTTGACATTTTTGAATGAGTGGGTTTATCAAAATAAGCTAGTATGATAGATAAATATGGCCATGGACTATGTGCAGTTTTTCCTATGAAGAGGTGGGAGTCAGTGTTCCCTTCCCTTGAATCTAGGCCAGCCTTATGATTTGCTCTGACCAACAGAGAGCAGTGGAAGTGACATTGTGGAACTGCCAAAGCTGAGGCCTCAAGAGGCCTTACAACTTCCACTTTGCCCTGTTGGAACCATGGGGAAAAGTTTGAGCTACCCTGCTGGCTAGGCAACATGGAAAACAACTTAGGTGCTTTGGCCAGCAGCCTCGGCTGTCAGATGGTTAAGAGGGGTCAACTGGGGCCAGCCAGCCCCCAGCCAACTTGTCATCTGACTGTATGCCCACGGGTGATCCAGACAAGACCAACAGAACTTCCTTCACTGAGCTCAGGCCAAAGTGATGGTCACAGAATTGTAACCAGTAAAATGGTTATGGTTTAAAATCATGAAGTTTTGGGGTAGTCTCCTATGCAACAATAGATAACGGATATCCACAGCTATCAAAAACTACAACTACCCGCCCTAACCGGTTTGGCTCAGTGGATAGAGCGTCGGCCTGCGGACTGAAGGGTCCCAGGTTCGATTCTGGTCAAGGGCATGTACCTTGATTGCAGGCACATCCCCAGTGGGGGGTGTGCAGGAGGCAGCTGATCGGTGTTTCTCTCTCATTGATGTTTCTAACTCTCTATCCCTCTCCCTTCCTCTCTGAAAAAAATCAATAAAATATATCAAAAAAAAAAAAAACTACAACTACCCTAAACTGAAAATTTGACTCTAAAAAAGTCACTAACTTTTTGTTATTGTTTTGAGAAGGTATTTACATAAAGCTAACAATCTAAGTATATTTTACTTTAGTAACCAAATATTTGATGTCAGAATTGAATTTTAATCCTTTTTTCCTTTTGATTTCAGAAAATCTTTAAGCACATTAAGTTATAATGACCAAGTTCATTTGGACATATTAAAGTCAATTGATCACTAAAGCATGTAAGAAAAACTCAACCTTCCTTTCTCCAATCCCGTCCCTAAGGGGACTAAAATTAGCGCCACTAAAAGCAATTTTAGAAACAAAACTCATTATTCCTTAACTTAGAAACCTGAAGGCAGAGAAAGGAACAGTATAACTCAAGACCATTCACTTGATTGCAAGTTAGCATCCTACTCACTGTTTTGGATTAAAACTTTTATGTTTTTATTGATTTCAAAAATATATTTTTGTTGATTACAGAGGACAAGGGAGAGATAGAATCAATGAGAGAGAATCATTGATTGGCTGCCTCCTGCACGCCGCCTATTGGGCCCTGACCAGGAATCTAAAGGCGACCTCCTGGTTCATGGGTTGATGTTCAACCACTGAGTCACACTGGCCGGGCTGGATAAAAACTTTTTAAATGTCTTTCTACAGCAGAGCTCCAAGAAATTTTGGAAGCAAGGCAATAGGCAATATTTCACTATGCCTTCTTCTTTGTGTATGTTTAGCTTCTATACATCTACAATTATATTTCTCACTAATAGTACGATGCAAAAAAAACATCATTGCTTCTCTTAGATAAAATTAATTTGGATTTCTTAATCCTAAAGTAGTCTTGCACAAAATAGGACTTCCATTACAACACTGAATAGGAGTAATAAGACATCCTTGTTGTTTCCAAACTTTGGAGAAAAGCATTCACTTTCATCATTAGGCATCGTATTAGCTGTTTTCTTATGTACCCTGTATCAGGTTAAGGAAATTCCCTTCTAATCCTAATTTTCAAAGGTTTTAACATAAATGGGTATTAAAATTTAATTATTTTCCTACATTTATTGATATGATCATTTTTAATTCAGTCTATTATATGATGAAGTACACTAATTGATTTATAAGTGTTGATTTATAAATTCTGGAAATTAGCCCCACTTCATGAGGAATTATTCTTCTTATATACTGCTGGATTTTTGCTATTATTTTAAGGATTTTTAAATCTATGTATATGAGAAATATTTGTCTATACTTTTCTTTTCTAGTAATATATTTACTTGGCTTTGGGCTTAGGGTAATGCTGGCCTCACTAAAAGAATTAAGAATGCTTCTGTCTGCCAAAACCGGTTTGGCTCAGTGGATAGAGCGTCAGCCTGAGGACTGAAAGGTCCCAGGTTCGATTCCGGTCAAGGGCATGTACCTTGGTTGCGGGCACATCCCCGGTGGGGGTGTGCAGGAGGCAGCTGATCGATGTTTCTCTCTCATCGATGTTTCTAGCTCTCTCTCCCTCTCCCTTCCTCTCTGTAAAAAATCAATAAAATATATTTTTAAAAAAAGAATGCTTCTGTCTTATATTTTCTGAAAAAGATTGCAGATTACTTGTATTATTTCATCCTAAATGTTTGATGGAATTTACTAAGAAAAATATCTGGGAATAGGGTAGGAAAAAATGATTCATTTTAAAGATGGCGTGGATACCCTGGACCACCAGGAAGATAAACAAGTGGGAACTAGAGCAAATCAAGCCTGAAACATCGCGGGAGGCAAAAATGACAAACCTGAAGCTGTCCTACTTCGGGCACATCATGTGAAGAGTCCTTGGGCAAAGACAATAATGCTTGGAAAAATAGAAGGCAGCAGGACAAGAAGAAGACCAAATATGAGATGGATTGAGTCCATAAAATAAGGCTCAGGATTTGCAACGGCATGGATGGACCTGGAGAGCATTATGCTAAGCGAAATAAGTCAGTTGGAGAAAGAAAAATATCACATGATCTCACTCATTTGTGGAATATAATGAACAACATAAATTGATGAACAAAAACAGATCCAGAGACAGAGAAGCATCGATCAGAGGGTCAAACCTCAGAGGGAAGGCAGGGGAGGGTGGGGGTAAGGAGGAGAGATCAACCAAAGGACTTGTATGCATGCATATAAGCCTAACCAATGGACACAGACACCAGGGGGGTGAGGGCATGAGAGGGGGAGGGGTGGGGGGGACTAATGGGGGAATAAGGACACATATGTAATACCTTAATCAATAAAGAAAACAAAAAAGCCCTAATTGGTTTGGCTCAGTGGATTGAGCGTTGGCCTGTGGACTCAAGGGTCCCAGGTTCGATTCCGGTCAAGGGCATGTACCTTGGTTGCGGGCACATCCCCAGTGGGGGGTGTGCAGGAGGCAGCTGATCGATGTTTCTCTCTCATTGATGTTTCTAACTCTCTATCCCTCTCCCTTCCTCTCTGTAAAAAATCAATAAAATATATTTTTAAAAAAATAAAGAAAGAAAAAAAGAAGTCACAGGAATGAGTCTCCAGGAGCTGAGTGGGGCAGTTGAGGACAGGACATTGCACACATCACTTATTCACAGGGTTGCCAGGAATTGGAGTGGACTCAAGGGCATGTAAAACAAGTCAACACTATTAACAGCTTCTTCTATGTCCTTCCAGCATGGGCAAAGATCCTTCCAAAAAATGGAAAGGTAATACATGCAATCCTCTGCACCTTGCTTTTTCTCTTTTCCTGGATGTTTCCATGTTCCTAGACAGTAGCCTCATTCTTTCTGAAGCTACACATTTTCTATTTTGTGGCTGTACCATAGTTTATGGATGGAACTAGAGTACATTATGCTGAGTTGTCCAATGGCTATAAAGGTAGTTATACAGAATGAGTAAATTCTGGAGCTCTCCTGTCCAACATAGTGCCTATAGTGAAAAATACCATACTGTGCACTTAAAAATTTAAGAGGGTAGATCTTGTATTAAGCATTCTTACCACACACACACTCAAAGCAAAGGGACACAAGGAAAGTTTTGGAGGTGAAGGAAAGATTTATTACCTTGATTGTGGTGATGGTATTATAGGTGTATGCGTATGTCCAAACTCATCAAATTACATACATGAAATATGTCCAGTTTTCTATATATCAATTATACCTCATTAAAGCTATGAAAATAATTGTTGTACTATTAGGTAGACACTATGAAGTAAATACCACCTACTCTACTGCCAATGTTGTTCATTTCTTTGCTATGACATTTTTCATTTGGTGATTTTTTTCTAAATAGCTATCATTTTTCATTCCTGCGTGATATAAAACACCCATAAACCTAAGAACTGAGCTTTGGGCACTTCAAAAGAAACATACTAAAAAATTCAGAAGCAAAGATCCATTATTTTACCAATCAGTTAGAGAACAAAAGATTAAGGTGTGGGGTATTGAGTTGAGAGAATAATGGTATACTTGACTCCACCAACTAATGCAGGTAGAGAAAAATAAGTATAGAATGAAACTGGGAGGTCATGGTCATTCAACGAGAGACCCCTATTGATAAAGGCTGCTAACCTTGCTGGGGTATGTTCTGGATGCTGAAATAGTGTAGTCTTTTGTAATCGGATGATTGAAGTGCTCATCATTCCAGAAACGACTTCCTGGCTGTTGGTTATTTCTGCAGAATGTGCCTGATCAAGTGCTAATAGCCGAGTTTCTCATTTCTTCATTTGATTTAGAACTAAGTTATAGTCTGTAAATGAGAAATGCAAGTAATAATGAGGGGGCAATTTATTTTAAGTACATTTATCATGAAATAATCAATGTGTACAATTTCAAACATTTACAAATATTGCAATTTATAGAAAATTAATGTAATCTTAAAATGATCTGAACAGTGATTTTCACAATTATTTACAATGAACTTAAACTACTTTTGTAGAAACATAAGTATGTTTAAAAGTACCCTGCCACAAAGTAGTAATTTCACAGTACTTTTCTTTAATATTTGTCACTAACGTGGCAGCAGCATCAATAAAACCCAGCAGATTCAACAGCACAATGAGCACTGCAAATTCAAGTTAGCATTAATTCCAAACAAAACTTTTCATATTAACATATAAATATATTTCCATTTTCAGCACTGATTGAATAAAATAATTAGGAGGCAGTATATTCTTACTTGTAGTAAACAGCAATTAATTTTAGGATGTTTTAAAAATTGACATTAAGAAGCTACATTAGGAACACGCAATACTAAATATTTTGAGAAATTCTTGGTTTCACTGGAAGCCATTTTTAATAGTAAACCTTTTAAAGTTTTGACAGTAAGCAGAGGTAATAGTCATCTCAAATAGAAATTATAATTGCGTATCAGCAATTAATAACATATTTGGGTGGAAAGTGATCTTGGCTTTATTTCTAAGGTGTGTTTTAACTTAAATTTTTAACCTATTTTGGTATCCCCTCAAAAGGACCCCAAATATGTTTAAAATTATGTTAAAGGAAAATAACTTTATATGAACTAGTACTTGTGTTTGAAAACAGTATTTACTATAGTATTCCACAGTTTTCTTTCTTTAGCACGTAACCAGCTAAAAATTTTAAGTAAAAATGTAAGGTATAAGAAACATAGTTGAAGTCACAATAAAGTATATTTTCTTTTATTGACATAGAACACATACTTTAAATTTCAAATGTTGGCTCTTTAAGAAAAAGTTTCTCCTGGTAAATAATATGTATAACTGTTGCCCCAAAACATATACAGCTGTTTTCCCTAAAATATTTATACACATAGTGGTCCACTTAAGACCAGCCCCATTATAACCTACTGAATACAATGTGCTTTTAATTTATAAATGGGCTACCTTTAGTATATAAAATATATAGGCATGTATGTACTACATACAAAGTAAGAAATATAAAAGGAAAAAAAAAGTGTTCTTTTCTACAAGATCCGGACGCAAATTCAGTGTAATTAGTGAGGCCATGTAAAATGTACTCTTAGTTTATAAATGGGGTACCCTCAGTATATAAAATAGAAAGGCATGTATGTTATACATATAAGGTAAAAAATATAAAAAGGAGAGATGGGAACAAAAAAGGAAAAAGTGTCCTTCCCTATAAGATCCAGACAGCAATGCAGTATAATTAGCGAGACCATGTAATAAAATGGCTGAAGGATTTTGATTTTGGCAAATACTTTTCAGAAAAATAGCTAATCTATGAGAATACTAAATTTTCATTTTAAGGATTTAGTAGAGGATTCCACCTAAACAATCAGTGAAGATTTCATGGGCTCCTGCATATGCCGAAAAGAGAACTTTGGGGTTCTGCTAAAAAGAAACACAAAGTCGCTCATTTTTAGCCAGTTAGCAATAACCCCCTTGATCAAGTGTAGTGCAGAGAATCAAATCCTGGCCCATCAGCATCTGACTGTGCTTGAGGAAAGCTGCCAATGGACAGGATCTGGATTCTTTCTACATCTTAGAGGAAATGGGGCATGAAGTGATGGCAAAGGAGGGGTCAGCTCCAAAGGTGGCTGGTCCAACCTTATGATTGATGTTAAAAAACACACCAATGTTTCTATAGCATTCTTTCTGCTGCATTTTCTTTATTTCGAGCCACAGGTCAACTTCGAGGGTCATGCAGCAAGTGGCTTATAAATAAAATCAGAGTCTATGAATAGTGTCATCAGAGTAAGAGAATCGCTGGAGTCTCTTGTTAGGTAAAGAGCTCGCACTGTTGGAATCCATGAGTTGTATTATTTATGGGATACCTAAAGTGGGGGACAAAAACCATGTCAATAATAACATACATGCAATTCAGGAGTTAAAGCAATGAAGACTATTTAATCATTTATAGAGTTAGAAATTCCATATGGTTTCTAAATATTGCTTCACAGTTAAAAATGCAGCAAATATAACAGCCAATTCCAGAATTAGCAAATATTAACACTATTGCTAATTGTTTTACCAAGGCAAACAATTCCACTGTTATTAAATCTCAGCATATGTTACCAACAGAGAACCTAAAGATGGCTACCGTATCCATTTTGAGAGCCTAGGAATTTGGAAACTTAATGTATCCTTTAGCTTAGAGATATGCTACATGTCTCAATTTTCATAGACAGCAGGCCTTTCCATCCTGTCATGGTACCAAAGGGGAAATAGGGGGGAAAGAAAATCAGTGAAAACTTTTAGCTGCAATGTTCTTTTCTTTCCTTTACCAGATGATCATTACACAGCCAAAAATACAGCAGGATACTGAAAAAAATCATAGAACTTTCCCCCAAACAGCATAAACATTTCATTACAAATTTAAATTATAGTTCTTCTGGGCAATATTTGCATCTTCCAGCAAGAAAATAGATATCTGCTAATTCATATAGATTTATATATACAGAAGCCCTCTGTAAGGTATAAAGCACTAATACCAATATAAGGTACTGTTATTATGGAAACAGAAGATTCGAACAAATTCATTCCAAATATGAAGAATACAGAAAAAGGCAATCTTAGTTTTAAATTCTCATGCAAGTAACTCATATTTTATGATTAATAAAAAATAATCTAATTTCTGATATAAATAATTTTCATTCCATATTTGTATATAGCACTAAACTGGTGATGGCAAGCTAAATTAAGGCTTATCAGATTTCTACAAACAGATGTTTCCCCCAAATCAATAAAGCTTAAATTTTAAAACTAGGTCATCATCTAATTAATTAAGAGAAATAATTGAACTCTTTCTCTAATCATGAAGATTTTTAAAATGCTACACTTTCTTGGCAACATATGGGATGAGTTGTTTCCATTTAAGTGATTAATTTTAAGAAAAATTGAGCTATAATCAGGAACAGCTTCCAAAATGATGGTTATATTTAAATGAATATAGGGCACACAATTTATTTCATCACATGCTGAGCAATTTTACTTTCATAAAAACATTTAGTGGAAGGTGTAAAATAATAATTCAGTTTTAGTTCAACTCATTTATTTAAGCAATAATTTTTAAAACTTCAGTTCAAAAAATGTATTTTTTTAAACTAAAGCAAAAGTGACTACATTTTCCCCAGTTTTGGTTTTACAGATACTCTGCTAATATTCTGAAAGTCCTGTCATTTAGCATTAAAAGTAGTACTTTCACTTCTGCTCATTGCTGTAGTTGACAACACAACCCCTCAATCCTTAATTTTGACTGCCACAAAAGATTAATTCGTCTAGTTAGACCCTTAATGGATTTTCCAGGTTCCTAAGCATAGGAAGAATGAAAAACACTGAACACTTTCTGCTGCGTTATATACAAACATATTAACGCTAACTAATAAAATTGTCTAATTTAAAGAGTAACTGACCTGAGATGTACCTTGCTCCGATAAACATTATCATGCTACTCATTATAAAAAAGCCCAGGGGTAGACTACAGAAGATACTAGGGTCACCTGTGGTCATCCAAGTAGAAGGGATTTCCCGTCAAGCAAACCAAAAGAGAGACACATAATTACAATATTTGTGTTAAGAATCACATGATAGCAAAACAAAATAAGTTATAAAAATAGTATATTCATAAAAGCTAGCAAAGAGTTATTACTTCAAATCAAAAATATAATCAATATTAAAGGCTTGTAACAATTAACAAACAATACAGAGAGCATGCCACAAGTAGCCAAGAACAGAATGTAGACCATATGCCTTCCACTGGCAAAGCCAAAGAAAGGCAATGGAGAACTTTTTGGGAGGCTGTTGATTTTAGCTTTCTTGATTCTTCCCCAAAAGATACAAAATAAGCAATCCAATTCCCCCCAAATTCAAATTATAGATGCTTTGGCTATCAGAAAAAAATTATATTAACCTACTGTAAATAAATGCCAAACCCTATTGGTTTTGTTTTCTTTTATTAAAAAAAAAATAGGATTCGGTATATAAGGAAATGCACCCGACTGTTAATATTACTCTCATTTGAAAACTACATTGTATTAATGTACATTCTAAAAAATTGCCTGGGAACATGATAGTTTTGATGTTTTCTGAGAATAAAAGATTGGAAGAAAAAGGACATTACGCTTACTTAGGAGAAAAAACAAAAGCTTCAAGTAGGAACATCCAAGACTAAAAATACAGATCATGGTGATTTGTGGTGTGCACAGTTCCAGAAGCTTCTCCTAAAAGCCAGATATATTAAAAGTGGTTTTGGCCCTGGCCAGGTAGCTCAGTTGTTAGAGCACCAAGGTTACAGGTTTGATCCCCGGTCAGGGCACATATAAGAAGCAAGCAATAAATGCATAAAAAAGTAGAACAAGAAATTGACGTTTCTCTCTCTCTCTCTCTCAAATCAACAAAAAACAAATAAATAAAAGTGGTTGTAGGGGGTGGAGGTGGGGAAAAAAGTGGTTCTATACCTACTTTGGTTTGGAAGGCAGGTTATATTTCACTTATAAACTCTTCTTCAGCAAAGTATATGCTTCTGTAAATAAATTTCATTATGTTCCAAATCTTATATTTAGCAAATAATAAAAATATTATGTTATATTAAAGGCCTGTTTAAGGCTGTTTAAATAGCACAGGCATATTAAAGGAAGCTTAAGGCTGTTTATAACTAAATGGTGCCCTACTTCAACTGAATACTTTCCTACCTAAATGATTTATTGGTTCAGGTCATGAAGACGGCCCCCCAAAAAGGTAAAGTAAGACATTAGGAGAAAAAAAAACAAAGACTGTAGTTGATTGTTTTTTCATTAAGAAGAAACTAGAAAAATAAGTAGGAACTAGAAATAATTTTACTTTTAGAAAACTCAGCGATAAATCGAAGTACTAGAAACGAATAACATGGCAGGATGTGTGCATAGCAACCTGATAATTTACACTATGTTTAGAACTTGAAAGTGTTTTCAGAATGTTAGAAGCTCTAGATATATGGTAATGCAGCTTTGCTAAATATAAATGGTCAGATGCTTAAATAAGCTATTTAACATAGTGAGACAAAGTGGCAATAATAATAAAAGCATAGTTACCACTTTCCGAAGACTCAGCTGTAACCCAGCCCATTGACTTCATCACAGCTTTCTTCCAGGTAGAAAAACGAATTTCACTTTCTAGAAATAGAAGACAGGAAAAGCACACACACATGAAAGGCTGTTTACTGAGATGTTCTAAGCACTACACTTATGTTCACTCAGCATCCTTGACAAATTATTACACATATTAAACTGATGTGGGACTTTACCAGGACTCTGATTTGAGAGAGTGTGGTTGATAGTGATGGTCAGTGACTGGGAAACAGGCTGCCTGCTGAGACTAGACCATTTGTAAACTCTAAACAATTATTTTCTGTAAGAATGAACTATTGCCCTGCCAGTGTGGCTCAGTGGTTGATCATTGACCTATGAACTAGGAGGTCACAGTTTGATTCCTGATCAGGGCACATGCCTGGGTTGCGGGCTCGATCCCCAGTGGGGGGCGTGCAGGAGGCAGCTGATTAATGATTCTCTCTCATCATTGATGTTTCTCTCTCTCCCTCTCCTTTCCTCTCTCTGAAATCAATAAAAATATATTTAAAAACAAAACAAATACAAAATAAACTATATCTAGTTGCCCATTTGTGAGTGTGTGTGTACACATGCATGCATGTGTGCATGTGCGTGTTGTGGGGAGACCAGAGGGACTGATGAAGGCAAGGACAATAGACATAACTGATCAACTCTGGGCTAAGGCCTTAAAAACTGCAAAGATAGTTCTCTTCAGGAAAACAGTAATCCTCAAGTCTTTGCACAAAACTTCCCAGATTTAAGAGTGGGATTAGCATCTCAAGATCATATACTTGCTGTGAACATTATTTGCTTATTAAAAAGTTGAATTTTTTTCAGAAGTTGTAAAAATTTTTAAGCTTCATATTTTATCCAATATTTAAAAAGTAAAAAATTATTTACAGATAGAATATCAGATTTTGAAACACATTTCTATATCATGGTACATGGCATACTATCTGAATTTAAAATAGTTAGTATTACAATCCATTTTCTTATATACGGAAAAGAGTGAATGAAATTAAAAAGCCCTGGCATAGTCTTCCAGAAAATTAAAAATGCATTTAAAACTTATTTCCTAATAGCTCAAAATTCACTTTGATGGTATTTTTATGCATAGGTTTTTAAATTTGATTTCAGACAGGAAGGGAGAGTGAGAGAGAGAGAGATAGAAACATCAATGATGAGAGAGAATCATTGATCAGGCTGCCTCCTGCATGCCCCACACTGGGGATTGAGCCTGCAACCTGGGCATATGCCCTGACTGGGGAATCAAACCATGACCTCCTGGTTCAGAGGTTGATGCTCAACCACTAAGCCACACCAGCTGGGCCTGCATAGGTTGTTTTTTTTTTAAGTTATAAAACCAAATTCAATCTACACTGAGTGGCCAGGTTATTATGATATCTGAACACATAATAATCTGACCACTCAGTGTGTGTGTGTATATATATATATGTTAGAGGCCCAGTGCATGACTTCGTACATGGGTGGGGTCCGACCAGCCTGGCCAAGGGGAGGGGATATGGGCGGTTGGCCGGCCTGCCTGCTGGTCGAACTCCTGGTCGAGGGGACAATTTGCATATTAGCCTTTTATTATATAGGATATACACTGAGTGGCCAGATTATTATGCGTTCAGAGATCATAATAATCTGGCCACTCAGTGTATATAAAACCTTATTATTGTACTAAAATTTGTTTCAATTTAAGAGATGAATCACTATACTATTTAATAAAGGTGTCATTCAGAACTTGGGCCTTAGCTTAGTTTGTTAGAAAGTGAATAAGATATTTAACTCTTTGCACTCACTTGCTTTTTTCTCGATTCCTTTATTCTACTCGGGATTTAATTTTTTAAATACCCCAGATTTTACAAAGCACAGCAGTAGAATAAAAAACTGGAGTTTCTTTTTATACAAACTTATTTATTTGGATTTTTTTATATTTCAAATTATTGATACATTCAATACAATTCGACATACGAGCTGCTACCGATGCTAACCGTGTCGAGTCACACTCGACATCCGAGTGCAAATTAATGCTCATTTATTTAAACTGTTGCAGCTTTTGTCTAGTTAACCCTGCTGTGCTTAAAAGTTACCAGAATGTCCTAGAGCCTGGCTAATCATGTCCTAAAACTGGGTTATTGGCACCAGAGATGATCCTGTGTAGAGATTAGGGGTGGGTAGCTGATAGATCTCCTTCTCCCTTTCATAAAAAGGCTATTCGAACAAGCTACAATTGATAGTGTGGTAGTGCTATCCTTCTATACAAAAGGACTGTAAATATGTGAAGAATAAAAATGTGATTTCATATATTTTTTAGATATTTTTATTGATTTCAGAGAGGAAGGGAATGATAGAAACATCAATGATGAGAGAGAATCATTGATCAGCTGCCTCTTGCACGCCCCCCACTGGGGACTGAGCCTGTAACCCGCGCATGTGCCCTGACCAGGAATTGAACCATGACCTCCTGGTTCATAGCTTGACGCTCAACACCACTGAGCCACACTAGTTGGGCTAGAATTTATTTCTATAAGAAACGATTTCTCTCATCCACACTCATTCAGTGTAACCCAATATGCTTAGTAGCCAAACCTGAAGCAGTAGCATTTGTTATTGTCCTTAGTCCCTTAACTTATGAATAAACAAAATGGCAAGCTCTCTCTGTTCACAGTATACTATGAAAAGTTTCATTTTTCAAATGTACCCTCAGCATTGATCTGGGGTTCAAACCGCTCCACAGTGACAGCTGACAGATCCTCAGGTTCCAGACTCCAAACGCCAACACCTTCTGCGGCCCCTGCTGCCATGGCGGCTCCCAGGGCAGTGGTTTCTGGCATGGAGGGCTTCACTGAGAGGAGAAAGCAACATCAACAACTTTGTATTTTTTACAGATGCCTCAACACCAGCTCCTCCAAAAGAAGCAGTAGTCTCAGAATTTAAAGGAATGAAGGTTTACTAACCTACTGGGATATATAGAATGTCTGCTTGGAGCTGCATAAGAATTTTATTGTTGGTCATTCCTCCATCTACCTGCAGATGACTGAGTGGAATTCCACAGTCACGGTTCATGGCATCCAGAATCTTAAATAAACCAACATAATGAACATAAACCACTTCATAGTAACATCCCTGAAAATGTCGATCTTCTAGCCAAAATAATGCTCAAGAGCTTCCCAAAGCCTATAGAATAAAATTTAGACTCTTATTCTGGTCTTCTAAGCCCTCTTTGGTCTGGTCACAACCAACCTTTTCTCTCCCTACACTTCTGTACTCACTCAAACAAAAAAACTCTATTTTATACCCAGGTTTCCCACCTCAATGACTGCTAGTGCTATTCCCTTTGCCCAATGTGTCCCACTGAGCGTCCCCCCAACCATAAAATGCCCAGTGCCTGGCAGATGACAGGAACTCAGAAGGTAAGGCCAGCTAGCAAAATGAACAAAAACTTACATTTATTACATTAGTGTTTAGGAGGTTTAATTTTTGATTAAGTATTTAATAACTTGATTCACGAAATTTCTGACACTCACATGTAATTTGTTTAAGAATGATAAAAGCAGATTAAGCATAAGAAAACAAGTCCATATTTATTACCTCTCGGGTTTGGAAACAAACAGCTTCTAATGCAGCAAAAGCAATATGGCATTTATTGGTGAACTGAGTGAGCCCACAGATGATCCTAAAAACACAAAGATTTTTAAGATTAGAGTGATAAGAAATGAATCATCACTCTGAAATGTCCTGAATACAGAAAGGCTGAGTTTGTTAGACATGTGCAGGGGGGGGAATAGAAATGAAAACAACAACAGAGGTCGGGGGAGAAGGGCTCCTAATATGAGGTGATGGGAGAAGATTTGACTTTGGGTGGTGGGCACAGGGTGCAATATACAGACCTTGTAACATAGAAACCCACCCCTGAAACCTATATGTTCATGTTGACCAATGTCACCCCAATTTAATAAAAAAATTTAAACAAACAAACAAAAACCAAAACCAACACTGGACATAAACATTAAGTAGCTTAGAAAGTCATTGTAGTCAAAAATCCTGCATCCACATATGAAAAAGTTCATGATCCATAGAAATAGGTGACAAAAATATAAAACCAAATCAACATTTATCTAGATGATATCCCTTTGATACAGAACTTGCAGATGCCTGGGAGGTAAAAAAATAAGTCCTCACCAGTTTGGCTCAATGGATAGAGCTACAGCCTGTGGACTGAAGGGTCCCAGGTTCGATTCTGGTCAGGGGCACATGCCCGGGTTGCAGGCTCAATCCTCAGTGTGGGGTGTGCAGGAGGCAGCCAATCAATGATTCTCATCATTGATGTTTCTATCTCTCTCTCCCTCTCCCTCTCTGAAGTCAATAAAAAGATAATAACACCAATACGAATATCGACATGGTGGGTGCTTATTGTCAGATGATTCAAAATCATTTGAAAATAGGAAACTATTGACTAATATTAGACCCACAAAAGCATACCTTATTTTAATTCTTACCCTCTTGCACTGGGCTCCCAGTAAGGCGCATATAACCCTGAAAACGCCGGGACGAAATAGCAGCCATAAGAAGTACCTACTTCTTTAGCAAGTTTTTCTAACATTAAATAAAAGAAAAACAAAAGTCACTCTAATATATTCTATTTACTTTAGTCAAGAAACACATCTATTAAAAAATTAGGACAGGATTTTTGGTTTCCTATTCATTAGTACCATAAATATTCATTAGTAACATAAAATATTCCTAATTATAGCAGTATGCTAGGAGCAACCAAAATAAATTGCCCCATATTGAATACCACAAGTAAAATGTAACCTACCCCCCAAAAATAAAAGAACTGGATTAGTTTCATTAAGGTAGTTTGGCTCATTTCCACTACTGTTAAGGTTGTTGACTGAAAAATGAAGAAGTGGCCTCCAATGCATCCTTAATCAAATATGTGTTTCTGATTATCTCACCTTTGGGCAAAATTAAACAAGTTAAATGAAAGCATAGCCCAAGCCGGTTTTGCTCAGTGGATAGAGTGCTGGCCTATGGACTGAAGGGTTCCGGTCAAGGGCACATGCTGGGGTTGCAGGCTTGATCCCAGTAAGGGGCGTGTAGGAGGCAGCTGGTCAATGATTCTCTCTCATCATTCTAGCTCTCTCTCCCTTCCTCTCCGAAATCAATAAAATATTTTAAAAAATAGTTATCCATAAATTGAAAATAGTCACAGTAATACTTACTTACTGGAGTTAATTATAGTTACTAGAGTTTTAATTCTCACTCTAATCCAAGAGTTAAAGCTCTTTCCCATCAGATAAATTTAACTGGACTACTTCCCCTGAAGGTTCTGGCAATCTTTGATGTTCAATTTTACACTTGAGTAATTTTTATGACCTACTTTGCCAGTTTAATAAAAACCAACACTAAATATGTTAATTCATTGTTTTTACAAATCTTCACAAACTAGTCTTTTATGTATAAATGAAACTAATAATAGGGATCCATATATGTTAACATCGTACACGGGGTAAAAGCACAAATACTAACAGATTGCAAAGATAAAATATCTAAAATTTTCGTTATTCAGCTTCTAACACTTTGTTAGAACATACTCACCAATTTCGTCTGAGCTGTTTATAATTCCAAGATTGTCTCTTAGCCAGCGAATGACAGCACCGGCTATTGCTACAGAACCCTATGAAGAAGAAAAAATAAAAAAAGGAATCCAAGAGAAGTATATGTTATCACTATAAAAAGTTTTACTGTGCAAATTCTCTGCGTATGACACTATCAGATGAATAAAATTTTAAAAAATTCAGCTTTGGGACTCCTGACCCATGGGAACTGTGACATAATAAATACATGGGAACGGTTTAAGCCACTGACATTTGTGGTGATATCGTTATACAGCAATAGTTAACTAATGCATAGGCTTATAGCTAAAATAGGATAGCTGGCTCAAGAGGGATAAAAAAAAACTAAAATCTTAACACTATAATCATAAATCATACAAAAGAAGAGATGGGGAAAAGAACATTTAAATAAACCAAGGTGGGGGATACAGGGAACCCCCTTTGAAACTCGTATTTAAATAGACAAAAATGGCATAACATAGGACTTGGTAATGTAAACAATATTTATTGAGTGTCTACTACATGTCAGCTGGCTGAGGTGGCGTGGTGAAAAAGACAAGTAGCCTGGCCTCAGGGTATTTATATCCTAGTGACAGAATACAGCACACAGAAGGCTCAAATCCTAAATAAGCTCTAGTTCATAATCATATTAAAGCCCCCCCAAAGGATTCTGTTTTGTGAAGTAATATTTAGAAACAGATGAACAAGGAAGGAGGAAAACACAGCTTCTGGGAGATAATGCGCTATTAATAGACAGCACAAGGAAAGCAGAAACACTCAGCCATCCTGTTTCACTTCAGTCTCTTCCACCACTAAGAAAAAATTCCAACTAGAAACAGCATGACAAATTGAAGCAGTTAAATACGAGTTTAAAATCTTGGAGCAAGTGAAGGATCATGTGACCCAATTCCTTTTCACAGAGAGTGAAAATGGGAACCATGTCAGGCCTAGATGAATCACACGCCAGGAGGATGTGTAAACGCAGAGGATTAGAGGCAAAATGTAACAAGAGAAAACTGAAATAACACATGCTGACTCATATATAGAATAGATGTGGACAGGAACAGAAATGCACTGCTTGAAAGCCACAGCATGATGGGTTCTGATTCATTTCTCTGTATGTCTGGGAGCAGGAGTGGTGGCCAAAAACTGGCTCCTCCAGAGCAAAGGGACCCAAATGCTTGGTATAAAAGACAAGGAATAGAATCAGTTTCAGTGCTTGAAGCCAGGGGCTAGGTGGCGCTCTCCTACCAGTGTAGGGACGCTGGCAAACAAGCAACTGTCCACTTGTTGCCTAAGGCTACTGCTTCATAGAAGAAAAAGGAAGTATATAAGAAGAAATCTATTAAGACATCAGTCAATAAAACCTAACAGCTGGAATAGAATTCACTCCAGTCTGACAAAGACTTTAAAATAAGTGTGTGCTAAAAGTAATCAAAATGATTTAATGATTTTCATTAAAAATTTAATAAAATTAGGAATCAAAAGAAAGGAGAAATAAAAATAACCAATTAAGAATCCTAGAAATGAAATTACTGAGTGAAATTAAAAAATGTAATAGATGGAATAAACTGTAGAATAGATAGAGATGATTAAATTAGTGTTCCCAGACACTGCTGGTAGTATTTTCATATGGTAATAAAAAAAAGAATAAAACAATGGCTCTATTTAACAATATAGATGAATCTCACAAACACAAAGTTCAATGAAACAAGCCAGATCAAAAAATACATACTGGCCCTAGCCAGTTTGGCTCAGTGGATAGAGCATCAGTCTGCGGACCAAAGGGTCCCAGGTTCGATTCCGGTCAAGGGAATGTACCTTGATTGCAGGCTCCTCCCTGGCCTGGGGCCCTGGTCAGGGCTCCTGCAGGAGGCAACCAATTGATGTGTTTTTCTCACATCGATGTTTCTCTGTCTCTCCTTCTCTCTTCCATTCTCTCTAAAAATCAATGGAAAAATATCCTTGGGTGAAGATTAACAAAAACAAACAAACAATAAATAAATAAATAAATAAATAAATAAATAAATAAATAAAGGTGATTAAATGTTAGAAAATACATACTGTATAACTCAGTCTCTCTTACTTTCTTCTCTTTCTCTTATATTTTTAATATAGTGTATTAAAAACTTGCAAAACTAGCCCTAACCGGTTTGGCTCAGTGGATAGAGTGTCAGCCTTCGGACTGAAGGGTCCCAGGTTCGATTCCGGTCAAGGGCATGTACCTTGGTTGCGGGCACATCCCCAGTAGGGCAGCTGATAGATGTTTCTCTCTCATCGATGTTTCTAACTCTTTATCCCTCTCCCTTCCTCTCTGTAAAAAATCAATAAAATATATTTTAAAAAAAACTAAACTCTAGTGCTTAAGTTTGCACATTTAAGAGCTATCACTATAGCCAAAACCGGTTTGGCTCAGTGGATAGAGCATCAGCCTGCGGACTGAAAGGTCCCAGGTTCGATTCCGGTCAAGGGCATGTACCTTGGTTTCGGACACATCCCCGGTGGGGGGTGTGCAGGAGGCAGCTGATCGATGTTTCTCTCCCATTGATGTTTCTAAAACTCTATCTCTCTCCCTTCCTCTCTGTAAAAAAAAATCAATAAAATAAAGAGTTATCACTATAAAAAAAAGGAAATATTTTAATAACTACGTATGGTGTCAGATGGTTATGAGATTTATCAGGATGATCACTTAGTAAGTTATATAATGTCAAATTACTGGGGTGTACACCTGAAACTAATATAATATTGTATGTCAACTGTAACTAAAAAATTTTTATAACGTCAGGGTAAGTGGTTGCCTTAGGGAGAGGGAGGAGGCTGTGATTGGGAGGGGCACGTAGGGGGTTCCTGGGTGTTGCTGGAGTTCTGTTTCCTGACCTGGGTGAGGTTACATGGGTCTTGTCTTTATAATAATTGGTTAGGCTGTACCTGATATTACATGCATTTTTCTGTATGCGACTTATATTTCATAATAAAAAGGTTTTGTTTTGTTTTATTTGTTTTAAAGATACAATTTGGAAATGTAAGGTAGATACTGAAAAACTCACCAGAAATACAGCACACAGACACAGAGAGATTAAAAAAATATAAAAGGGCAGTTAAGAAACAGGGAGGGTGGGGTGAAAGAATCCAATATCCATAAAATAGCAATTCAGAAGAGGATAGCAATAATGGTAGAGAAGCAATATTTGAAGAGATAATTGCTGAAAATTTTCCAGAATTGAAGACAGACTTGTATCCAAGTACCTAAGGGGATAAATAAAAAAATCCAAACCCAGGCATGTCCTAGTAAAACTATAGAACATCAATGATAAGGAGATAGTGTTAACTCCCAGAAAATAAACAAGAAGGAATCACAGATCAGAGCAGCAGAGGTCTCATCAGCATTAAAAATGGCCAGAAGGGCCCTAGCCGGTTTGGCTCAGTAGATCCCCACTTTAGAGGGCAAAATAAATAACAGGTTTACCAACCCAGACTCATAAATATGATTTACTATCAACTGAAAAGAAAACAGGACTAATTATTGCATGTTCAAGAAAAAGGGGAAATAAAAACTAAGCACAACAACATGATTGCTGGTGGAGGTGGTGGGGTCCTCAAATGGCTAGGAGGTTAAGAATACTAAACTATAAACACTCTTAGGAAAATGTGTAATGAAATAATACCTCAAAAATTTTAAGGTACTATAAAAGAAAAACAAAACAACAAAAATATTAGAAATGCATTTTGTAGCTTCCAAATCAGAGAGAAATAAAAAAAGACTAAAAACTAAGATGGATAGCTAGTTTCAGTTTTTAAAAGGGATAGATAGTAAAGGTTTTTTAAAAAAATTTTTTTTAATAATAGTAATTATCTATCCTTTTAAAAATATTTTTTATTGATTTCAGAGAGGAAGGGCGAGGGAGAGAGATATAGAAACATCAATGATGAGAGAGAATCATTGATCAGCTGCCTTCTGCACGCCCCCTACTGGGGACCGAGCCCACAACCCAGGCATTGTGCCCTTGACTGGAATAGAACCTAGGACCCTTCAGTCTGCTGGCCGATGCTATATTCACTGAGCCAAACTGGCCAGGGCGAAAGTAAAGTTTTAATACCTATAATTGCCAAGCTTAACAGCATTCTGTCAAATTAAAGAAATGAGTATTGAATATATGCTTTGTGAGCACTGACAGAAAAGCAGGAACTTATTTGTTAGAAAAAGTGTTAGCAATCTAGCTTTAATCCCTGCCTTCTTTTTTTGTTTGTTTGATTTAATTTTTAAAAAATTGTTTGCTCATTTACACGCCAAGGTTGCGGGTTTGATGGCCGGTTAGGGCAATACAAGAAGCAACCAATGAATGCATAAAAAAGTGGAATAACAAATCGATGTTTCTCTCTCTCTCTCTCTCTCTCTCTCTCTCTTTTTCTCTCTTATTTCTCTCTTCCTCTCTCAGTAAATAAAAAACAAACGAACAAACAAAAAATACTGGACTTGGGAGACTGGAGTGCTGATTATCCAGATTTACAAGGAAGGAAAAGGCACAGTGGGGTGGCTTATCCATCTAGACTTTGAAGCCCTATAACCTGGATATTTGCCTCCTGGATCAGCTACTTACTGGCTGTCAAAAGTTACCTTGGCCAAATGACTCCAATTTCACCTGTCTACTCTCAGATTCCTCATGTGTGTAAAACAAGGGGAGAGCAGGGTGTAGCAAAGCCTATTGTCACCTAATCTATTATCCCTCTCTGCTTTAAAATTTTATGAATATAAACAAAGTTACATGAATTGAAACAAAATCAGCAAGCATATGCTTATTAAGCCTCCAGATGAGCTAAAACTGGAAGAGTAACAGAATAGAGTGAAAAAGAATTCAGCCTATGTTGGCATAGGCTGAAATCGCTATCATGAAATTTAAAAGGAAGAAACGCAGACCTGAATTTAGAGGAACAAAAGATCTGTGCAAGTACAGAATGGAGCAGACATGTCTTGACAATGACTCATTTGGAAAAGCACTAGATATTTTAGCATGTGCTCCTGGAGCCAAGGATATGATGAGGTTATCAGATCAAATTAATGAACTCTCAGGCTAGAGCAGCCAAAGTAGTGTTTATGGTCAGAGATGCCCAAATCACTCTCGAGTACACATCAGGTTGCATATGGAATATTCTATTCTGTTCTGGAAGACACTGGCAAAATGGAATGCATGCAATGAAGGCAGCCCAGAACTAAGAAGAATTTAGAAATCATGTAACATGAGTGTGGTTTTTTTAAAATCCTCACCCAAGGATATTTTTCCATTGATTTTTAAGGAGAGTGGAAGAGAGAGGGAAAGACAGAGAGAAACATTGATGTGAGAGAAACACATCGATTGGTTGCCTCCTACCTGAGCCCTGACCAGAACCCGGGCCAAGGAGGAGCCTGCAAACAAGGTACTCAACCCTGACCGGAATCGAACCTGGGACCCTTCGGTCCACAGGCCAATATTCTTTCTATCCACTGAGCTTTCCATGGGGGAAACAAAGGGAGAAAGGGCTTGTAAGAGTTTAAGTTCTGAGAAGTATTAGGATACCTTTAATACACAGATCAAGTGTTTCACAAATGCTCCTATTATCCATAGAAAAGGGGTTAGGGCTGAGGTTACAGTGCTTATTTAGGGGGAGGGCAAGAAATAACTGAAATAAACTAAAACTCCACATGCTCGAGGCTGAACAACTAAAAAAAAATGTTTTAACTAAAAACAAATCTAATACTTTTGAGCAAATTATTATTAGACTAGAGGCCCAGTGCACGTGCACCGGTGGGGTCCCTTGGCCTGGCCTGCGGGGATCAGGCCAAAACCATTTCTCCAACATCCCCTGAGGGGTTGCAGAGTGCGAGAGGGCAGTTCTTGGATGACGCACCCCGGAATCAGACTCCCTCCTCTGGTTCCAGGTGCATCACCCGAGAACCACAGCTGCCAAGTCACCGCAGCTCGGCAACTCCTGCATTGAGCATCTGCCCCCTGGTGGTCATTGCGTGTCACAGCTACCATCCGGTTGCTTAGGCTTTTATATATATAGATACTCCAGGAAACAAGTCTCAATAACTTTTCATATCATATAACATATTTGCATAATACAAGGGAGCATTTAAAATTAATTGTCAAGAAATATTTTTAAGAAATGCATTGCCCTGGATGGTTAGACCATCGGCCTTTGGACTAAAGGGTCTTGGGTTCAGTTCCTGGTCATGGGTACTTACCTTGGTTGCAAGTTCCCTAGCCCCAGGTGGGGCACATGCAGGAGGCAACCAGTCAATTGGTCTCTCTCATGTCACATCAATGTTTTTCTCTCTCTCCCCCCTCCCCCCTACCACTCTCTCTAGAAAGCAATGGGGGGAAAAATATCCTTGGATGATGATTTAAAAAAAAGAAATGTATCTGATTTTTAGAAATTTTTTTTTTTTTATTTCAGAGAGGAAGGGAGAAATATTAATGATGAGAGAGAATCACTGATCGGCTGCCTCCTGCATGCCCACTGGGGATAGAGCATGTAACCGGGGCACATGCAACCTCCTGGTTCATAGGTTGATGTTCAACCACTGAGCCATGCTGGCCAGGCAGAAACATTTTACAAAGGGTACTGCTTCTTTGACTTTTGAAATAAATGTTTCTAAGGTTTTTAATACAAACTTGCCATAAAGCCCTACAGGCTTAGGCTGACATTCCTACTAGAATCTACAAACATGTTTTGAAACAAATGCTTTCAGTGAAATATGGCATAAATCTTCTCACTTCATTTCCCACATCAAAATGTGACACAAACTATTTTTATGGAGACACACATGAAGAAAAGCTGCTCTGCCTTTTGTGCCCAGTATTTCTCTTTGGAACACTGGGGCACTGTAGTCATAAAAAAAGAATTTTCGCCCAGCCAGCATAGCTCGTGGTTGAGCATCGACCTATGAACCAGGAGGTCCTGGTTCGATTCCTAGCCAGGGCACATGCCCAGGTTGTGGGCTCAATCCCCAGTGTGGGGTGTGCAGGAAGCAGCCAATCAATGATTCTTTCTCTCTCTCTCCGCCTCTTCATTCCTGTTTGAATTCAATAAAAATATATTTTAAAAAAAAACCGTTCCTTCCACTCAACCAAATGTCAAGAAAACAGTTTTTCAGTCCTATATATTAAGAATTATCAGAAAAGGTGTTAGAAAACACTGTAATTTTCTTAGTTTTGATTGTGTGTCATGTTACCCATATTGATTGAAAAATACTTACTTCCAGTGCATAATATACGGGTTTATCTCTACCGAGTTTGTAAGCCACTGTGGTCAGAAGGCCATGTTCAGAAAATACACACTATAGGAAAGACAAAAAGACTTCAGTAGTCAGGAAAATGAAAAGATAGCTTATTTTTTAAAGCTAAAATAAAGGTACAAAGTTATTCAATAAATATAACAATTTAAAAATAAATCAATCTTAGTAAAAATTACCAGTATTAGGAGCAATACACTTAAACAGTACAAAAAGTTTATCCCTTGTTCCAAATTAGGTTTGCATTAAGAATCTAACAAGGTCCCAATGTACATATCCCCCCAACACAATAAAAAACATATAAAATTCAAAGAACTTAGAATGGTTCTTATTCAAACCATTCAAATTTAGTGATATTCATCATTGAGTTCTTAATTGAACCCTGATAAAGATTGAGTAAGAGCTGCAGCTTAAAAGTAACTTAATGGCAAATTATGCTCAAGCATTTATTCATATGAAGTTAAAGAAGACCTTCACCAATCTTTTAATTGAAAAAAAAAAAAACAACCCACCTTACGGCCTGTATTGCATAGTAAGAAGCAGCCTGTTCCATACCTATAATTGGGGGAAGAATAATCAAATAATCAGTATGACAATTTTATTAAAAGTAAGCAGTGAAACACCAATAATACAAATTACTCAAACTGACACATAGTACAATAAAAGTCATTATATTAAAGTTTTAGGCCCAGCTGGCATGGCTCAGTGGTTGAGCATTGACCTATGAATCAGGAGGTCACGGTTTGATTCCAGGTCAGGGCACATGCCCGGGTGGTGGGCTCGATCTCCATTGTGGGGCGTGCAGGAGAGAGCTGATCAATGATTCTTTCTCATCATTGATGTTTCTATCTCTCTCTCTCTCTCCCTCTCCCTTCGTCTCTGAAATCAATAAAAATACATTAAAACATAAAGTTTTAGAAGAGTTCCAATAACTATCAAGCATCACATACTCCTTTTGGAAACATGTTTTAAAGATCAGTCTAGAAGAAAATGTGCCTAGTGTAATCTTAATGGAAAAAGGCAGGGATGACATCCGGTACTTAGTCAGTCATAGCCCAGGGCTGTTTATAAATTATCACTGAATTACAACTAATTCTACCTTCAGTCACAGCGACATTGCTACTCATCCATGTGGAGTGAAGCATTGTGACTAATGGCCATTCATCAATGGGGCAGGCCAGCTTAGTTCCATCATTAGAACAGTCACAAACAGAAACACCACTCTCTTCTGGCACAAAGAGAAGTCCAAGTGCAGAGTATGAAAAAGTGTAGCTGGACTGTGGAGACAGGAGTGGCATACAGGGAAAGGCTACTCAGGCCTAGCTTTCCCGTTCCCTCCTCAAGAGTGCGCATTCTAACAGCCACCTGGAGAGTCAGGTTCAAGATGCAACAGGGCTGCCACGGAAGAACTGAATTTATTCTGTGGCAGCTTTATCAGCATAAGCTTTGGATTCTGCAACAAGTCTGGCATGTGGACGTGAGTAGTTTTGACTTGGGCCAGGCAGATAAGCAGCATAAACTGATACCAGTAAGGGGCACAGGGCAACAGTTTTCAACTGAGTTGGCTGTGATTGTCACCTTTGGCTTTCCACAAGCTGTCCTGCTTGGGCTCAGGATTCCCGCCCCATGGGCCCGGCTGCTCTGCTCTGACACAGAGGAATCTCAGCAGTAGCTTATCCAGTCAGCACTATGTCAACAGACCCCACCTGCTGGTTCTGTCTTGTGGAGCAAACAGAAACCAAGGGCAATTTTGTCCCCATCAACATTTTTCCAGGTACCATTGTTCTGAATAAGAATTGGCCCAAACTGGCCGGCACGGCTCAGTGGTTGATCATCAATTTATGAACCAGGAGGTCATGGTTTGATTCCTGGTTGGAGCACATGCCTGGATTGTGGGCTCTATACCCAGTAGGGGGCATGCAGAAGGTAGCCGATCCGTGATTCTCTTTTATCATTGACTAGTGGTCTGGTGCACAAATTCATGTGATTGGTGCCAGCAAGAGCTTTTTTAAGTATTGCGCATGCACGAGTCAACTTAGCCTTTTATATATATAGAATAAGTTTGCTTAATTAGACCTGCTTTCTGATTTAGGTAAACCTTTTCCAGCCTAGTGAAGCACCACAACTTCTCTTTCAGGTAACTGTCAGCAACACAGCAGTAAATATCAACATGAAGCAGATTATTATTGTAGATCATGCAGGGAGAACAAAGGGTAAAATATTTAACTGCAGCAGTGTGTGACTATATTCTGTGCAGTGAGAAAACCTGAAGTCATTTTCAAGGTCCATTATTTCTTACTTCTTTTAGTTGGTTCAAGTTTCTAAGCTTTCTAAATCTCCGTTTTCTGGCTAATGAAAATAGGATTCCACCGAATCTCCCATCTATCTACTCCAGGACTTCTGTGAAGATCAAATGAGATGAGGCATGGGAAAATGCTTCACAGACATTTGGTTAAAGTGTAAATGTTTGCACCTGGCTATAAAGCAAGTCGTGTTCCTGGGATGAAGAAACTGCAAGGAGGCTAGTCAGTCCCTAGGGCAGTGATGGGCAACCTTTTGAGCTTGGTGTGTCAAACTTTGCCAAAAAACTGAGCATAACTCAGGTAGTGTGTCACTTTGAGGAAAAAACATTATTTCGCAAATGTTTCATCCTCGGCATGGTGAAGCGGCCACGTGTCATCAGAAATGGCTACGTGTGTCAGTGCTGACACACTGTCATAGGTTCGCCATCACTGCCCTAGGGAGAGGAAGACGGGTGTTGCTACATGACATCATTACCTGGATGGACACTTAACATATTAGCCAGATAGATAGATAGATAGATAGATAGATAGATAGATAGATAGATAGACAGATAGATAGATAGATAGATGTTTCTGTCTCTCTCTCTCTCTCTCTCTCTCAACCTTACTCTCTGAAGAAAAAATATATATACTAGCGGCCCAGCGCACGAAATTGTGCACAGGTAGGGTCCCTAGGCCTAGCCTGCGATCAGGGCCATCCTCTGCCCACTCGCCAGTCCCCAGTCCCACACCACCGCCATCCACCCCGGTTCACCCGTGGTTCCCTGTTGGCCATCCAGCGATTGGAGCCTGCAGGCTAGGGGGAGGGACCAAGAGGTGGTTACTGCACCTCATAATGACTGGTCGATCAGTCGTTCTGGTCGTTAAGCCGTTATGGTTGCTGGCCTTTTATTATATAGGATACACACATACACACACACACATATGTATAATAGTATATATAAATTAGTCCAAGACATTCTATCTATTCTCACCCAAATACAGGGTGCCCCCAAAAATGTATATGCACATTGAATAATTATTATTTTTTGTTATTGGTTAATTAATTATTTTTTTAATTTTTCAATATATTTTCATTGATTTCAGAGAGGAAGGGAGAGGGAGAGAACAAAACAAAACATCAATGATGAGAGAAAATCACTGATTGGCTGCCTCCTGCATGCCCCACAATGGGGATTGAGCCCGCAACCTGGGCATGTGACCTTGACCAGAATCGAACCCAAGACCCTTCAGTCCACAGGCTGACACTCTATCCACTAAGTGAAACCAGCTAGGGCCACACTGAATAATTATTAATCCCAATGGGTTAAATCTGAAAAGAAAGAAACATCAATTGAGCTATCAGTTGTTAAGTGAGTATACATTTTTTGGGGATACCCAATATATTCTCAGCCTGCTTGATGCACAGCTGACACTTTCAAGGAGCATGGGATTAATGATTATCTACGTTTTTAAAGTCACGAGTCAAATAACATTAAGTACAGTAGTAATACAAGTTCAAACACCTAAATCTCTTATACCTTTTATCTCCCACAACACTGAAAAGGCTATATATCCGAAGTTCTACATTTTAATAAATATTCATAAAAATGGAAGTTTATGATTTTTCACACTTTGAAAGGAGGAATCTACATCAATTTAGCACTCACATAAACATTGTTCATATGAACGCTGGTGTGCAAGTCTCAAAAGTACAAAATTGATGTGAAGGCTCGAAGCACTTAGTAAAAGTGAATCCTTAAGTTAGTACACTTACTAAGTAATTAATGAGCATTAGCAATGTATGAAGAGACTCCCTTGCTACATTGAGACTACAGCTTTCAAAGCAGTACACGGGCAATTATTTTCCTCTTAAAATGTTATTATTCTTTCTTCCCAGTCATCCAACAGATATGGTGCTTTCAGCATGTATCTGGTCTATCTAAGCCTTCCTCAAGATTGTCCTGTGTTCAAACATCACAAAAAGATGCCTGCCCTTCCTAACTTCTGTGAAGGTAAAGGTTTCTTGCTATCCTTCATGGGGAAGTGTGCCAAAGATGGTGCACAGTGGGACGGGGAGTGACCCTGGCCAAAGCTGTGAAGGAGGTAAAAGGTCTCATTTATTACCCTTAGTGCCTCTGGGGAGAAGGGACATCTATCTTAAGTTCTTTTTCTTAAAGCAAAATTCATGGTCAAATAATCCATGTTCATTCTAAAAAAAACAACACACACACAAAACCTTAAAAATACAAATAAAGAGCCCTAACTGGTTTGGCTCAGTGGATAGAGCGTCGGCCTGCGAACTCAAGGGTCCCAGGTTCGATTCCGGTCAAGGGCATGTACCTTGGTTGCGGGCACATCCCCGGTAGGGGGTGTGCAGGAGGCAGCTGATTGATGTTTCTCTCTCATCGATGTTTCTAACTCTCTATTCCTCTGCCTTCCTCTCTGTAAAAAATCAATAAAATATTTTAAAAAAAGAAAGACAGTACACTACTGAGAAATATCTTTAAAAAAACAACAACAAATAAATAAAAATTAGAATCACCCATAATCTGGTCCTCCACCCAGAAACAGAGATGGGCTTTCCACTGAATTCTGAGCTGACTGTCACTGCTTCTCTGCTGAGTTTCAGAGAGATTAACTAAATTCTCAGTCCCAATCTCTCCAACCTCTTAGGAGTTTGTTCTGCTCATCCATCACTTTTTTCCCGTTTATTTTACAACCTCCTATTGTCTGCTCAGACTCCAAAGAAACATCCTCTGGTCTTGCAGTGACTAAAAATACAAACTAGGCCCCACCATTGTGACTCAGTGGTGGAGTGTGGACCTATGAACCAGGAGGTCACTGTTCGATTCCCGGTCAGAACACATGCCGGGGTTTTGGCCTTTATCCCCAGTAGGAGGCATGTAGAAGGCAGCCGATAGATGATTCTCTCTCATCACTGATGTTTCTAGCTCTCTCCCTCTCCCTTCCTCTCTGAAATCAATAAAAACTTATTTTTAAAAAATAAAACCACAAAATTCTTCAAACTTGGTATGATCTTATTAACCTAACAAACTACCTACTTCATTCACCATTCCTGATGGTTGGACTTTTGCGAAGCACATTCTGTCTTGTCTCTATTTTTTTACCTGCCCACAACACATATTTGACCATTTGCAACCTGGCTTCCATCTTGAGCACTCTACTAAAGCTTCATTCTTAGAGGTCCCACTGAAGACCTAATTTCTATGTACAATGGTCTGTTCTCATTCTCAACCTCCATGATCTTTTCCTAGTTTTTTTACACTACTGACCAAGCCTCCCTCTTAAATATCTCTACTCTGGATTTCCACATAAATGAATAACTACATTGTATTTTTTTTCTAAATACTCTCTCTTTATCTTACTTCTAAATATCTCCACTACCTGTATATTCTTTTCTTTGTAGTATCATCTCTTCCCATTTTTTCAAAAAAAATCACTTCTAAACCAGGAAAATGCAAAATCTCTACTTCTGTACTAAACTCATTCTACATTTCCATACTCAACTCATTCCACATTTCCAAATATGTGCAACTCATTCCACATTTCCAATATATAGCCTACCAGTATCACAAACATTTCACAAACAGAAATTCTTCTACTTGGACCCATTCCTTACTTTGGCTAAGCTTAACTACTGGGCGTAGGTAACTAAATTCCATACTTACTTCCCGTATTTTGTCCCTCTGGGATGCCATGCACAGCCACCTTCCACTCTCCTCTCTGTCCCCAGCATTCTTAGTCCTTGCCCTTCTAATGAGTATACTGTAGTGGTCTTCTCCATGGCCTCTTTGCCTCTAGTGTCTCCTCACTTTGACCTAGGACTGCCATAGTATTAAACAAACAGCTCTAGTCATCTCTGAATACCTTCAGTCATCACAAACCTTCAAAAAGTCCCATTGCTGCCTGACCAGCATGGCTCAGTGGTTGAGCATTGACCTATGAACCAGGAGGTCAGGGTTTGATTCCCGGTCAGGGCACATGCCTGGGTTGCGGGCTTGATCCCATGTGGGGCGTGCAGGAGACAGACCATAAATAATTCTCTCTCATCATTGATGTTTCTATCTCTCTCTGCCTTTCCCTTACTCTTTGAAGTCAATAAAAATATTTTTTTAAAAAGAAATGCCCCATTGCCTATCAAGAAAAAATGTCCTCGCCGAAACCGGTTTGGCTCAGTGGATAGAGCGTCGGTCTGCGGACTGGAAGGTCCCAGGTTCGATTCTGGTCAAGGGCATGTACCTTGGTTGCGGGCACGTCCCCCGGTGGGGAGTGTGCAGGAGGCAGCTGGTCGATGTCTCTCTCTCATCGATGTTTCTAGCTCTCTATCCCTCTCCCTTCCTCTCTGTGAAAAATCAATAAAAAATATTTTTAAAAAAAGAAGAAAAAAAAGAAAAATGTCCTCAGGCTCTTTCCACCATCTTGGAGCCAGTGGAGGCTGCTGGGAACAGGACTTCTATAAGGACAAATATGTGTGAAAGATTGTGGCCCAAGGCCATTTATTTTTCTGGCCATAAGCGGAGTCTCCAGAACCAGAGGGAGCACACAGATCTTCTTAAAATTGAAGGTGTTTATACTTGAGATGAAACTAAATTCTATCTAGGCAAGAGATGTGCTTATGTGTACTAAGCAAAGAACAACAGAGCGACTACTGGTGGCAAAGTGAACAAAATCAGAGTCATCAGGGGAAAGGTAATTTGTGCTCATGGAAACAGAGGCATGGTTCAGGCCAAATTCTGAAGCAACCTTCCTGCTAAGGCCACTGGACACAGAATCCGTGTGATGCTGTACCCCTCAAGGATTTAAACTTACTGAAAAGTAAATAATTAAAATGGATGTGTTCTCTTGTTTAAAAAAAAGGAAGAAAAAACAAAAAACTCCTCAGCCTGGAATTTAGGGCTTCCCAACCTGATCATAGCCTTATTTTCCACCACTTCCCAACCTGAATGGTCTCTATAGTCTCTAAACAAAGTCTTCCATTTCCCCATTTTGCATTTTGTTCAGTGTTCCATGCACCTGCCAATATCACCCATTCCTCAAAACATCTTATTGATAGATCCAGAGATGTAGAAGATGGAACAGACTGGTATCTTAGAGGGAAAGGAGGGGGCGGGAGGTTGGGGGAGGGGGGGGAGAGATAAACCAAAGAACTTGTATGCTTATATGCATAACCCATGGACACAGATAATAGAGTGGTGAAGGCCTGCGGTGGGCTAGCAAGGGTCAATGGGGGAAAATGGGGACATGTGTAATACTGTCAACAATAAAGATTTTTAAAAAGATAGATGGCCCCATCAAGAACAAAAAAATAAAAACATCTTATTGATAACAATCTTTTGTGAGTTTTCTCTCCTCCCTTTGGAACGGAACAGCCGTACTTCCAAGTTTCTTACGCACTGAAGTTCTCATTTACAATATGATTAACTGTATATTTGCATTCTTCCTCTCCAGGAAGAGAAATATTTATTGGGTACTATGTTAAGTACTTGACAACGGGAGATAGCATCTGATTTACTAGCATTAGTGTGCCTGTCACAGAGGAAAGAAGGGGTGGGGGGGAGGAGAAGAGCCCAGGTTTCTATCATTTTTCTTGACTCCTGATTCAGCTGCCTGAAACCCAGAATTCAAAGAATATGTTTCCAGACCCATGCTGATCAAGCTCTCTTGTTCATGGCAACCTCAGGATATCATGCATGACCTGCAAAGAATTTTCATTATCTCCCCCCCAATCACCACAAAAGAATTCTCACACTCTCGCATGAGGACTGCTGACCCGATAGACAATAAGAACATTTCATCGAAAATGTTCAACATTCCATTAGTCACAAAAGACGAACTTAATCACTGAAGTTAAACACTGCCGGGAGATTTAGGAAATTCTCAAGAAAAGAACAATTAAGTATAGATAGTCTCTGGCCAGACCTATGGAAATCTTTATGACACCAGGGACAATAAAGTAGAGGGTTAAGAGCCTGGCAAAGTCAAATCAGATGGATCTGGGTGCAATGGTCGCTTCTGTCACTTATTAGCTTAACCTCTCAGAACATCTGTTTCCTCATCCTACAGTGGGAGTAATCTTATTACTCTTAGATATGAGGCTTGTTGGACTCTATGTGTGTGAGTAGCAAGGAGTTGAGATTAGGAGAAAAATGCACCAGATCTCTACTTCTATCATTCCTTCTGCCTCTTGTCAAAGGGGAAGCTCCAGATAATGGAGAGAACGCAGTGCCAGGAGAATAGCATTGAAAGTTCCACAGAAATATGACTTTCTGGTTATAGTGAGAAAGTCGAGGGCAGGAACAATGTTGAAAATTGTAGTTTAAAACATGGCTCTTCCTCGCCTCTGCTCAGACGTCCCTGCCAACCTCTCCAAAAGAGGCATGAATACTGTAAACCAAAATTTAGTTTCTGGATTGGAAAAGGTATTGGAATTTATAAATTAAGGTCTTCACAAGCCTCGCCAGTGTGTTTATATAAGGCATAGTATATTTTCTTTGAAGGAGATAAAGAAAAACAAATGGCCCTCAGTGGATAGAGTGTCAACCTGCGGGAAGGGTCCTGGATTCAATTCTGGCTAAGGGCAAGTACCTCAGTTACAACCAATCAATGTGTTTCTCTCACATCGATATTTCTCTGTCTTTCCCTCTCCCTCCCACTCTCTCTGAAAATCGGTGGAAAAATATCTTCGGGTGATGATTAAAAAAAAAAAAAAAGAAAATCAATTTACATATTCCTATTGGAACTCTTAAGCTATTTTTTTAAATATATTTTATTGATTTTTTACAGAGAGGAAGGGAGAGTTAGAAACATCGATGAGAGAGAAACATCAATGAGAAAGAACCATCGATCAGCTGCCTCCTGCACACCCCCTACTGAAGATGTGCCCACAACCAAGGTACGTGCCCTTGACCGGAATTGAATCTGGGACCTTTCAGTCCGAAGGCTGACGCTCTATCCACTGAGCCAAACCAGTTAGGGCGGAACTCTTAAGCTATTGATGAACATCAGAAGCTTTTCCTCATTCAAAGCACCAAAGGGAAAAACAAAACACCATTGGTTCTCAGGTCTGTTTCTTACTCACGTATTTTTGGCTTGTCCATCTCGGAAACACATTTGTCCCACCAATGCAGCAGACTGGTCCCCCAAACACTGAAAGTGTAAATGACAATAAAGGACACTAAGACAATATCATTAATTTCCATTTTAGAAGAGCCATAGAATTTATCTTTCCTTTTTTATTTATCAAGGAATGAACCTATTTATGCTTTTTTGCATGGCCTCCAGTTGGCCATTTTCTCATGCGTTAATACCCCTGTGAGACAATAGGTATGGGAAGGGACCGGAAGAATTAATTTATTCAAAAGATTCTCGACCTACACGAGAACAAGAATTAGCTGATTTTGCTGCTCTTAATTCGTTCCCACCGTTTAGGAAGGGGCTGATAGATTAAGATATAACAGGAAAGCCTTAACAAGGAAGGGGTAAGGGTGGGGAGGCAGCAGGGAGATATTAGGCGGTGAAACTTACCCCAGATATTGGCACACCTTCCAAGGCCCCAGCTTTCTATTAAAAATTTAAAAACGGATTATGAGTAATCACAAACTGTTGGCTCTACTAACATAACTGCAATGGGAATGAACATGAACAGTGACATGCCAGAGCATGTGGGGCAGACAAGACAAAGCAAGTGTTTCAACTACATGAGTGGTTCAGAGATAGACATGAGACATATTCCTAAAATGACAAGAAGAGACATAGCATTGGAGAATGAACATGAAGCATTGGACTGGGACTCAGGAGACGTGGGCTCTACTCCTGGCTAGTAAGTATTAAGCCATTGAGCAGGCAGCTGAAACTTCTCTGTGCCTCGATTTATTTATCTACAAAATGGGGCCTGGGCTACATGAACGCTGAAATCCATTAGCTCTTTGCTATTATCGCCATTACTAAGAAAAGACTAATGCATTCTTTTAAATGAACATATAAATAGCTATGAAACCAGCACGGAACTTATTTATTTTGGAAGGCTGCATTTTACCAACTATTCTTCCTACTCAAACAGCTCTTAAAATAAGTAACACAACAGTGTTCAGGTATTGGGTACTACTTGTTCATAGCCAACATCATTCCTTAAGTTTAGATAAGCAAGAGATAATTTATATCTTGAGCAGTGGTTTTTATTTTGATCAAGCATAGCCAGCATTCCAGGAATAAAAACAAGATTTAAATGGCTGACGCACTAACACAAAGCAATCTGTACTAGTATTAAGGAATTAAGGGAAAGGAATGTGTTCCCTGAGGTAGGTGTGATGTACTAGGAAGTGTACCAAACAAAAGCTTGGACTCACCCCTCAGTCTGCCACTTGTGGGCCAGTTTCCTGGCCTCTGGGGAGCCTTGGGCCCCCTATCTATTAGAGTGAGGGTACGAACAGAAGCCACCTCATATGGCTCTGATGATAAGGAAATAATAGCATAATACGTGGAAACCCTCTACAACAAGGATGTCAATCTCGCAGCCTACAGGCCACATGCGGCCCACAACGAATATTTTTGCGGCCCAGCCAATATAATGGTATGTAAGAAATGTTTTAATAAAAATTTCATAACTTAATTTTTACAATATCCTGTTATGCATAATTATTAATAACGAACTACAATGTTCGCTAATGACTGATGACTATAATCGTGTTGCATTCATTTCCCTTATACACAGGCGCATCATTTCTCTCCACTAACACCAGCAGCGAATATTTTAGCAGCCGATTGCCACATCATTAGTCTTGTATTGACTTGTTTGGTGTGCACAACAGGAAATATTTTGCTTTCAGAGAACAAGAGAAATAGGTTTATTTGCATCACACTTATTAATTTGTGCAGTTATTCAATGTCTGGTAAGTTAATGTTCAAGAAAAAATATTAATTTTCATTAAAATGTTCTATTATTTTATGTTAACGATTAGTCATTTATTTCAGCCCTTTGTATTCAGCATGTCTCTATTTAAATAAACCTACGTTTCTATGAAAATGGAAGTTGTTGGTTTTTTTTGTGTGGCCCACATAAACTTAAACCTTCTTTATTTAGCCTTTGAGTTTGACATGCTTGCTTTACAGAATAGAAAACATCCTCAGATAGTGGATATTCTAGTTCTCCCCTGCGTTCCTATTAATTCAAGACCTGCTATTTTTATTTACTGAAGCTGGATATTAAGTGAAGGGTAAATTTCATAAAAGGCTAAAAGTGAACCAGTAGGAAACCTAGAGGCAGTATATCTTAATATATTTAAATTGTAAAAGAAGCTTTTGCTTATACTATTGCTTATATTATTATCAAACTACCAGCAGGATCTACTATGTGAGGTCAGGCAGAGAAAGAGTTCCTTTTTCTTCGCAAGGAGGGGTTTCTGGAAGATTCCTGGGAACATCCTCTGGTGAAGCATGCAGAAAAAGCGACAGTGCATTTCCAACTAACTGGTCTGAAAGGTCGGACAAGGTAGATGTTTAGGACATTTAAAAGCCACATCTAATTTACCTATTATGCTAAAGCCAAAGCACATCACAACTGTACTTTGTAACGGGGGCCATCAGAATTTCTTATGCCAGGAAACTACCCATGTCTTTTATTTTGAAACATTACTCTCAGTCTTATGGAAAACTTAAACAAGATTGAAATTTTTAAAAAACCTAAAGCTTGACTAGAGCTTATAATAATTTGAAGAGTCATGAGTCTAGATAACTGTTTATCAAATGGACTTCCGCTTGTTTAAAACTAAATGGAAGTGCACTGTATCTTTTCCGAATGAATGGGTAGAATAATTGGTGGGAAACCTACTCACCAGGCTATGAGAGATTTTCTATAGTCAGCAAGGGGGAAAAAGGGGGACAGAAGCATAATATTTTAAATGCAAGAGAAAACTAGGCCAGTTAAACGTTTGTTTTTTTTCCAACCATCATCTGAAATGGTTTCTCAAGAGTAATTTTTTTCCCCACTGACTCAAGTCACTTTGTAGACAGCTATAAAAGCATCAAAACATTTTTACTATAGATAAGCAGTGACTAACCCTTAAAAAAATGCATGTTGGCCCGACCTGCATGGCTCAGTGGTTGAGCATCGACCTATGAATCAGGAGGTCACCAGTTCAATTTCTGGTCAGGGCATATGCCCGGGTTGCGGCTCGATCCCCAGTGTGGGGGCATGCAGGAAGCAGCCGATCAATGATTCTCTCATCATTGATGTTTCTATTGCTCTCTCCCTCTCTGAAATCAATAAAAATATATTTTAAAAAACTGCATATTGCTATAAAAGGCTTTATTATGAATGAAACACTTAAGAATTCTTGCTCAAGCTTTATCCAGAGCACTTAGTATTCAACTTAATTATTATTGAAACTAAAAAAAAGAGTTTCTAATATTTGCCATGTCTATTTTTTGCAATTTTTCTTAGATGTATTCTTAATTTTTAGCATAAATTCCAGATTTTTGTGTCCAAACATCAGTTTGAATCCTCCTAGAGCTTTTCATCCTTGATGTGTAATCAGAGATACTCAATGATGCTAAGCAAATTTTTTTTGCTGAAACTACTTTTTCTCTGAGTTTCAATGAAAGCAACAACAAAAATGTCCATTATGGAACAGTTTAATTAGCCATCACATATCAGAAACAGATCTTTGCTTTCAGTTTCTTTGATGAAGTTTTGCTCAGGCTGACAAAGAATGTAATCTAAAACAAGTTTGGCCATTAAAAGAGATTTTATATCAACTATATTTAAATAAAAAATTAAATTAAAAAGAAGACATTCAAGAGAAAAAAAGAACACCACTAAAATGTGAAGAGACCTTCCTATAAATTAAAAGCAGATACCACAGCTACTAAACAGTTATTTGGATTAAAAGAATAAAATAGATCAAATATTCCCATGCCACCCTCTGTAGTTAGACTATCCCAGTAAATACTTCAAAAGTATAATACTCAAAGAAAAGCCAATTCAAGTTTATAAAATATAAAATGAATTGGTAAGGAATCGATGATTTTTAAGTTATAAAACCATTTAAATACTAAAATTTTAAGTTACATACGACCAATGTTCAGAGAGAAGTCACAACCCTCAAACTATCAAATGTTACACAATTGACTTTTAAATTCTGAATAGTAAAGTTTTGAAAATGGAAATTTATATTTACCATTAAGCCATAGATTTCAGAAGAACTCCGGACATTTGGAAGAATTTTCATTGGAATTTCAAAAAATCTGAAAGAATAAAAACAACAACAATAAGATAAGGTTGGGTATTTAACACTGTTTTAAATAAATATCAGGAAACATTTATATGCACTTAAAGGTAAAAATGTAAGTAACAATTAGTAAATGGATGTATTTGATTATAAAATTAAATAGTAACAAATAAACCAGCAGAACATAGTTGCATGACTAGATATTGAACATTCTAATTTCATCCAAGCCAATAAATAAAAAATAAAAAGCACACAGAAACCAAAGTACTGTTATAAAAGAACCTGATCTTCCTTGGAGAATAATCAAGGCAATTATTTAATTTGGCATGTTTATTGCACATCCAACAATAGTCTCTCTTAAAAGACTACACAACAAGTCTATGTTGCATGTTGTACTAGAAATACCAACATTGAAAGTTTAGTGCTCCATTGATGTCGGAAAATAATAAGATTTAGTTTATAAATAGGTAACATATTTGGAAAACTGTTCTTAGGGGAAAACACAACTCACTCGCAGAGCTCTTTATCCCATTCCAAAGAATGAATGTTGAAAAGCATCGTCCTACTTGCATTTGTTACATCTGTACAGTGGACGCCTCCATTGGTTCCTCCTGTCAGACACTAGACAGAATAAAAAGGACATGTTAAATCTGTACTTATCTGCAATTTAATTTACATTTTGTTAAGGGCCATAATCAGCAGCAGAGCATATAAAGCAGAATGACACATTTTAATTACTTAATTTTCTAGTTTTCAGCAATGTCCAATAGAAATATAATGTGAGCTACATTTGTAATTTAAATTATTCTAGTAGCTACACTTAAAAAGCATAAGAAGCAGGTGAAATTAATTTTCATACTACATATTTTATTTAACCCAATATATCCAAATATCCTTTCAACATAAAAAAATTATTACTGAGACATTGTACCCTTTTATTTTTTTTTATTTTACTAGAGGCCCGATGCACAAAATTTGTGCAAGGGTAGGCCTTTCTTCCCCCAGCTGCTGGCACCAACTTTCCTCCGGCACCCAGGACCTGGGCTTCCCTCCGGCCACCAGCAGGCACGTGGGGCCCGGGCTTCCCTCGCAGCCCCAGCTTCGTCTGGAAGGTCATCTGGTCTAATTAGCATATTACGCTTTTATTATTATAGATTTTTTATTTTTTAAAATATATTTTTATTGATTTCATCATAGAGGAAGAGAAAGGGAGAGAAACATCAATAATGAGAGAGAATCACTGATTGGCTGCCTCCTTACAGAATCAAGCTCAAAACCCAGGCATGTGCCCAGACCGGGAATTGAAACGGAACCTCCTGGTTAATAGGTAGATGCTCAACCACTGAGCCACACCATCTGGGCACATTTTACCCTTTTTTTTGATATTAACTCTTTGAAATCCAATGTGTATTTTACACTCACAGCACATCTCAATTCAGACTAGCCACATTTCAGGGCAAGTGGCTACCATATTAGCACAGTACTAGTTAACTGATAAAAAAAAATCAGTTTTGTCTTCATCCTTTTATCTTTGGAAAATGCAGTGTCTTATTAATTCTGGCAAAGTGAAATACATTGAAATGTCTGCCTCTTCAGGATCTGACTAAACCCTGTGCTGCTGCTATTCTTTTTGGTTTGTTTTGGAACAATTCTCATTGGGCTGTGCTTGCGCTGATACAAGCACATTATCTTGAAAGTTTTAAACTCTAATGTTAATACCCTTGGCCCAGAATGGAAAGCACTGATGCTTTATTATTATTTTTTTAATTCTTAAAAATGATTTTAAATGTTTATTATTATTATTAATGCTGCTTTCTTTTATGTGGAAGCAATGAGGTAAGAAAGGAATAATAGGCTCTAGCCAGTTTGGCTGGCTCAGTGGTTAGTGTCAGTCCTCGGACGGAAGGGCCTCTGGTTTGATTGAGGTTGCAGGCTTGATCTCTGGCCATGGTGGGGGCACATTCGGGAAGCAATCAATTGATGTGTCTCTCCCCCTGCTTTCCACTCTAACTAAAAAGTACTGGAAAAGTGTCCTTGAGTGAGGATTAACAAAACAAAAAAAAGAAAAGAAAGAAAGAGAAAGAAAGGCATAAAAGTGGAGAAAGACATCATGGTGGGGGATATGCTTCCTTGAGTCCCCTGCAGTTCACAGTTCGCAAATTGTGCCTTACTCTGCTTCCAGGCCATTGTCAAACTGTCAGAACTATTTCAACTGTGAATGACACGTGTGAAAACTGCTGACCATGAGCACAAAGCATATCCTGCTAACACGGTGTGTGTGTGTGTGTGTGTGTGTGTCTGTGTGTAAAGTGATCTTTCGAACAGCTTAGTGGTTTTCAAGACCAGCTGTGAGGATCTGGCTAGTATGAATAAGGACAATATTCCCCTGAAGCTCCCTGAATGTTAAAAAATACTGAAGTGGCCCTAGCTGGTTTGGCTCAGTAGTTGGAGCATCGGCCTTTGGATTTAAGGGTCCCGGGTTCCATTCCAGCCAAGAGCACGTACCTCGGTTGCAGGTTCGATCCCTAGCCCCAATCGGGGGGCGTGTGGGAGATGTTTCTCTCTCTCTGTCTCTCCCCCTCCCTTCCACTCTGTCTAAAAATCAATGGGGGGGCCCTAACCGGTTTGGCTCAGTGGATAGAGCGTTGGCCTGAGGACTGAAAGGTCCCAGGTTCGATTCTGGTCAAGGGCATGTACCTTGGTTGCGGGCACATCCCCAGTAGGGGGTGTGCAGGAGGAAGCTGATCGATGTTTCTCTCTCATCGATGTTTCTAACTCTCTGTCCCTCTCCCTTCCTCTCTGTAAAAAATCAATAAAATATATTTAAAAATAAAATAAAATAAAAAATAAAAAAATAAAAAATCAATGGGGGGGAATATCCTCGGGTGAGGATAAAAAATATATATATACTGAATTTTTATTTATTTATTTATTTTTGTTAATCCTCACCCGGGGATATTTTTCCATTGATTTTTAGGGAGAGTGGAAGAGAGAGGGGAAGACGGAGAGAAACACATCGATTGGTTGCCTCCTGCACGAGCGCTGACTAGGGCCCGGACTGGGGAGTAGCTTGCAACCAAGGTATGTGCCCTTGACTGGAATCGAACCCAGGACCCTTCAGTCCCCAGGCCAATGCTCTATACACTGTGCCAAACTGGCTAGGGAATACTGAGGTATTTACAAATAAAGTTGTATGTCTTGGATTTGCTTTACAATTATTTTACAATTATCTGTGGGGGGAAAGAATATGTGAATATAGTTGAAACAAGACTGGCCATAGCTGGCTCACTGCTGTAGAGGTTTGTTATACTATTCCTTCTACTTTGGGGTATATTTGAAAATACTTATAATAATAAAAATAAGAGAACGAGAGAGAGATCATGTACTTTAAAGATATATCTGGAAAATGTTTGAAATGTTAGCTTCTATTTATCCATGTTGAGCTTAGGCAAAAAGATTATGTATCAGAAATTTCCACTATGATTTTTCATATTACCACTTAATTAAATACAAGACAGACAGCTGTGTAATGTTGAAAACAAATGATAAAAGTAGCCTAGGCGTTTTATTATGTTAAATAATTATTTCTTCTAAGAAGTGCCGAGTGAAAAACTTTATAATAGACAAGACAAAAAGGCTACCTAAATTACTGATTACTAATTACCTAAATCACGTATTCTAAAGATAATAGATGAGATGTTTGGGTAACCATCCTCCATTTTACTGATATAAAGCAAGAAGGGGAAGAAAGATGAAGTAGGCAAAAATGCCTCTCAAAGGAAGGCTGAAATGCTCTGCTATTTCTTCAGTGACTTTCTGAATAAAAGTTGCCAACAGAAAAGTTTGAACTCAATAGAAAACAGAAAGTAGGCAAGGCAGTTTAAAAAAGTGTCTTTAAAATTTTTTCCATACTTGCATCTACTGAAACATACCCAAATGAGCCATGAATCAATAGTCCCAAAAAGAGCTCTATCTTCTTCAACAGCCCTTTGAACTTTTTTCACGTTGTCAAGAAGCCAACGAACTTTCACGGCACTGAAGTAAGTGCTAAGTGGAAGGCCTGTCTTGGACTAAAAAGAATTGCAAATTAAATTCATAACAGTTTAAAATAAAACAAAATACCAAACCAAAACCCCCCACAAATCACAAAATATTCAGTTGCCCTAAATAGGCAACTCCATGCATGGTATTATGGATAAAAATACTCGATCTCCTGGCACAGGAAAGCATACTCATGAACAAAGATCAGTGATACGTTTGCAGTTCAAAGAGCATCCACGTAGCAAGGTAAAGAGAAAATGAAATAACACAACACCCTGTAATCTAGACTTCTGTGATGATTTAGTCCAAAGCTTTGCTTTTTATTTTATATTCCATGAAAGTGATATTAAACTATCGATAATTATAGGGTACTGTATATCAAATTATAAACTGATGACCAAAACCAGAAAAATTTGTTCTAAAACACAGGACTTCACATTATGTTGATGTGTAGAAAATTTGTATATTATAAATATATATTTACAGGCATTCATATTCAAATAATATAGTATAAAATTAGTGGAGAATAAAGTACAGCTCAAAGACACACAGATTAAAGCAAAACAGCTGCTCTCTGTAAGAAAGTAATTGCCTAGATTAGCGAATAAATTAAACAAAGGGAAGGTGAATCGAATAAAGGTTAAAGTGTAATAATAAAACAGGCATGGCTTATTAATCTTGAGAATGGATCAGGTCCAACTTTTATTTTTGTTTCCATATTAAATACCAAATTTTTATTAGTGGTTAAGAAAATACACACATCAAAATAATGCCAACTATCTTTTCCCTCCCTATCCCAGTCTCCTCATTTATCACCTAACTACAAAAAGTGATATTTTTTCCTTCTTATCTCCTATGGATATGTTTGGTAAGGAAATTCAAACCAAAGGATTTAATACTTTAATGCAACCTGTAAGTTAACAGTCTTAACTTAGGGCTCCTAGCTTCGATAGAAAAAAATAGATAAATGATCAAACATAATGAAAGGAAATAATTTATGGGATTATTCTCCCACAAAACTAATAGTGAGGTACTATGCATTATCTCATTTTCATGACTTAGGTAGAAAGTGTAAAAATTGCCTAAAATAGCATTAGAGAGAAAAACATGAATCCCCGGGAGCACAATGTAGCTAGATATAAGGGTGAAGATTGGATAGGGTGAGAAAGAGAACAAAATAGAAAATGATAAGGGTATATTCAGGAGTAGCCAGAAGTTATTTGGGTGGGTGGGGGCAGGGAATGGTTGTTAAACTGCTGTAATTAATAGGATTTTTAAAAACTTTTATTTTTATTGTTGACACTATTACAGATTATCACCATTCCCCCACTTTGCCCACCTCCACCCAACTTTCCCTCACCCCCCATTTCCCTCTGGCCATCACCACACTGGTCTGTGTCTATGGGCTATGCATATGTTCGTTCTCTAATCCCTTCATCTTCTTTTATCCAATCCCCCCTACCCTCTGAGAGCTGTCAATCTGTTCCATGCATCCTGTAATTAATAGAATTCGAACATCAGTTTCAAAACCAAGAACCACAAGAAGTTGTCATAAGGAAAAATATAAAAGGGATAAATAAAAAACAGAACTTCCTTTTGAATACTAGGGGAATTTGGTCTTGACCTTGCTAAGAAAATTGCCTGTTTCAAATATTCTCTCTCCCTTCATTTACCTGAAGAGAGATCAACGTAAGGACTGAAAACTAGGCAATTTTTTATTAGCCATATGCATATGAAGAGTGTAAGTGTTCAATAAAGAGGTCAATAGCCCAACTGGTGTGGCTCAGTGGTTGAGATATGACCCATGAACCAAGAGGTCACCGGTTTGATTCCCCGCCAGGGCACATGCCTGGGTTTTGGGCTTAATCCCCAATAAGGGGTGTGCAGGAGGCAGCCAATCGATGTTTCTATTCCTCTCCCTTCCTCTCTCTCTAAAAATCAATTACAAGATATATTTAAAAATATTTAGTTAAAAAAAAGTCAATAAAATGGCCCTGGCCAGAGTGGCTCAGTTGAGTGGAGCTTTGTCCAGTACACCAAAAGGTGTCGGGTTCGATTACTGGTTGGGGCATGTACGGTTGGCAATCAATGTTTCTTTCTCACATAGAAGTTTCTCTCTCTGCCCTCCCTCCCTTAAAATCAATCTCTCTCTTTCTAAAATCAATAAAATGATCTTCTACTTTCTCTCTCTGAATCCAGATGCCTAAACAATCAAAAATGCCCAGAACTTTCTTTGATGGATAGTAGAAAACAAGAGGGATGGATTTCAAAGGCAGGGTTCAATTACAGGAAGCACCCCCTGGGTAATATGGCTTAAATCACAGGGGTACTTTATAATCCCCTCCAGCCAACCAATCTTGGAATATTATTCCTCCAATCAATCACAGGGCAAGGAAGACAGAAATGACTTGATTTGTCCTCAATTATCTGCAGAGCAATTCTCTATAAATTGTAACAAATAACTATTGTGCGGTAAGATGTAAGGCCCAAATAGTCCTTCTGGTGAAATATCTCATTTTTAAATGAGCATTATTATAGTATACTTTTGAAGAGATCTCTTACCTTGATAAAGTTATTTCCTGGAATTCTTTTACTAAGGTTCTCAACGGTAGACTGGGTTCTTAGATCAAGCCAAACTATAGATAAAAAAAATTAATATACATGAAAAACTTCATTAAAAACAAATCAGTTCTTAATCACTGTCAAGGATAGGAGACTGATTAGTTTCCATAAGCAATTAAAATGCTATAGCTTTCAAAAGACAGAAATTAGAAAATTAGAAATGAATGGGCATATTGTTAGAGGAGACTAAATTTAAGAGTGAGATTTAAAGCTTTTATGCAAAATCACAAACCCAGTTAGGAGAACAATACAAACCTTAGGGTGCTTATTGCTTATTTTGTATCCATTTTTTAGAAAAAACATCACCAAAAATGTTTTGGATATGGATTTTCTAAGCATACATGAGTGCAAGAGAAAATCTAAATGCTAATCAGGCTAGTTGCCAAAGCAGAATGCACAGCCCAGGATCACCATACCGTGTATAAAGCACATATGTTTGAAAACTTGGGAGCAATTTGTTACAAAGTAGAGAACCTGACACTATTATCTAGGGAAAAATAAGATTGATTCTCTTATGTATGAAATTCTTATTTACATTAAATTCTTTCAAAGTGGACAAGAACCTGGAATCATTAAAAGAATTATTTCACCATTCTTTCTCCATGCTGGATTGTAAACACACACACACACACAAAAAAAAAAAAAAAAAACCTCCATTTTAACAGAACAACATTATTTTTAACTAAATAACTATCATTCACTTTCTGATCCCCTATTAGAAAGCATTTCTGTTCTGCTTCATGACAAAAGGCTTGAGAAAGAGAAAGCATTAAATGATACATACAGCAATTGTGAAAGGTAACCAATAGGATCAGCTGAGCTTTATTTGCTGGATTTAGGTTTTGTACTTAACTTTTATTAACTTTTAATGTGTTAGTGGTCACTAAGTATTTTTAGGTACTGACTGTGCTCAGATTACTCCCATAGTCTATTTAAAGGACACAAGGGAAGATTATACAGGTTGGTCCACCACACCTTCGAATACTGACAGTTATTGTCTAGTTTGGGTCACCTGTAACTACTACTTCTTTCTTTTCATTTAAAAAACAGTGAAATTCTGGTAGTTAAATTTTAATCAATTATTTCTAATGACTTAAACTGTCATTTCCCTTGAGTGCTGTCTGTGCTGGATTGACAGTGGCTACTGTACATGAGATTTAAACCAGGAACTTCAGGACACTCTACTGGTTTCCACAGGTTTGAAATGCAGCAAGAAAAGGCTTGTCACAACCAAGGAAATGGGAGCCAAAGAGGAAATGGGAGGCAAAGAGGAAATGGGAGGCAAATGCACAGCCTACAGATGACATCTGCATTGGCTGCCCAGCATCCAATTCATCTTCTTCCTGGGAGAAGTAGCTCCAATTCTCTTTAGGCCATCACCCTTCTCTCATCCTCTGCCATGTGGCTTGCATGAGATTCTACCCCACCTCCAGCTCCAGTATCCTGTCCTGACCCCAGTGGTAGGTTCAGGAGAGAGCCATGTGGTCTAATCAGCCCAACTGAGATTTGTGCTCAGTATGCAGGAGTCCCTCTTCTCAGCTTAGATTGACAGTGTGTGGCTGGGGCCTGCTGCCCTCACGAAGAGAGAATTTAATCGGCCACATCTGGAGCCATCCCAGGAACAGACTTGTGGGGATCCAGGTGACTGAGTCTGGAATAAATCAGCACCTGAACTAAGCTACCCTTGGATTGCTGGTTCCATGAGCAAAATAATTACTTAAATTTTTTTTTTCTTTTAGTGTGGCTGAGTTTTTCTATTACTTGCACTGTGATTAATACAGCTATTAGCAGCAGCAGCATGGAGTTGGCAAGATGTCCCATGTCCAGGGAACAAGGGCAGTCCACTTTTTACACAGTGGAAGTATTGTATGACTGACAAAAGTGGATTTTCCTCATGGGGCAAGCAGGTATTAATGGCTCATAGGAGTAATTGGGAAAAGTAGAGCAATTTGAGGGAAAAAGTATTAAATCTGTGAGTTAGAATTAATATCTTGACCCTCAGTTTTTTAAACTACAGTGGGTTAGGGGTTTAAAAGCAATTTAATGAGTTTGGATGACCTACTTTAAAAAATGAAATAGGTTGGATTAGAGTTGAAAATATCAGAGCTCACTGAACTTGGTAGGATAAGTATTGACTTGTGAAACTTTTGTTTTAGTTCTGTGGGTTTGCTGAATCATGATGCAAAATATATTTCTTGCCAAGGGAAATGAACGAGACATGAAAGCCATTGCTCTAAGCCTTTTGTTGAATGATTCAAAGCCTTCTAGATCAGCATTCTTCTATATTTTAATGGATATAACAATCACTAGGGAGCTTAAAGATGACCCCAATACCCAGAAATTCTAGGATAATAGGCCTGGGAAGGTGGCACAGAAATACACTTTGTTTAAGAAACACTGCTAGACTCCATAGCAGTTGTTCTTACTCAGAAAGCACACCAGAACCACCTGAAAAACTTGGAAATCACACATGAGGCCCCACCTTGCAGGATTCTGGTTGCAGGTCTAGGCAAGGAAGGCCTGAGTGTTTCTACTTTTGTTATAAACATCCCAGGTTCGCCCGGCCAGTGTGGCTCAGTGGTTGAGCATCGACCTATGAACCAGCAGGTTATGGTTCAATTCCCGATCTGGGCACAAGCCTGGGTTTCAGGCTGGGTCCCCAGTAGGAGGCATGGAGGAGGCAGCCGATCAATGATTCGCTCATCATTGATGTTTCTATCTCTCTCTACCTCTCCCTCACTGAAATCAATAAAAAAACATATATTAAAAAAAAAAAAAAAAACACATCCCAGGTTCTTCAGTATTATACTAGAACTTGAGAACCTCTTCTCTAGGGCATGTTCTTTAGGATACTGGATTTGTTTCAGTCATTTATTAAAAAACAAAACTAAGACAGGGAATGATGATCAGGTAATTCCCGGAGTCCCAGTGGCTCTGTGAGTCTGGTGCTCCTTGACAAGGAACACTTAAGTAACTGGGCACTTTACTCTTCATGTGAAAGCTTGAAGTATCCACAGTGGTATCCGCAGAATGTCCTTCCTGCCCTCTCCCCACCCCCGAAAGAGTCAAAACACTGGGTGTGAAATCAGGAGATCAAAGTTCTATGTATTCTGGCTTTGCCACCAAGAAGCTATGTGACCTGGATTTCCTAAATATAAAAGAAGGCAATTGAACTAGATGCTCTCTAAAATCCCTCTTGTTCCATTATTCCATGATCACAGAGGGCTGGCCTAATATTTACTTTGTTGTGGTTTTTTTTTTTTTTTTTACGGCCCATGAGCTTAAGACAATTAGAATGCATACAATGAATTAGTAAGACTGCCAAAGAGAAAAGAAAATGTCAGTGGCTGGTATACTACCAAGCAATTCACAAATGTTCAAAATTAATTAAATTAAGAACACACAAAAATTAGAGCTCATTAAAGAAGCTAAGATGGCAGAATTAGATTTGCAGAGTCAAGGACCCAAAGCCAAAGAGAAGACCCCAAGCTGGAAGTCTAAGCCCCTTGTGGAGGTCATTTCTGAGAATGATCAGAAGTGCCAGATCCAGATCCAGCGGCAGTGGTCAATTTCCCCCAGTATGCCTGAGTTGGAAGGCCGGGAAGTGAGCAGCAGCTAGTGCACCAATACCTGAGGAAGGGCCAGCAGCTGGAACTGAAGAGCCAGAGGGAACAACGGCAACTGGATCTGAAGGGCCAGGAGAAACTGGAGCGGCTGGAGCATTAGGAGAAATAATGGCAATTCATGCTAGAGATGGCCAGATTCAAAGTCTGTGTTCTCTTGTTGACCACTTAAGGAATGGTAGTTCATTCACTTGGGCAAGTTCATCAGAATGAACATTTTCTACACATTTGAGTGCAGAAAAAGAAGAGACATTGGGTAGAAGGTGAACAAAAGCAGTCCAGTCAGAGTCTCTGGTTCAATGGCATTTCCATCGGGACAAGACCAGGTGTAGACCCGTATTTTGCTCAGGATGACTCTTCCCTACCTGGCCACATATCTGCGACCTAGTTGGAAAAGTGGCTCAGTTGGTTACTGGTGGCTCACCCAACCACTGAAACGGAAAGGCTGCGTGATATAGTGAATGAGCACATCCACAGGGGGTGTTAGGAAGGGATGCTCAGGAAGTGTCACGATCTGTGTTGGGGCCATCCGCAGGAAGGGATGAAGGGGCTGCTTTGGGAAGGCAGGTCCCCAAGAAAGCACTTCCCTGCTACAGTGGCAGGAAGTGAAAGGCCATCGCCACAAAAAGAAATAGCATGTTCAGAGGGAACAGGAAATAGCTAAGTTCCAAAGTTGTTATTATTTTTTTTGAAAATAAGAAAAATAGATGCTAGGGGGTCTGGAATATTATACAGCCTGTTTCTAGAAGGCATTTCCCTTTAGACCCAAGTAAATTGGATTTAAATGGTTCAGACCATCAAAGTAAAAAAAAAAAAAAAACCAACACAAAAAAACTCGGATGATCTGAAACTTTCATTGGTATCAAACAAAGCCACTTCCGGTATATCTGATAGATTTGGTTTGTGCTGAAAAACAAAGTTTTAAGAGTGAAGAGAAATGCAGTTGCCTCAGTGCCCATGGACCAGGGTTAGTTTAGTGATGTAGTAACAGCACGAAGGAAAAAGTTATTTTGAGAATATTTAGAAATTTGTGTTATTTTTGGTTAGCCATAACAATAGAAAGAAAAAGTACCTAAGGGAAAAAAAAATACACTAGAGGTAATCTAAATTATTTTGTTGACTAGAAGCAAAGGCAAATAATATATCTCCTCTGAGATGGTCTGTTATGAGGAGCTAGTGGCCTGACAGGAAGTGAGATGAATATGGGAGGCTCCAGGTTATGGAACACACCCTAAGCAAGGACTGCTGACAGCTACACAAAGTGTTATCGAGTTTCCCCCACAAGAGACACAATAGTAAACCAGATTTATTTGCCAGGTGTTACCGCTTGCCAAAAGTTAAGCTATTAATTAAGCTGGGTAAAAGGTCATTTGCAAAGAAGAGATTATACTGATGACTGTCCCTGATTACATTTTTCAGAAATCAGGTAAGGCCAAAGGAAAAATGGAGTGGGGGAGGGGATGAATTAAAATACATCTATGCATATGCCAGAATGTGGGGGCTGAAACCTATTTCAGTGTTAGGTGTATAAATGCCAATGACTGAGACAAGTGTGTGACCCCGGGTAGGCTCTGCATTTCCCCTAAAACACGTGTCATGTATAAATCAATCTTTTCATCTGGCATTCCTGGATTAGAAAGGCTATCAGCTAATTCAAATGAGTGGCCATATAGTCAACCACACTGTTTTACATACCCTACATGTACTAAGGCACTGATCTTTACTTCAAACCTGTTAAACACTTTTAATTTCTCTAATTTAGCTCCCAAGGGAACAGGCACAGAATGGTAGTGAGTGGAAAAGTCACCATTTGAACCCAGAGTCTGAATCCAGAATTAAACTTCTATGACATAGGTATAGCCAGGATGACTTCATAGTAATAAACAGAACATGAAGAAACACTAAAGATTGGAGACTTCAAAGTCAAAATCTAATGCAGTTATTTTATTTTGCATTTTTAAAGTTTAAACTTTCTTTTTTTTAAATTATTTTATTTTATTTTTTAAAAAAATATATTTTATTAATTTTTTTTACAGAGAGGAAGGGAGAGGGATAGAGAGTTAAAACATCGATGAAAGAGAAACATCGATCAGCTGCCTCCTGCACACCCCCCACTGGGGATGTGCCGCAACCAAGGTACATGCCCTTGACCAGAATCGAACCTGGGACCCTTCAGTCCGCAGGCTGACGCTCTATCCACTGAGATAAACCAGTCAGGGCTTAAAATTTTTTAAATTTAATATATTTTTATTGATTTCAGAGAGGAAGGGAGAGGGAGAGAGAGAACAATCAATGATGAGAATCATTGATCGGCTGCCTCCTGCATACACCACATTGGGGATGGAGCCTGCAACCCGGGCATGTGCCCTGACTGGGAATCAAGCCATGACCTCCTTGTTCATAAGTCGATGCTCAACCACTGAGCCACACCCGCTGGGCTAAATTTTATTTTTCAATTACAGTTTATATTCAATATTATTTTAATTCAGTTACTTTAAATGTAAACTGCCCTAACCGGTTTGGCTCCGTGGATAGAGTATCGGCCTGCGGACTCAAGGGTCCCGGGTTCGATTCCGGTCAAGGGCATGTACCTTGGTTGTGGGCACATCCCCAGTAGGAGGTGTGCAGGAGGCAGCTGATCGATGTTTCTCTCTCATCGATGTTTCTAACTCTCTATCCTTCTCCCTTCCTCTCTGTAAAAAAATCAAGAAAATATGTTAAAAAATAAAAATAAATAAATGTAAACTGGCCAGAGTTAAAGAATCCAATCATTGCAAAATATGACAGTATTTCTTCATCCAAGATTGAAGGAGACATAAGGCATTCAAAGAAATGTCATAAAAAACTTGAAATAATGAAAAATAGGTGGATCTTGATACAGCTGGCTGGTCTAGATTTTACAAAAGTAAAAAATCTTCAAAACAATAAAAATAAAACCAGTTTTGTTGTTTAAGGCCAAGTGTACTTAGGAGTTTTAGTCGTTTGTCATCTATGGTTTTCTTTCGTGCTGATACTTTGAAACATAACTCAGTCCAGAAAAGATTAAAAAAAGAAGCTCAAGGTTCTTTCAGATCTCAACAGATGATTACACAGGTTTAATAATTGGCCCAGGGTTAACCAATATGTAAAAATTTAAAAAGGCAAAAAGGATGAGCAATGTTTAAAATTGCACACTCCGCCTAAAAAGTTGTGTGTCATAGGGAACTTTAAATCCAACATCTTAGGAAAAATTGTTCGCAATACAATTTAAATAAGGAAAATTATTTCAGAGACAAATGTTTTTGTTGGTGGTTCTCTTTAATACAAGGAAGGTCTTAAATCAGTGGCTCTTGCCTCCCTGAATATTAGTCCTTACTATGTTCTATCCTAGTTAGGCCAGAACATTTCACTGGTGGCATCAGTGAAATGTGCATATGAACACACTACATCTCATTGTTTCCAGACTTCCCCCACTCGACATTGGAATCACTTGGGTAGTTTTGTCTTTATCAGTTTAGCCTGTGGTATATATATAAACCCAAACCTTCTGTCAATAATATTTAGATACCAATGTATGTAGACCACTATAAAGTTGATTTTAGAAGGGCTTAGAAAAATAGCAGGGAGTGGGTTGGCAGGGACTCTTTGGAAAAGAATACTGATGAAAATAATGCTTAGAGGGAGAGAGAAAAGTACCAGAGGGACGAGGGTAAGTGAAGACAGATGAGAGCAGCCGAAGGCCTGATTTAGATCCCAGGCCACAAAGCTCCTACAATCTACCTCTGAGGCCATAATAGTAAATGGTTGCATCATGGCACAGTGACTGGAAGCAGTGATGCAAAGTGACACTTCTTCATTTTAGATACCACACCAATGTTTACCATGGTCAGAGAATTAACACACAAGTTCTAAAAGTGTACGAAACTACTAACATGGGCCATCCGTGCCTCAATGCACCCATTTGAACTTTTTTATATGCCTATAATTGTATCTGATACAAAAGATGTCAGTATACAAACACACCTTTATTGCAAGCAAAAACAAATAGCCTTTCTCAGTCTTCAGTTTCTTCAGCAAGTATATTTCATGTCCACTAGCAGTACCTGGAAATTCTCCTACTTCTGCTTACTTTAAAATTTGTCGTTTCATCTTTAGGTCTCAGCATATGTTTATGTATGGCTTTCTGTATTCATCTTCCCTGGGGATCTAAGTGCTTCTTGATTCTGTGACTTGATATCTTTCATCTCTTTTCAAAAACTTTAGTATCTCTCTTTCCATTTCTTCTGGGACTCCAATTACAAATCTATTGAACCTCCTCATCTTACTCCATATTTCTCTTAGTTTTTTCTTCTTCTGTATTTTCTAAACCTTTGTCTATCTGTTCTTCAGTTTGGATATTTACTTCTGATCCCACTTCTGGTTCACTAATTCTAGAATTTCCACTTTTAAATTCCTAATTTTTAAAAATATATATTTTATTGATTTTTTTACAGAGAGGAAGGGAGAGGGAGAGAGAGTTAGAAACATTGATGAGAGAGAAACATCAATCAACTGCCTCCTGCACACCCCCTACTTGGGATGTACCCACAACCAAGGTACATGCCCTTGACCGGAATCAAACCTGGGACCCTTGAGTCCACAGGCCGAGGCTCTATCCAAACCGGTTAGGGCAAATTTCTAATTTTTTGCTAATGTCATCCATCTTGTCAATGAATTGCTTGAACATGCTGATCATGATTATTTTACTTTAAAAAATGTTTGCATTGATTTTTTTAGAGAGAAAGGAATGGAAAGATAGAAACATCGATGAGAGAGAAACATGATTGGCTGCCTCCAGCATGGCCCCTACTGGGGATCAAGCTGAAACCCGGGCATGTGCCCTGACTAGGAATCAAAATGGTAACCTCTTGGTGCCTGGGATGAGGCTCAATCCACTGAACCACACCAGCCAGGTAATCACAATTATTTTAAAGCCTGGTAACTCCAATATCAGGATTTCCTATGGGTCTGTTTCTAATGTCACTTGCCTCTGTTGTTTTTAGTAACATGTTCTTTTGTAAGCTTGACTATTCTTTTATAGAAAACTAGAAATTGTATATGAAAACTCTAAAAAGAAGTTAGATGAGGAGCATTAGCAACCTCAGAACATCTTAATCTAATCGGGGTTTTCAAGTTATCTGAATCTGGGCTTCAATTCCTGTGAAGACTGGTTTATTTTCAGCTCACCTTACTTCTAGGATTGACCCTTCACAGTCCCAATCAAAAGTTTGTGATCTTACCAATATTTACCCCACCATTGGCAGCCTCTGACTCCATCCTTTGCCTCCCTGTCTTCATAACCTATGACAGTGCTGCTTAGCCCTCAAATACTCCTTTCCGAATTGACAGATTATCTCTAGGGACAACAAATGCCAGGCCCATCTCTCTGGGCTTTCCTTCTCTCCTGGATATTGGTCCCACAATTCCTCACTGCATTGGTAGCTGTCCAGTCCTTCAGATAATTGTGTGTGTGTGTGTGTGTGTGTGTGTGTGTGTGTGTGTGTGTTTGTTCCATTTCTCTAGATGTTCTCAGCAGACAGGTGTATTTGAAATAACCCATTGCACCACTTTTGTCCCATTTTGCCCCATGTTGCCCAGGGCATGGTTTTCAGGCCCTCTCTATCTTCATCAACTTCTCTCTATCAAAATTAGAACACAGGATTTGGGGTTGGAGGGGTTTATGCTCAAACTGGCTTTACCTCTACACAGCATTGGACAAGTTATATAGCTTTTCCATAATTAATTTAGAAAATAAGGCTAGTAAAATCTATTTCAAGGTCACTGAGATTAAATAACATGGGTAAAGTGTTTAGCACAATCCCTAGTCAACAGTAATAGCAGTTAGTACTTATTGAACATTATTTTCAATGCTTAAATATAAGCCACTCTATGCTCGAATTTGATCAGTGTCTTCACTCTTTGGTGAAATAAGTATACACATTTTCACCTTCATAGCTTGTTTACACTATCCTTCAATACTCCCTTTTCCTAATGTAACCCAATACATTCATCCAGGCTTAAAATGGAGTTCAACCTTCCCCAAAGATATGCTAAAAATTCAAAATCCATACTAACCCGTACTTGATCTAATTCTTCTTCAACTTAGCAATACACAATTTATCAACTATTCCCTAATTTTGTTAGTCTCCTTCCAAACTAAATTCTAAAGTGCTTATAAAAACAGCCAATAAGTCCTGTCCTCCGTAACATACGCAGGATAGCACTGAACATGCAGGAAGTTCTCAAAACATGCATTTGGTTCAGTATGGAGAAAAAGATCTTCATATTCCATAATTATGGTTGGAATTAATCCTCTAAATCACAGAGAATGGGGGAGGAGTGCAGAGGGACACAGGTGGAAGACAAGGAAATGAGTAAACAAGCACATCACAAACAGAAAGTTTTTCTGGTAAAATATTTACTTGAAATCCTTCACTATAAGCATAACTTCAACTAACCCAGTTGCATTATTTAAAAATGACAACTCAAAGTCCAAAGTTGCACTTTTACAATTCAAGTTTAGAGTTTAGCAGGAACATTCTGGCTCCTTTGAGTAGACACTTCCTTTCACTAGGAGAACAAAAAAAAGGAAAACCCTAACTAGTTCAAGAAGTTGGCTAAAATTGATCTGTGAAAAAATACTCTCTTATGAAATAGCCATTAGAATGGTAATATCCTGCTTTACTTATATTCAGAACGAGCTGCTTATGAAAATAAGGACAAAATAAAGATGTACTTTTGAGTAATAGGATTTTTGACTGCAATTCTTTGAGTTTTTGAGTCTTTTTAAAAAATCAAAAACACAGAAGACATACTAAATGCTTTCTTATAACATAATAACATTAAATGCCTTATTTTTTTAACTTATTTTCAGAGGATTCATGCTATTCTTCACAAGGCAACTTTTTAGTATATTTTCTGTTTATCACTTTCTTCCAATTAATGCTAAAGTAACTATATTACTAAAGTCACTGTAAAGTAAAAATAGCTCACTCTAGAAATCATCCCATCTCTGACAATTTTTGCCTCCATTTCCCCACGCCACACCCTGGTATTTTATTGACAAAAATTGTGCTTTGCTATTTGTGACAGAATGATGCCTTTTAGTGATTATATATTTAGAAAGAAATTTTCCTTTTAGTAAGTGACATAATCATTCAGTGCTCGATTGTCATGTGCTGAGAGTGATGATAAAATATACTCATGGTCATTTATATTTAATAAGATGTGATATCTAATGGTGGTATACTTGAGATTTTTGAGTTTTTGAACTCCTACTGAAATAGCTTAGTTTTGTAGCAAAGTGAGCTAAAATTTTGATTTTCATAACCTCAGAAGAATCTATTGAAATTCCTCTAGGTGGAAAGACCCAAGTACTTTATAGAGATATAACTATGAACACTTGTAATTTTGATGTTTTAGGGGAGGAGGAGGAGTGGAGATCTCTTTTAGGTATCAGAAACAGCAGGGATTATAAAACAGTTCTGGCAACATCAACCCATTTGTATAATACAAATAATCAGAAAATGGGGAAAGAGTTAATTCAAGATGTGAATAAATAGCTAAAAAGGGTGTGTGTGTATATATATATATATATATATATATATATATATATATATATCACAATAATTTTCTTAGAGGACTCTTCTGTCCATTCCATCAAATTATAGGAACCATGACCACATGCTTTTTTAGCCAGATAGTTTAGTATGACAACATTTGCAAGTGGAGAAAGGCCTTGCATTTGACATCCATGCACAACAGCTTACCTACAGCATTGTAGAGAGGCTCTCCAGTTATCTTGTCCCAGACTACAGTGGTTTCCCTCTGGTTACTGACACCAATAGCTTTAAAGAGAAAGTTAAACAGAAGGGAACAGAAATTAAACAAGAAGAAAATGACTTCAGAATTGTTCTCTCTCTTTTTTTTTTAACAGGCACAACTAAACATAACAATTCAAAAAATATCTGGAACAACAACAACAAAAATATCTGGAACATTTGTAGTGGTATTGAATTTATTTTAAGTGGCCCCAGGAAAAGTGAACACCCAATGTCAAGTGTTTCTTTTTATTGCTACAGACTCCTTCCTGCTTCATTCCCAGCACAAGATGACATGAACCCAGATCAATATCCAGATGAAACGCTTCCAGGTTGCCTTAAAAAAGGGAATGCAGTACCTTTCCAAATTTATAATACCCAATTTATTATTCTAAGGAGACCAACAATCACCTCATTCATTTATTTACTAACTGGTACAAGAAATTTCCTTCCGTATGTGTGTGTGTGTGTGTGTGTGTGTGTGTGTGTGTGTGTGTGTGTGTGTATACACCTGCATTTTAAGAAAATAGCCACAGATAAGATCCCTCATGCAGGGCAAATGCACATTATGGTTAGTTTGAAATTCAATTTTATTTCTGTCTTTTAATAATATAATATGGAACATATGAGTTTTAATCAGCATAAATACAATATGTGATGGCATTTACACTATACTGTCCTATAGTTACAACTCAAGTGCTATAATTACAGTAAGTTACTATAAGTAAAATACAAATCCATACCATCTTTTTCAATTCAGCTAAATCAGAGGTTCTCAGATTTGATTGTACATTGGAATCAGCTGCAGAGCTTTTAAGACATACCGATGCTCAGACCCTGGCCCAAAAGTTCTGATTTAACTGACCTAGGGGGGAATCTGGGCATTAATATTTTTTCTTAAAATTCCCCAGGTGATTCTACTGTACAACCCAGGTTGAACTCACTGGGCTAAAAAATTATATATATATATATATATATATATATATATATATATATATATATGAGAGAGAGCGAGAGCGAGAGCGAGAGCGAGAGCGAGAGAGAGAGAGAGAGAGATCTTCCAGAATTTAAGATCAGGACAGACCTTAAAGGCTATTTCTAGAATCACCTATCATGTGACCATTCAGACAGCACGTCTAGTGACAAGATACTACCTCTTCTCCAAGCAGACAATGTCTATGGCATAGCTTTGCTATTAAAAAAATCAAATCCTTTTCTTTGTAGCTTCCACCTTTAGGTCTTAGCTATATTCTTTGGAGACACACAGAATTAGGTTAATCTTTCTTCCATGTCACTCTTTCATACTTGAAGCAGCTACTTTGTCCCTCAAGTATTCTCTTCTCCTGTCTAGTCTACATAATCCAATTTCCTTATACTGCCCCAACTCTATATGGAATATTCCTCTTCTAGGAACATACAATGATCTGTATTACTCAAATTGTACATCCAGAATAAAACACAAAATGGAACATTCTGAGCAACACGGAGCTGAGGGGGGACCAAGCAGCTCCCTTGTTCTAAATAATCTTTATCCAGTGATTTATTTACTTATAGATGAATGATTCTACTCCAAGGAAGAGATTTGGGTTGTTTTTTTTTTTAATAGAAGGCACAAATGTTTATAAGACTTAAGAGAAAGGAGAATGGGGAGCAAGAGGAGCAAGGCTGGGAATCAATGGGACATGGTTCTGATCCTCTTAGTGACAGGAGAGGATGAGATTAATACACAGGTGGAGGGAGGAGCCTCAAGTAGGGCAGAAGGCTATGATTATTTGCTCAAATGGGACCTAGAAAAAGCTGGATCACAAGTTTGGGGCACTATTCAGTAGAGCTCAGGCTCTGAAGCCAGCCTGCTGGGGTTGAAAGTCTAATTCCTCTGCTTCCTAGCAGCGTGACCCTGGATCTGCTTCATCTTCTGTAAAATAGGCACAACAGTTCCCACCTTACAGGGTTTGCATGTTAAAACAGTACCTGGCACATAGTAAGCACTCAATAAATGTTACTTACTACTACTATTCATTGTCATCATTATTGAGGAGAGTGGATTAAGAGAATGGGGACTAGGCAAATCAGGAATGAATTCCCCGATAGTACTATGGGCACAACAGAGACTAGAGACCTCAGTGGGACCTGGGTCACAAGTTGCTAAAGTATAGTACTTTGAATGTGACAATTTGACAATGGTGGCTAGTAATGAATTCATGGTCTGCCAAAATCTCCTACTGCTCCCCACTACAGGCTGGCTGCACCCTTAGCCACAACCCATGAGTCACTATTCTATGTCCCTCATATTACCTTCATTGGCTCATTCTAACTTGGATTCAGAATGTAATCTGGAGCTATTTCCATTTGATTCGTTGGTCACAGGGTCCTCCCCTGACCACTCCTTTTCCCTCTATCTTAATTCAATTACTTTGTGCCAAGTAAAATTGTTTTTCTTACAAAGTCCAGAGAAATTGCTTCTCTACAATGTCCAGTGAAATAGCTTCTCATACCCAGCCAGCGTGGCTCAGTGGTTGAGAGTCGACCTGTGAACCAGGCGGTCACGGCTCGATTCCTGGTCAGGGCACATGCCCAGGTTGCGGGCTCAATCCCCAGTAGGGGGGCATCAGCATCAATGACTTTCTCCCATCATTGATGTTTCTCTCTCTCCCTTCCTCTCTGAAATAAAAATATATTTTAAAAAATAAAAACAGAAGGTTTGTGAGGTTATCAGTGTGGCTCAGGAAAAAGAGCATGGGACCAGAAGACAGGGGAGCTGCGCTTTAATGTCATCTACCACTACACAGCCACATGACCTGCAATAAGTCCCTTTCCCTCATTTGCAGCTAGGTCTTGGTAACCAAATATCCTTTATAGCATTAGCATTCTGTGATGTATTGTTCTATATAGGCAAGCAAAATCTTGGTCCTTGGCAGAGCCAATTAATAAATTATCTGGCAGGGGTTGGGGGGAAGGGGCGTTGAGCACAACTGGCTTGGTATGGAGGGGCCTGTGGGACATTCTCTTCCTTGGCCATAGGCTGGTAGTGCTGAGAAGAAAGTGCTGGGTCACTCTGGCTCAGCTATGTGTTTCACACTGGCCAGACAGGAGTGTAGAGCAGATAGCAGCATGTTCAGTGTTCTTCCAGATCAGTTACTGCAAGTGAAAGACAAGTCACTTGGACTGGAGTTGTATGTCATCTTCACATACACCATAAACAAGAGAAAAGGGAACGGTACCTGAGTGGGTACATAAGGCCAGTAAGCCCTAGCTGGTTTGGCTCAGTGGATAGAGTGTTGGCCTGCAGACTGAAGGGTCCCAGGTATGATTCCAGTCAAGGGCATGTACCTAGGTTGTAGGCTTGATCGGTGGCCCTCGTCAGGGCGCATGCAGGAAGCAACCAATCAATGTGTTTCTTTCACATCGATATTTTTCTCTCTGTCTGTCTTCCTCCCTTGAGGTCTCTCTAAAACTTAATGGGAAAATATCCTCTCAAGTGAGGATTAACAAAATAAATAATAATAAAAACAAAAAACAGAGGGCCACTAAGTTGCCTACCTTACCTTTAAAGGAGGTAGAATGATGTCAAAACCATGGCCAAACGCCCTGGAATCTACATCCAATGCATGGCCACCTAGGTGATTTTGAATGTTTTGACATCAGAGTGTGCTGCTGAATGCCTCTTATATGTTCACCCTGTTTAGACTGTGAAAGCTGTGAGAACAATTCAAGGAAGTGACCAACTCATCTGAAACTTGATGAATGCAACTCTAAAAAGTCTGAAACACTGCCATTTAGAGGGATAAAATGAGGGTAAAATATTTAAAAAATGTCACCTGGCCAGCGTGGCTCAGTGGTTGAGCATCGACCTATGAACCAGGAGGTCCTGGTTAGGGCATATGCCCAGGTTTCGGGCTCGATCCCCAGTGTGAGGCATGTAGGAGGCAGCTGATCAATGATTCTCTCTCTTCACTGATGTTTCTATTTCTCTGTTCCTCTCCCTTCCTCTCTATAATCATTAAAATATATTTTAACAAAATAGCAAATCTACACAAGGGTGTTGGTTTCTCTTTAAAAAGTCTACATTAACAGAAATAACTATCTTATTGTTACAACTTTCCATTAATTTTTAATTATTGATTATTGGACTCATGTTTCCTCCACTTGACGGTTAGCTGGACAACACTATTTGTGTCCCATTGTTTCCCTAGCACACCCAGCACATAGTAGGCACTCTATAGGTTTGCTGAATGAATGGTTTGATTATATTTGTCTTTTTTAGTGAGTTTTTAAAATATACCAATAGGGGAAAGTATGAAAAAAAAATCAAAGTTTCATCTCAAGAATGCTGGTAAATCTCAGTGCCAAGAAAGATAATGTGAATCTCAAGACACTGCCATCACCAATTGATGATTTCACCCACCTTGAGTTGATGAAGAAAAAAACAGCCCTTGAATGAACTTGCAAAGTTTAAATTACAAAGATATGGTGATTACCACATTATGCTCTGCCCTTTACACTACTTTATCCATTTTGGATGACTGGGCTATTTTTGTTCATACTGTATAAATGATGCAAAGCCAAACTTAGGTAGTTTTTATATTGAAACTACTAGGAATTAAGATATCTGTAATAGTCTAACACTCTCAAACCATTATTTTTAGGGAGATTTTACAAGCAAAGTGTTTTTATTTCAAATAACCTCCCCATCCATTGCTCCTCATTCTAGTCTTTCTCCTCAGGAAAAGGCATCCCTATCTACTAGGAGCTCTAGCAAAAACCCAAGCATCATCTTTGACCCATCTTCCCCCATCCTCTCTTTACTACTCTGACAGCCAATCCATCAAGAAGTTCTGGCCCTTTCTCCCCACCCTCACTGCCATCATCCTTTCTCTCAAAACTTCCACAGCAACATCTACTGTGGTCTCCCTGTATCCAACCTAGGCCTTTACCATCCACTCTCCACATGGCTTCACACAGCAGTCAGGAAGTTGTCTTTAAACCACAAGTCAGACCCTGTCATCCCTTGAAACCTTTTCATAGCTCTCTGTGATACTAAGAATAACATCCAAGCCCTAGCTGGTTTGGTTCAGTGGAAAGAGTGTCGGCCTACGGACTGAAGGGTCATGGGTTTGATTCAAGTCAAGGGCATCTTCCTTGGTTGCAGGCTAGATCTTGGCCTCTCCATCAGGGCACATACGAGAGGCAACCAATTGATGTGTCTCTCTCACATCAATGTTTTACTCTTTCTGTCTCTTGCCCTCCCTTCCACTTTCTCTAAAAATCAATGGAAAAATAGCCTCTGATGAGAAAAGAATAACATCCAAACTGCTAAGTGGTACTACAAAGCCCTAGATACTTCCCCGGTTTCAACTGCTATTGAAACCTCTTACCTATGTACCCACCCTCACCCCTCACCCCTTTTTTACTCTACTTTTGACATGCTGGCTTTCTTTTTGATCCAGGAACTTGTCTCAAGCTTATTCCTACCTCAGGACCTTTACATGTGCTGCTTCCTTTTCCCCGACTACTCTTTCCCCAAATATTGGTATGGCTGGCCCCTTTTGGCCTTTGAGATCTCAGTAACAGTGTCATCTCCTCAAAGAGGCATTCTCCGGCCATCCAATCTAAAGTAAGCCTCTCTAGGCACACCCTACCATAGAACTCAGTTTCATTTTCTGCATGGAACTTACCAATATTGAAATTAGCTTGTATTTATCTGCTCTTATTGTTGATGTCAAAACCTGCCCCGCCCTCCCCTCAAATAAAAGCTTCATGAGAACAGGGACCTGCTTGGCGCTGGATAGATACTCAATTATGCGCCGAATAAATGAATGAATGAATGAGTGAATTGAATAGATTTTATTGAGATAATCATACCACGGAGAGAAATATTCTATTAAAAATACCTTTTATGTTGGAAATGTCGATATTGAGTTGTTCAAGTTTCTCACATGTTTTCTCTATACACTCATAGACAGACATCAGAATTTCCTTAGGGTCTTGTTCCACCCATCTTTAAACAAAAGAATGCATTTGGTTAGTCCACAAGAAAGCAATACACTTATATCTCTAGAAATGTTCACTTAAGAGAGTGTGGCTGTTGTATAAATTAAAATCAGATGAGCAAAGCAAAGCATATTCAATAATCTAAAGAAACGATTTAAAGAAAAGCCTATTTTACGTCCCTTACGTTTTTATTATTCTTCATATAGTAATCAATCATTTGAAAGGAAGCAAGTAATAACAGGTCACAAAATATTCTACCTATTTTAAAATTATTTTTTCAAATCCAATAAGAAATTAGTTCTCCAATTTTTTATATCCCGTGGGTTTAATAAATTGATAAAACAACTATCTGCATGTTTCACTAGTCACTATTCCTTTCTTTTTTTTAGTTATTTCTAAGTAGACTGATATCTACCTATCAAAAGAAATTCTGAAAAGTCAAATAAGTATACTAATCTATTTTGCCATTTTTTTCTCGAAATGTTTTGTTAGTATTTAGGGAAAATTGTAAATGTGTTCTAATAACTATTTCAAGTAGACAAGCAATTGTTCCAAGTTTTCAGACCCGATCCCAGTGCAATTTTGGTAAGGAACCAGGGTCTCAGAAGGCTGAAAGGCTCATAATAAATGATGGGGCATGCCCTAGCTGGTTTGGCTCAGTGGATAGAGCATTGGCCTGTGGACTGAAGGGTCCCAGGTTCGATTCCCTTCAGGGGCATGTGTCCGGGTTGCAGGTTCAATACCCAGTAGGGGGCGTGCAGAAGGCAGCCAATCAATGATTCTCTCTCATCATTGATGTTTTTTCTATCTCTCTCTCCCTCTCCCTCTCTGAAATCAATAAAAATGTATTTTTAAAAATAAAAATAAATGATGAGGCAGAGAAACCTGGGAGAAAAAAATGGCGACTGAGGAAACCCCAAAAGCAGAAATGACACAAGCTACAAGAATCCTACCCTAGGATCTGCAAGTAGCAATAGAGTTCCAATGCCTTTCTTCTCTGCCTTCCTCAGGCTGGCCTAGCTTTCCTGAGCTTTGAGTTCTTGTCTCTAAACTCTTTTTCCAGAAACCCAATCTCTCAACATATTTCTAATTTTCATCCCTCCAAGACACATGTATCCTCTCTCCAAATTGTACTGGGATCAGGCCTGAGGAGAGTCACTCTAATGCAGCTAACATATCAACAGCTTTTATTACTAAACAAAGGAATTCTTTAAAACAGAAAGAAGTCATAGAAAGAAATTATAAAATTTGGTAGGACACCAGTCTTTTCTTTCTTAAATTGAAGGAAACTTTATAGTGAAATGAACAGATCTAAAGTGCACAATTTGTTGAGTTTTAACAAATGTATATAACTCATCTAACCAACACCCCAGTCAAAATATGGAATGTTTCCATCATTCTAGAAATTCTTTCATGGCTCTCTTATGTCAATCACGTACTCCATGGGCAACAAATTTTTAGATTTGTCATTCTAAATTAGTTTAGCCTCTTGACTTTTAGATATAGCCATGCTGCATGCATTCTTTCATGTACAGCCTTTTCCACTTTCCGTGATATCAACAAGATTTATCTATGCTGTAGCATGTATCAGTTCACTGCTTAAAAAGTGCTGAACAGTATTTCATTGTTACCCATTCTACTGATGACAGACATTTGGGTTGCTTCCAGTTTGGGTTATTATGAATAAAGCTGCTATAAGCATTCATCTATAAGTCTTTCTTTAGACATATGCTTTCATTGCTCTTGGATTAAATCCTCCTAAGGTTGCAATGCTACAGAAGTATGGTTAATTTTATAAGAAACTGCCACACAGTTTTTCAAAGTGGCTGTATCATACATATCATAACATTTTAAACTAGCAATTTTCAACCTTTTTCATCTCATGGCACACATAAACTAATAACTACAATTCCACAGCAGGCCAAAAAATATTTTTGCCAATCTGACAAAAAAAAATTAGGTATGATTTTGATTCATTTACACAGGACAGCTATTATTGTGTTGGCTGTTGTCATTTTTTAATTTGACAATCTAAGGGAAAAGAGGTCAGTGCCATTAACTAAATAGTCAGGTATTTCATGTTTTAAAAATTCTTGCAGCACACCGGTTGAAAATGGCTGTTTAAAATAATATACTCAACATTCTATTTAATCACAATTACTACATATGAACATCACTATAAAAAAGGACAATTTTAGTATTAGATATGTGAGTGCTTTTTAGAAAAACATATTTTTATTTAAGAAAAACACACACCCTAATGAGCAAACAGCGGTTGGGCAATGATGCAGACCCAGAATTAAATGACTTCAAAGTTAATGTAGGATTTCCGATATTTAATACATCGTTGCTTTATTTATCATCCACTTCTTTTCTGTCACTTAATTCCTAAGCCATCAAATACCCAGATATTTTGCTGAGCTATCACATTTTTGTTCATTTTCCTGACTAATACCTATCCCATCTCTCAAGTCTTCTTACGAAGGTGTTTGGTCAAGTTTACTTTTAAAAGCCCCTGGGCAGGTGGGGTGAGATGGCCTAAGAAATGCGATATATGTTTACATATTAAATTAGGAAACATACCCTTCTCTTGGAAACTCTTGTTTTATTTCCACTTGATGATGACTAAGTAGTTCGGCTGTTTTTGAATTGAAAACCTGAAAAATATATTGCAATATTGTGTTCAAAATGCAGGCAAAGAGCAAAGGTGTTTAAAGTTATTCAGCAACTGAAGTTCTTATTTACTGATAGAAAAAGCCCAATCAGATGAAATGCCATACAAAAGATGTCCTACTTTCTCTTCAGATAGAAACATAAAAGTTATAAGGTAGCTTCAGAAATAACTTCCCTTTATATAAATAAAAACCTATTGAAGATAAAGCTAAAGAGGCAATTACTTATTTTTAAAAAAACAAAAATGGCTCCAGATGTAGGAGCCGACCAATTAATGGTCAAGTGTTTTTTGGGGTTTTTTTTTTGAGAATAATAAAACCAAGAATAAAAGAGCTGGCAAAACGCTGATAGTGATGGTGTGAATGGTCCATTTAGCATCCATCTTGGATGTGGAGACAGAAAGAGTCACAGATGCCTAAGCAGGGAAGCATACTGTGGGAATTCCTTTGAAGGGAAGTGCAGCAAATGCATCTAGCTCTTATAATAGACAAATAGGAGAAGTGTATCCTGGCAACCAGCTGAGGGCTCTCTGTGACATACTTGTCACGAATTGCTGACCCTTGATATAAAACAGCAAAACCCAAGGGATGAAAGCTGACAAAGAAGGGCTTTACAGTCTCCCACAAATTTAATACTACCGAAACACTTAAAAAAACTTAGCAAACTTTTTTCATCTACTGTTGACCCATGAATAATGCCCCTCCTCTTCGTGCAGTGGGAAATCCATGTATAAGTACACCCACATAATTGGATTCCCAACCACAGAGTTGACCATTGAACAACGCAGGTTTGAACAGCGCGGGTTAATTGAACTTCTGCCACTTTAAAAAATAAATCCGTGTTGTTCAGGAGTCAACTGTATATTGTTTTCACCTGGGAGTACCTATACTCGAGTACCAAAAAGTACTTAGTCTTTCAGAGTAAGGATTCATAGTTTCATTAAAGTTAACTTCCCAAATCACTGTACTTGCAGCAGTGGGGTCATATCCAATTAGGGAAGAATGTGTTTCCATGCCTAGGTTTCCTATGGGAGAAAATTACCTGCTCAATGAAAACTAAGAAACAGAAAGAAATAAGAGAAAATACACGGCGAATTGCTGCTCCACTCCCTTCCCACCACACATACACCTCCTTTTTGGGAGGAAATAATGAAAGCAAGAAGGCAAATTCTCAAGCCCTTTGAGGAGATAAAATATCTTACAAGTCAAAGGTTAACTTAACACATCATAAGTAAAGGGCACTTGGCAGAAGCCGGTGTAATTCACAACCTAGCATTAGAGTATATTTAGGATACCTGCTCCTTTTGTCCTATTTTATTTGCATCTCTAGGGCCTAGAATAGTGCCTGACAGAGCATTATTTTTTAATTTTTTCTGAAAGTTTTTTTTAAATATATATTTTTATTATTTCAGAGAGGTCGGGAGAGGGAGAGAGATAGAAACATCAATGAGAGAGAATCATCCATAGGCTGCCTCCTGCCGGCCCCCACTGGTGACCGAACCCGCAACCCAGACATGTGCCCTTGACCGGAATCAAACCTGGGACCCTTCAGTCCATAGGACGATGCTCTATCCACTGAGCCAAACCAGCAAGGGCTTTTCTGACAGTTTTAATGCTCAATAAATGTGTTGCATGTCTGAAAAAAATATAGTCTATAAGGTACTTATTAGGGGGAAAATTATCAAATGAGAAATGGTTATGTGGCCTAAACTCTAATAGGAAACCACATATGTTCTCTTCATTCATATCACTGCTGCTCCCAGGGTCTACTCTCAAATCCCCAAGGGACACTGGTGTCATAACAAGGTGTCCCTTTTTGTGGGCTGGATTTATTTTTTTATTTTTTATTTATTTATTTATTTATTTTATTGTTTGAAGTATTACAAATAGTGGTACATATGTCTCCTTTTTTCCCTCTCTTGACCTCTCCCCGGCCTCCCCTGCCCCCCAGTACATGCCCTCACCTGCCCCCCCCCAGTGTCTTGTATCCATTGGTTATGCTTATATGCATGTGTACAAGTCCTTTGGTTGATCTCTTACAGCCCCCCCCCTCCCAACCTCCCCTGCCTTCCCGCTGTAGTTTGGCAGTCTGTTCAATGCTTCTTTGCCTCTGTATCTATTTTTCCCCCTATTTCTTTCCTTTAAAAAATCTTGCCTCTGCAGACTAGAAGTAAACATATAATAACAAAAAATGTTTGAGTCCCAATTTCATTGTCCAACAGTTCTGAGTCCCCGTTTCAATGTCCAACAGTTTGTGGGCTGGATTTATAAAAACCTCAATAGCAGACCTATAGAGCTATGAATGGAGTGCGACCCTTCTTCCATTACCTAGTTTTAACTAGGCTGGCTTCAGGACCCTCACACTAAAAATAGATTGATAGGCCTTTGAAATAGGTAGAGATTTGGGTAAATTCTATTTGCTACATGGAGCATGACGCCATCTGATCACACAGCATTTGGATATAACAGGAAAGCGCCTGGACCTTCCTACTTCTTTAGAACACTGAATCTGAACACAAAGTGGACACTGTTAGGTCTAATCAAATAATTGAATTGAGACCCCTCCCACGGGAACTGGCTTTTCAGATCACTTCACTATGGACATTCTCTTCCCTTTGCTGAGACCACATTTCATTTGCTGCGACTACATTCCATTATCTCCCCTCCGGGTATGCATAAAGAAGTCTCTGCCCAGAAAAAACCTGCCAAAATTCCTTTAAAAGCCGCTGGCTCCCGTAACTGGGGGCTGGTGTGCGGATGATAGAATAAATTCGCAATCCCTCACCATTCTAGCCCCGTGCATTCTCCCTTTGCCGACCTAACAGATGCCACCTTTAGCTGTTTAGGACTTGACCCCTTATGTTGCACTCCCAAACTTGTCAACACTTTTGAGATTTAATGTTTTTAGACTCTGTGACTTTCTTAGTGCAACACCATCCAATAGCAATACAATGCAAGCCACATATGTAATTGTAAATGTTCTCATTTTAAAAAATAAATAAATAACAGTAAAATGAGCCCTAGCTGGTATGGCTCAGGTGTCCCTGGTTCGATTTCCGGTCAGGGCACAAACCCAGGTTGTGAGTTCTATCCCCAGTAGGGGTGCGTGTGGGAGGTACCCGATCAATGTTTTCCCTCACATCGATGTTTCTCTCCCTTTACCTTCCTCTCTAAAACCAATTAAAAACATTTTTTAAAAGAACAGTAAAAAGAAACAGGTGAAATTAATTTTAATAACATTTTAAGCCAATATAACATTATCATTTCAACATGTAATCAATATAAAAATTATTAATGGGAGCTTTTACATTTTTTTAGTACCTTGTCTTTTAAGTCTGGCCACAGAACTGGTTAGGTTGACTTAGGGTCACCCACCAACATCAGAAAAAATTTCCCTGCATCCAGGAATGCTGTACAATGGCACACAATCCCCACCCCAGAGGCACATCCCCCTTAGGTCTGGCTCCAACAGACCCAAGGCTTAGCTAAAGCTGTTCATGTCCATGTAAAACACAAAAACAAGAGTTTTCCTCTCATCTAAGAGTAGGCTTTTTGATCCCTGCAGTCAAACTACCTGGGGCTCTTATTATCATTTCTTTTGTCTTTTTGGGGTCCTCAGACAGCTTTTAGGGGAATTTATCTTGAACATGGGCTCTTCACCCTCTAAAAGATCCCCAAAAGTTCCTTCCTTGGGAATTCTAGCTCATTATATGTACAAACATTTTTGGTCCTTCCTCTTTTGCCTTTTCAAATAAAATGGACCAACTTAGCCAAAATAATTTAAAACTTAAAGGGAAACCTTTAAGTTGATCTCAAGGCACCTCCCACCCCCCTTAAAGAGGAGGATTCCAAACTTCCCAGGGACAACGGACCTTTGATTGATATGCAGAAGTTTCTAAAAGACAAATGACTTTAAAAAACAAAACAGCTCTAAGGATCCTAAAGGAAACTTTTAGCATCTGAACTGGCACTTTAAAATTTCTCCCTGTTTCTCCTACCGGAAACCTGACAACATATTTGAGAGGACTTAATAACTTTGAATCAGAAACTTGGCAAAATTAGGAGCTAAAGATTCAGAGCCTAATAAAATTTTTAGAAAGCCTCCTCCGCCAAGGTAAAATAAATTATGCATCCAGAGGGAAAGAAGCAAATGTGGAATGACGTACTTGGGCCAGTAGGTCAACCTATGATGTCACATGACTTACAAACAAATTCTTGGGGGAATAGAGAACAGTTGTCCATATCTTACAAATCTTTGTGAAACCAGAAATGCAACTCAAGAAGTAGTTCAGAGCCCACCTATTTTTACCATCCGCAAGTCCTAAGACTGAAAAGAGAAAAGCAAATGACGGTTATTTATGAGTTTGTTTTTTAAAGCCCAAACTGCTATGCTGGCTCCAATGCTCCTTGCCAAGAACAAATACAAATCTTAATCGTCTTCTCCACAAATATTAATAAGAAAAAAATCTGAACAAATAAACTTATTCCAACTGTTGGGGCAGAAATATGAATCACGATCTGTTAACCATGATTGTTGGCTGTAGTTATAAGAAATATTAATCATGCTCTGTTAACCGGGATTGTTCTGTTCTGATTAGAGAAAGCACATTCTAACCTAACAGAGTAGTACGCCCCGGGACAAGGAAGTTAACCTTGGAATGAAGTCCATTCACATCTTAGAACTGCCTATTATCATGAAAAGATTAACAACCTTGTCATTGCCCTTTGCAACCCCCCAGCCCACATCGCCTTCAACCTGTAACCATTACACCCATTCTTATTCCTTCTGCCTACTTCCCCAAGTAACCTTTGTCCTTCTACCCCACATAAGCAGCTGGCTTATGGTGGGGGGCAGAGTAGATTTTTGTGGATGACCTGCTGCTCTCCCACACTGCTGCAATTATTGGAATAAATGCTCATATATGATTCAACCCTGTCTCTGCTTAATTGGCTCAAGTAGTGACTGGCAGCCCGCACTCGTTGCTTGTCTATTCTCACAACTGCTGTAAAGTGGGGTTTTTGCCTTATTTTACCTGTCACATGGCTAAACTTTTATTTATTACTAAAATTAAAAAAAAACTATCATGTCTCTGGTAACATCTAGTATTAGTTTATGTATGCCTACCTCATAGGAAATATTACTAGAATTGGTTTATAAAGAGTTGTTTAATTGGCTTAAAGGAATTAAATGCTTATATAAAAATTCTCAAAAATAGAAAACTAATCCAAATGCTATTTCAGAATCATGTGCTATGAGAAAAAAATATACATATGTATTTTTTAATACTCACCCAAGGATAGGCTTATTGATTTTAGAGAGGGGAGGGAGATAAACATTTATGAAAGAGAAACATCAATTGGTTGCTTCCAGTACAGCCCCAACCAGGGATCAAACCCGAACGTAGGCATGTGCCCTGGCTGGCAATCGAACCCATAGCCTTCGAGTCAGTTTATGGGACAATGCTCCAACCAACTGAGCCACACCAGCTAGGGTGAGAAAATATTTTATATTAAAGCTGGTTTGAGTTTGGTTTGGTTGAATAGCCATGTCCCTAGAATATCATCTTGAAGTATAATACTTTTATTCTACCCGGGCTTATTGGTCAAATAAGTCCATGTGTTGTTCTGTTACAAAATTTGTCACCAAGGAAAATAACTCAGTGTGATGAAATTTCATAAGTGACTAAAGAAAATTTTTGAGAACAACTCAAACAAATAGATGTAGATGGGCTACAAAGTTTTTTAGTAAACTCAGCAATATTTATGTTTTATGGTAAGCCTACTTAAATAGTTTCCCAAAATCTTTTGGTAACTTGAAACCTTAGAGTTTTGCCAAGTTTAATGATAAGTCAAGTTAAATTCACTGAATATGCAGATCATTTCCAAATATGATCAAATACTGAGACATTGTTAAAGAAAGAAGGAAAGTTATTTTTACTAAAAAGTTGTTTAAAAAGAACTTTCTGAAACAACACATGTCTTCTCTGTCTTAGAAGAGTAGTGGAGACACAAAATGCTGTCCTTACCCAGTAACTGTCCTTTAGGCCCGCCTCGCTCATTGTAAAATGTCAGCCATTCCCATCATAAACATGCACATTCATTTCCCTCTGCACGTGATTTCCCCATCAGCCTACTCTTTTATGCCACACTCAACTCTACTATGTGATAAGACAATTCTCAGGAATGTCAATTTCCTCTCTAGGACACTCTACTACATAAATGTAAATGACTGAAGATAAAAATATGTTACATTGCAAATTTCACAAAAGGCATAATGGCATATTCCAGCAAGCCCACAGAACATAGCAAACAGCACTGTATTTTTCTTCAAAATGAAATTGTATCAAATAGCTTATACAGACATCTAATACATCTATAGTTGCCAAATTTCCCTCTTTCCAAGACCCCACAAGGTTTACCTTCCTGTCTTCCAAACCAGTTCTAGTCAACACCATGGAGCCCTGTAGGACCCTCTGCTGAGGTCTATTCACGTGATGAGCACCGACCACATGCCAGATGCTGTATTAGGCTTTAGGGAGGAATAAAAGACACCATTCTGTTCCTTAAGGAGCTCAAAATTGAAAGCTCCTGACACTTCTGCTTGTGAGAGACAAGAGGACAAAAGAGGGTGGCAGCTCTCTGGTGAGAACATGTTTTTGCCATTTGTATAATGTGATGGGCGAGAAAGCAAACCAACTTAGCGGGGGGGGGGGGGGGGGCGGGGGGGAGTCCCACAAAAGAATCACTGCTCTAGTTATCACAAGAGTGGCCTCATTCCCGCTGTGAATCAAATTAGTTTTTACCAAATTCACTGTTCATTAGTCTCTGGCCCCTAACGGGTGCTTAATAAATATGTATTGAATAAATAAATGAAAGAAAGAAGGCGGAAATACATCCTTGAGCCTTATGAGGTCTCTGAGTATAATGAGACAACTGGGGCCAGGGCAGTGTTTCCTGCCAAAACAAGCATGGAACTACAATTCTAGTCATTCTTCACAGATGCTGGCTATTGGAACGAAATGGTTACGCAACCATTATCCACAGTGACTACACCCGAGCCCAACCCAGGACCCACGGAGTCACAAGATGGTCAAATCAGGAGTACTTACTCAAAGGCAAAATTTTTTGACATATTGCAAAACTAAGCTGGAAGTATATTTTTGTTGGTGAAGATTCATTTATGATCATAATCAGAACTGACACTTGAGTGATAAGTGGGAATGTGGCCTTTTCCAGCCCCCCATCTTCCCTTCAACATACTCCAGGCAGCGAGGGAGCCAAGGCAGGAGTTAGGAGGACAGGCTTCTGAGTATTACAGACCTGGACTTGAATCCTAGTTCCACCAGTTACTCTGCAACCTTGGGCACCATCCCCAGCTCAGTCTAATTACCTGTGTGAAGGAGCTTAATAATACTACCAGCATCACAGTTGTTATAAAGATTAAATGAGATAATGCTGGACAAGTCCTCTATAAAGTACCTGACACATTTCAAATCACAACACATTCTAAGCCTTTGTTTTTTCTTTAACATTCAACTTAATGAGGGGAAAACAAAGTTACCAAATGAGAGAAGGAAGTTGACTGTTTAAGCTGCAACTTTTGTCTTATAAAGAAATGGCCCATCCTTAAAACCTGTTACAGTAATTATCTTTCCAAGAAGTTGTTACTCTGCAATCTGAGTAACCATGTGCCAATGCAGTTCGCTTTCCTATGGGACAAGATGGAAATTTTCCTTTAGTACAAAGCATATTCATTTATAGGTTGCCAAGAGTAATTCTTTTGCTAACTGGAGGAAGAAATGAATATATTTTAAAATTGCAGATCTACTAAAATAGAAGAAATGAAGTGAGGAAGTTTTAAGATTTTTTTTTTTGACTAGGTAAAAAAGACAACCAGAATTAAAATTCAGCTGACCTGTTAAAGGTTAATCTGTATACAGTGTTCCCTCTAGACAAAACAGGTGTTCATTTATTGTGTTGAGCAAGATGTTTTAAAGAATTCAAAGAGGAACTAGACTCAAAAGGAGGTCCCTGCCCTCAAATACAGCAGGTATAGAATTATAATACAAAGTAGGCGATAGGAAAAGTGCTGTAGGAAGTGAGAGAAATTCTAACTAAGGGGTTAAGGAAGACTTCTACTAAGGGGTGGCAGGCAGTTGAGCCACAATTTGGAGGCAGAATAGAATTTTAAGAAGGTATAGGGAATAGGGGAGGAGACCTTTGCGGGAGGAGACATTTCCATTGCATGAAAGACCATGAGTTAACATCACTAGCAGGGAAAAGAGGAGAAGAAAGCTTGGGGAGGTTATCCGTTTTGTGAAAGTTGAACTGGATATGCAAATTGAATGAAAAATGTCCAGGAAATTATTTAAATACCTTTAACTTTATAAGCTTCCGTATGACAGTTCTTATCCACTGCAATCTTTGTGAGAAACTAAGCAATTATTTTTGAGTCATAATTACATGGAACAGCATGACTAGAACTCCTGGGAATCACCTTGTGATTGAAGCACTTATTCAGCAAATCTATTATCTGCATTTTGCAGGGAGTGGTTTAACAAGCACTTTCCTTATAACCATCCCTGTCTTTCTTGACTTTGCACCTTTATCTACCTCTGAAGAATTCTTTCCTAGTCGTTTCTCAGGAATCAGAAAACATTATTGATCCACTTTTACACATCATCCTATAAGCAGGATGGGTATCTCCTGAATTTGCACCTTAGCTTACTAACTGAGATCATGCCACACAGAGCCCAATAAACAGAAACTGACTTTTGAAGGCTCATGTTGTTCATGTCACATCCTGAACAGCTGATTGTGAGAATATGAAGTTGACTTATTCCTTCCCCACCAGAACAGAAAGATGTCTCTTGGGCAACAGAATCTGAGGGACCAGGAACAAACTGCAGTAGATAAAGATCGCTGGGCTACAGGGAGAGCAAGAGCAAAGAGCCCAAAGGAAGATAAGCACAGTCAGGCAAGCTTCTAAAAAGCATTCATAGAAGGCAATGACTGTATAAACTTGAAAACAATCACCATTGTTTATTTAGCCCCCACGGTGCTTTATGGACTAGTTGCCAACATTCTATAGGAAGATTACACTGAAAACTCGAGATGATGACCTTTTCTTAGAGAGTGTGAAGATCTGGCCACACTGGGCTTGGGTTCCTGTTTGGCAACTATAGACTATCCCCTTGGCCTGGGTCTGCCCTCCAACCTCTACCTGCCTGGCCCCTGCAGGCATTTTGTGTGGGCAGTCCTTGAGTATGGCTGCAAAACCCAACCCACAAATTACTCAGTATGTGTGTCTTAATGATCTTTCTTCATTTTAAATACACAATGATGGCCCTGGCCAGTTTGCTCAGAGGTTAGAGCGTTGTCGAGTAGACCAAAAGGTTAGGGTTCGGTTCCAGCCTAAGGGCACTACCTTGGTTGCAGGTTTGTCCCCCAGGGGCACATGCAGGAGGCAACCAATGAATGTGTCTCTCTCACATTGATGTTTCTCTCTCTCTTTCTCTCTCTCTCTCTCTCTCTCTCTCTCTCTCTCTCTCTCTTCCTCCATCCCTCCCTCCTTCTCTCACTCTTCCTCCCTCCCTCCTTCTCTCTCTCACTCTCGCCCATACACACACTCCCCCCTCCTCTCCCTTTTTTCCCCCTCTCTGGTGGTGGGGCTGTGGAAATCTATGGAAAAAATATCCTCAGGTGAGGATTAAATACACAATTGATGATTGTATATTTTACATATTAATCAAGTCCAGTTAGGCAGACTTTCTTACTTATGATTCAGGGTTACCACATAAACATTTATGAAAATAAGACAAAGTGAAACCTGCCCTGGGTGATCAAAAGATAAACAATGTAAGAGACTGTAGAACTATGTCTTGGCAGCACAAACTAGGGTAAGTCATGAAATAAGATTCAAGCTAAAATTGCACCGAAAGCTTTCCAGTGTAGACAAGAGTATCAAAACGAAGGCACATGTGAAGGTTTTAGTCAGTGGTCAGCTAAACAGAAGTTTGGAACAACATATACACTGTATGTATAACGTATAGTATACTAAAAAGGTGCATGAAAAAATGATTTGAAGTAAAGTAGTGAAGATGGAGCTAAATAATTACTAAATATTTACATCAACTTGCCAGGTTAGTCAACTGTCCATTGAAGTCAAATGTCCATTAACCAACAACCATTTATTTAAATTATTTTAAAATTATCTTACTGAACTCAGTACTAGATCACTTTAAGAGCAAGATTCCTAGCGGAATAGTCACTTAAATAGCACTTAAATAAAAAGAGAAACAGAATTTTCCTTGTCACTTTACTCTGTGAAGCATTAAGTGTTTGTAACAGGCAAAGTATCAGAACTGAAATTTGCAAGTCTTCGATTGGTAAAGACAGAATACTGTAGTTTTCCGAAGGTGTTCTGCGCCCCCCACCCCACCCCGGTAGCATTGTACCTTCTACAATTTCTGTGGGAGAAGATGACAACGCATCATTGCTAATACTATATTTATTCTACTGCTCCAAAGGACGTTGTGTTAGGCTATCACAGCCGTGACACAGCTTTCCCCCCATCCAAGGACGTCCTGCGCCCCGCAGGCCAAATGCTCTGGGGAAGACCGCAGTAGCGGTCCATGTGACCACCTGTCCCTGGCCGCAAGCGGGCAGCTCCGCACGGATGCTCAGCGATTCCTAGATCCCTTTGGAAGAGTTCCCCCCATTAGGAGGTGACCCGGCTCCACCACCGAGACCGGGGCTGCTCACATCGGCCACCGGGGTCTCGAGAGGCCGAGGTCCCCCAAGTCCGCGTGGGACAGCTACAGCGTGGCAGGTCCTGCTTAGGGGGCCTTGGCCTCCTTCCCTTGCCAAGAGGCCGGGAGCCCCGGGGCCGGGGGAGACGCGGGATGGGCACGCTACAACCAATGCCGGCATCCCGGGGCTCCCGCACCGGCTCAGCTCCTTAAATGTCACCCCGGGCTCACCAAAAAGCGCGTCGAGCTGGTGCCCTGGTCCACTGCCCCAACCAACGGCCCCAAAACTGCTTTCTTCGCGGCTGCCATGAAACCAGCTTCGGGTCGGCAGGAGATCGCGACCGGTTTCCCGGGTGACGGCGGCCAGCGGAGGAGGCGCCGAATCCAGTCGGGAGGGCGAGGCGGCGTGTGACCGCAAATCGATCAGACCGGGCACCAGGCAGCCCCTTTACGCGCGTGGAGCCTGCTCACCCCGCCCCTCCGGCCCGCGCCCGCCCCAACAGCGTTCCCCAGGACTCCGGGGGCGTGGCGGGAGGGGCGCTGTCTGCCGGGCCAGCCAATGGGCGAACGCAGAAGACGCGGAACGTCCGGACAGAGGGGTCTGTGACGTCAAGGGGGCGGGGCCTGGGAACGGCGGGGGCGGTGGCCCGCGCGGTAGGTCACGTGGGGCCCGGCGCCCGGCGCCCGAGCCAACCTGCAGCAGGGCTGGGGGTGGAGGCCGGTGCCGCCCATTGGCAGGGAGGGCCACTGGCCCGAGGCAAGGGCACAACCCCACCCGCGCCCTGGGCGCCCTGGGTTTACTGCCTGCGGATGGGTCCCAAAGTGCAGAACTGCTTGTTCCTCAGAAGGGCCGGGCAGAGTACGAGGTAAATCGCTCTTTGGACCGACCCGGCCTTCCCGCGCTCCCCATGCCCCGCCCACCCTCTCCGCTGCTCGTCCTGGAAAATAATAATAATCTACAGGAATGACCCTCAAGCAGTGTCACCTCCAGAAGCAAGGAGAATCCCTCACCTTGTAAGCTTTTCAGGGTCAAGGAACGCGGAAGTCCTTTCGATTTAGCATTTAAAGGAAGCGCTCCAAATTAACCTCCCTCAATTGACTATCCAGGCAGACAGCACCTCCCTGTCCTGATGCGCCCTTCCTTGTCGCTTGACCTCACTCAGGTGCCCCCTCCCTCACACACCATTTCCTCTTCCTCCCTTTACTTCTCTGGGCGGCCAATGGAGAGTAAAGGGGCTTTCTCGTTTGACCTTGAATTTACCTTGCCAGGATCCTTCCCGGTCCTGTGTTTCAGGGGGGCTTTCAAACTTTGGACCAAGATCCACTGCAGGAAATGGTTTACAAAAACAGACCCAGGCATGCGTGTCCACATTCATTTGTTGATAATGTGTAGTGCAGTTACATGTATAAAAATACATTATATATATTTTTATGTGGACAAGAAAGAAACTTATCTACCCTTCTAGGTTCTTTAAGCTAGTCTAATAAACCCACATGAGACAGATTAACAAGAGAAAATAACCACATTTAATTACATACGTATTAATAGGAACCCCACATGAGCGAGTCAGAGACATATATACATGAGAGGTTCAGAGACACAAAGGAAAAATGAGGTATATATGGCATTTTGAGCAAAGGATGAGGTGCTTGAGGCTTCAGAAGGAGGACAAAGTTTGCCCTGCCCTATAGATAGATCAGAGGTTATATTTCTGATAACTCATAATGGGCAAGACCCCCAATTTGAATTCTTTAAGGGAGAGGTAAAAGTTTCTCCTGAACTGGCAGGGTCTCCATTGCCTTCAGCCAAAAATAATTCACATGTCACAAAAAGACAAATGCCATATGGTTTCACTTATATATGTGGAACCTAAAAACAAAACACACACAAAAAAACAAATGAATAAACAAAGCAAAAACGGATTCATAGAAATGGAGATCATGTTGATGGTTGCCAGAGGGAAGGGTGATGGTGGGGTGTAGGGATGGGTGAAAAGGGTGAAGAGAAATGTAGTCAATAATATTGTGATAAATTTGCACAGTGATAGATGATTACTAGACTTGGTGTGGTGATCATATTGTCCAATCACTATATTCTACACCTGAAACTAATATAATATTGTATACCTACTATGCTTAAATAAAATTAAAATTAAAAATCATGTACATGCCAACATGGCATAAATTGAGGAAGACTGTTCTCAACCCCTTCATTTACATATATTGAAAAATGTTTCCAAAACAATATTTATCCTTCCATGCTATGCATTCCACATTGTTTTATTCTATCACATAGCATCTTTGTTTTTTAAATTATTTCCCCCTTTTTTATTGCATAGCATTTTTTTAAACTGCTGGTTGAAAACCACTGAACTGATTTTGTAAACCACCATGCTCTCTATGAATTTCTAAAGCAGTCTACTATTCCCACTCTCTCACTTTTTCTTACCCCTTTCCTTAATCTTTCAGTGTTTTGAAATATCAGTTCTGTCTTTTTCCCTTCTAGCTTTACTCTACACTACCTCACGTGGCCATTTCTGTGTTTATAGTTTTACCACATTTGCTCTGCAAATAACTTTTCCTATAATCTGTATAGAAATCAATGCTGAACTTGATAACTGTGGATAAGCTGGCTTGTGTTAGGACAAGAATGCAGATGAATCTTTTTTTTCTGAATTTCCTGGAAGAGGAAAAGACACAGGCATATATAAGGCAAATATAAAGGAACTAGGCTAGCATGCCTCTAAACACCGTGAAAGGCATTAATTGAATGCTATAGATAGATAAGGATTTCTGAGACTTTAGCTGGCAGTGAAAAGAAAGCCACCAATTTTACCACATTGATTCATTTAAAAAAATTCCTGACCATGTTTGAACTTTCACTCACTTTTGACTCTCAGATTCTAACAAGAGAGCAAATTATTTGTTTGGCAGTAGAGTGGAATCAGAATTCAGACATTTCAAAGTAGGGCTAGATGTACATGAGAGATGCTCAAATAGATTGATCGGATGGTCCCACAATAGTCTGTATTCCACATCTTCATTTCTTTCACACACACACACACAAAAACAAACCAAAATTGAAAGGCCAAAATATTGAGCTTTCGGGAATCACACAAGTCTCAGCTTTCTTTTAGAATTCAGGGAAGGTCAAAGGGAAGAGTCTTAAATAGAAGAGTCTAACTCAGCCTATTTCAATGTCACACCCTAAATATTTACTCTGACTCTCATAGACCTCTTTTCTCTTTTCCTTTTGGAACTACCGTATTCTCATTTGTCTGCTTTTTCTCATTCCTTCCTTCTGTGGCAGAACCGGGATTAGAATTTCAATCTCCTGACATCAAGCCTAGCACCCTTTTACAGCAGCTTGAGGGAATGGAAGGAAGCTGAGGAGAATTAGGAAGGAAAATTAATAAAAAGGAAGAAAGTAGGATGCTAGTCCACCTTCATCTCCCCCGCCACCCACCTAAGATCTGAAGGCAAAGCAGTGGGAGAAGCACTGGATTGGAAAGCTAAGGACATTGATCTGATCTTGGCCCTGTCATTCAACACTTGATCTTCCTGACCTTAAGTAACTCATTTCCTCCCATAGCTTCCTTTTGCTCTTTTGTAAAATAGGGAAAATGTCACTGATGTGGATGGGTTAATGTGAGGCAAGTGATGTAACGCCTGTGAAAGCATTCTACAAACAGCATGGTTAATCATGAAAGGCAAGATGCAGTCTCACTGGCAAGTTTGTTTTCACCCAAGAAACCCAGTGGTGAAAACCCGAGGTCTTTCATGCAAATGATTTAAGTAGTTTGAGTCATCTGAAGCTCAAGAAATCAATGTTAATCTTCATTTATTTATCCTCTGGCTTTTCCTGTTCTTTGTTAATTTACTAGTACACAGAATTTATATAAGCAAGAAGACTAAATTTCCCTAGAGAATCTTTAGAGAATTTTTTTGTGTGTGTGTCCACTAATGCTTCTTGGTCTTATATATGCCTGTCTTATTCTTTCTAGTCTAGTCTATTTGGAAAGTTAGCCTTTCCTTAATCTCTCCTTGCTATTCTAATGACAACTTAGCTATGGATTGATATGGATGTGAAAAGCATAACAGAAAGTTAGTGCTGGAAAGGATTGCAATAATTAGCACAGGCACTCCTTTATTTTATGGGACTGGGATGATTTAGGCAGATAAAAGGGATTTGCCCAAGTTAGCAGAGGGGGCTAAAGAAAGATGACATAATTTAAATATACTTGATAAAAATAGCCAAATTGTTAGCTTTCCCCTCCCCACATGCAAACTGGAGAATCTACTCACATGTATGTTAAAAATCTTAGTGTAACGACCTAAAATTATGTGTCACTTTATGTAATGTTGCACTTGTAATAGAGTTAGAATACAGCAATGATTCCCAAACTTTACCTACATCAGAACCACCTAGAGGACATGTTAAAACCCAGGTTGCTGGGCCCCAACACCAGAACTTTTGGTTTAGTATTTGAGATCTAAGAATTTTCATTTCTAACAAGTTCCCAAGTGATGCTGATACTGCTGGTACAGGGACTGCACTTTGAGAACCACTGAGCTATGGGTTTGCTGGAATCTCTATTAAAAAACAAAACAGTGTAAGCTTCATGGGTGCTACTCTTAAAAAAATTTTGTTATTGATTTCAGAGAGGAAGGGAGAGGGAGAGAGAGATGGAAACATCAATGATGAGAGAAAATCATTGATTGGCTGCATCCTGCATGCCCCCTCCTGAGGACCGAGTCTGCAACCCTGGCATATGCCCTTGGCTAGAATTGAACCTGGGACCCTTTAGTCCACAGGCTGATGCTCTATCCACTGAGCCAAACCAGCTAGGGCTCTATTTTTTAGGAGTTGACAAAACTGCATGGTAAGAGAAATCTGTGTTATGATTTGTGTTAGTACTCTTTTCTCACAAAACTTAATTCTCTGCTAACAATCAAGTAATCCACTTAGAATATAGAGAAAGGCTTAAGGCAGAGGCTCTCAAACATTAGTCTATGTCAGAATCACCTAGGGTATTTGTTAAGGATACAGATCCCTGCTACCTTCTCCCTACCCCACCCCCTCAAATGAAAGAGCTAGATTCCTTGATGACAAAGATTTTGTCCTGATCATTATTATATCCCTAGGGTCTGGGTGTTCTATAAGTAATGTTGAATGAATGAATGAATGAATGAATGAATGTGATAGACTGTTACATAGGTGGCTCCTGATGAATTATGCCTTCTGGTAATAATGTCCTTGTGTTGTACCCACACACATGTTTTATTGTTTTCAAGTTTTATTGTACGCTTTGCTGCTGGATACAAAATAAAGGCATAAAACTGTCAACAAGTAGAGCAGTACCTACAAAGTCGAAACTGTAAAAACCATTTCAAAATATAAACTTGATTTTTGAAATGCATTGTGTCAAAGGCTGCCCATAGGAATACTTTAGTACAAAACAGTAACATTTCCCTTGATAAGCAGACAAAACCCATTCATTACCTTGCACATATTCCCATCTCCTTGTAACTGCTCTACCTGGTCTAGTCTCAACCACCCTTATTAGTCACAACTGATTTCTGTCCCTTCACAGGCGCAGAGAAGACTGGGCTTGTGACCTGCATGGCCAATAGGATGTTAGCAAACATGATGCAAGCAGAAAATTGATACCTGCATGTACAAAAGTGGGTCTCTCACTCTTGGAACCTAGATGCCAGCTGCCCTGCTATAAAAAAGCCAATTTAATCTACTAGCAAATGTGAAGCTATGTGGAGGAGAACAATAGCACTCTAGCCCAGTGGTCACCAACCGGTGGTCCGCGGACCACTGGTGGTCCGTGAGGTCCGAAAGGTTGGCAACTGCTGGCTTAAGAAACCTAGCTGACCAACAGCAGCTGATTGTAGCTGCTAAACCAGTAACTTAGTTGAATGAGTGACCTAAGCCAGTATCACCTAGCGTGCATGAAAACCACTCAGCTGAGCCCAGCTTGTCTACAGAGTCATGAGAAATAAGAAATTGTTGTTTCTGGCCACTTGGTTTCGGAGTGGTTTGTTACGCAACAACAGATAAATGACATGATGTGTACATTTTGGTGTGATCTCTATTCTTCACAGAGTTTAATTCTTGGTCATGTTTGGTTACAACCAGGACATTGGTTCTTTTGGAAAAAATCAAAGTATGAGCATCCAGAGGTTTTTTTCACTTTGCAAACATGTTTGGAAATTTGCAACTGATGCAAATCGAGAGTTTTTTTTAGGTTCTGGGGCCCAGATGATACCTGAAATGCCCTTGAGATATTGTTAAGGGCAAAGTGGTGCTTAAGGCGGGACCATTGTCTATGGCTGTTTTTATTTCCTTCCCTCAGCATCCCCTTGGCTTTCCAGTCTCACATTCCTCTTATTTTCCTCAGGTTTTCTGTTTTGTGTGCTTGTTTGTTTTGTCTTTCTTTTCTTATATATCCACCTCTAAGCCTCTAGTGGCTAATAGCAGAGACACAATGATGTATGTTTCTTTTTATTTTCTGCATTTTGCCACTGTATATAGATATACACTGAGTGGACAGATTATTATGATCTCTGAACGCATAATAATCTGGCCACTCTCTCTGTGTGTGTGTGTGTGTGTGTGTGTGTGTGTGTGTGTGTGTGAATTTGTACATGGGTGGGGTCCAGCCAGTCTGGCTAGGGGGAGGGGACATGGGCCGTTGGCCAGCCTGCCTGCTGGTCAAACTCCTGGTCGAGGGGACAATTTGCATATTAGCCTTTTATTATATAGGATATACATTGAGTGGCCAGATTATTATGCGTTCAGAGATCATAATAATCTGGCCACTCACTGTATAAAAATATGGATAGTTGCCCTAGACAGTTTGGCTCAGTGGATAGAGCATCAGCCTGTGGACTGAAGGGTCCCAGGTTCTATTCCGGTCAAGGGCACATGCCCAGGTTGTGGGCTCGATCCCCAATAGGGGTCGTGCAGGAGGCAGCTGATCAATGATTCTCTCTTATCTTTGATGTTTCTCTCTCTTCCTCTCCCTTCCTCTCTGAAATCAATAAAAATATATTGAAAAATATGGATACTAACAAAAATGAAGCCAAAGTATCCCTGGACAGTTTTCTCAGTGGTTAGAGCATCGGCCCATGAATGAAAGAGTCGTGTCTTCGATTCCCGGTCAAGTATCTCAGTTGCAGGTTTGATCCCACACACCAGGGCACATGTAGGAGGTGGCCAGTCAATTAGTCACTCCCACAGCCATGTTTCTCTCTTTCTCCTCCCTCCCTCCCTCCTCCCTACCCCCCCACTTAGCCAAAGTAATCACAATTATGTTCAATTATGTTTGTGATTCCAATTCTGTATTACATTTATAATCCTGGGGCACTGATGTTTCAATTGCTCAATTCATACATTATATCATACAAAAAATTATTCAGTGCCTTCTCTGACAAGTCACAAAGTAGGCGCAAAATATATGTTGCATGGATGAAGGGAATTCACTAATCTTAATGAGATTATATGCATTCATTTACTGAGTCTTTAAAAAATGTGTGCTCTTAAAAAGAAAAGCTAACTTTACAGTTTATTTGTTTAGGCCCCATACTTAAACTTGATTAGAAAAAAAATGGAAGACAATCTATCATTTATCATTCAGTAATGGCCTGTAAAGAGAGAGGAACAATGATCTTAATTCAAGTATATTCATTGTCTTCTTTTTAAAAAAATGCCTATTTATTTACTACTAGAAGCTAGAAGCCCGGTGCACGAAATTCGTGCACGGCGAGGGGTTGTCCCTCAGCCCAGCCTGTACCCTCTCCAATCTGGGACTCCTGGAGGGATGTCCGACTGCCCGTTTAGGGCCGATCCTGGTGGGATCGGGCCTAAACGGGCAGTCGGACATCCCTCTCACAATCCAGGACTGCTGGCTCCCAACTGCTTGCCTGCCTGCCTTCCTGATTGCCCCTAACCGCTTCTGCCTGCCAGCCTGATCACCCCCTAACCACTCTGCTGCCAGCCTGGTTGATGCTTAACTGCTCCCCTGCCAGCCTGTTTGCCCCCAACTTCCCTCCTCTGCCAGCCTGGTCACCCCTAACTGCCCTCTCCTGCAGGGTTGATCACCTCCAACTGCCCTCCCTTGCAAGCCTGGTCCCTCCCAACTGCCCTCCCTTGCCGGCCGGGTGCCTCCCAACTACCCTCTCCTGCTGGCCATCTTGTGGTGGCCATCTTGTGTCCACATGGGGGCAGGATCTTTGACCACATGGGGGCAGCTATATTGTGTGTTGCAGTGATGATCAATCTGTATATTACTCTTTTATTAGATAGGATAGAGGACTGGTACAGGGGTGGGGGCCAGCTGGTTTGCCCTGAAGGGTGTCACAGATAAGGGTGGGGGTTCCCTTGGGGTGGGGGGCGGCCTGAGCGAGGGGCCTGTGGTGGTTTGCAGGCCGGCCACGCCCCCTGGCAACCCAAGGGGAGGCCCTGGTATCTGGAATTTATTTTCCTTCTACAATTGAAACTTTGTAGCCTGGGGCGGAGCCAAGCCTGGGGCTCCAGCAGCCATTTCTGTGGCAGTTAATTCACCTTCTACAATTGAAACTTTGTAGCCTTAAGCAGGTGAGCCCAGCCAGGGTGTGAGGAAAGCTTTGCTTCCCCTGTTGCCGGCGGCAACCCTGGCCTGCTCTCTCAAGCTCCATTCTGCTGCCATTTGTTTGAATTTGTTTACCTTCTATAACTGAAACTTTGTAGCTTGAGTGGAGGCTTAGGCCTGCAACGGCTATGGAAAGCTTGGCTTCCTCTGCTACCTGGGAAACCTTGCTCTCTGTGGCTGTAGCCATCTTGGATTGGGGTTAATTTGCATATGCGCCCTGATTGGCTGGTGGGCGTGGCTTATGTAGCGGAGTGATGGTTAATTTGCATATTACCATCTTATTAGAGAGGATTATTATTATTTTTAAGTGATTTCAGAGAGAGGAAGGGAGACGGAGAGATAGAGACATCAATGATGAGAGAGAATCATTGATCAGCTGCCTCCTGCATGTCCGCTACTGGGGATCATGCCCAAAATGCAGGCATGTGTCTCGACCCGGAATCGAACTGTGACCTCCTGGTTCATGGGTCGCCACTCAACCACTGAGCCACACTGACTAGGCTTCATCGTCTTCTTAATGGGAAACTCTACTCATTTTTGAAACGTTGTACTGAAATCACATGTATCTTTGGGGGCACTTCTTATTTGTGAAGGACCATGTATATTTAATTTTTTTTTAAATTAACGCTTTAGAAAGAGCACTATAGATGATCTAGCTCAATGGCACTTATTAGAGCTGAATAAAATAAAGGCCAGAATGGGTAACTTGTCCATGGTCACTCAAATGTATGAAATTGCTCATCATTGGTGAGATGTAAATGTGTGTCTTCTGAATTTGTCACTATTTATGAAAAAAAAAATAACCAACTCAGAGTAAAACATAACCTACAATGAATCAATAATACTCTTTTAGCGCTAGCTGGTTGGGCTCAGTGGATAGAGCATCGGCCTGTGAACTGAAAGGTCCCAGGTTCGATTCCGGTCAAGTGCACATGCCCGGGTTGTGGGCTCGATCCCCAGTGGGGGGGCTTGCAGAAGGCAGCAGATCAGTAATTCTCTTTCATCCTTGATGTTTCTATCTCCTCTCCCTCTTCCTTCCTCTCTGAAATCAATAAAAATATTTTTTAAAATACTCTTTTAGCAAAGATACTGTAAACATATAAACATTATATGTATAAATAAGCTATCACTGAAACACCAAATGCTAGTGAGGATGTTGAGCAATACAATAGGAAAACTCAATCAGTGCTGTTGGGGAATGCACAATGGTTCAGCCACTTTGGAAGACACTTTGTCAGTTTCTTACAAAGCTAAACATATTCTTATCATACAATTCAGCAATTGCACTACTTGGTATGTACACAAAGGAGTTGAAAACTTATGTCCACTCAAAAACTTGCACCAGATATTTATAGCACATTTTTTTCATATTTGCCAAAGTTAGAAGCAACCAAGATGTCTTTCAGTAGGTAAATGGATAAACTAACTGTGGTACATCCAGACAATGAAATATTCAGTGCTAAAAAGAAATGAGCTATCAAGCCTTGAATAGATATGGGAGAATCTTAAATGTATATTACAAAGCGAAAGAAGGCAATCTGAAAAGGCTATATAGAGTATGATTCCAACCATATGATATTCTGAAAAAGGCCAAACTATGGAGATAGTAAAAACATCAGTGCTTGCCAAGGGTTGCTTTGGGGTGGGGATGAATAGGTGGAGCACGGGGGATTTTTAGGACAGGGAAACTACTATGTATTGATACTACCAAAGTGGATATATGTCTGCAGGGGTTTTATCCGAATCTAGAAGGGTTCAGGAATCTAGAAAAGGGGCTGTGCATAAATGAATGAAGAGACTAGACATGATGCTCTGACTGGTTTGGCTCAGTGGATAGAGCATTGGCCTGCAGACTGAAGGGTCTCAGGTTTGATTCCGGTCAAGGGCATGTACCTTGGTTGAGGGCATATCCCCAGTAGGGGGTGTTCAGGAGGCAGCTGATCGATGTTTCTCTCTCATCAATGTTTCTAACTCTCTATCCCTCTCCCTTACTCTCTGTTAAAAATCAATAAAATACATTTAAAAAAAAGATATTAGACATGAAATATAAATTTGGAATACATGGGGGAGCCAGAGGAAGCTTAGTTCTAGTGACTACATTCAATCTCCGAACCCAGGGCTTTTTATGCACACATTTTGCCCTCAAGCAAAGCAGGTATACATTTCAAAGGTAAGGTTTGATAAACAATAAAAAGATTATCAGGTTGGGGGAACTGCCTTCGGCTGTTCCAGCAGGAAGCAATAATATATGCAGATTTTCAGCCCTGCTGAAGCTGTCCATAAGCCTTCTGATGAACTTTTCGAATTTATTATGCTAACTACTGGAATTTGCTTCCAGCATATGTCATTATATATTTGTCTAAACCCATAAAATGCAAACACTAAGAATGAATCCTTGCCCTAACTGGTTTGGCTCAGTGGATAGAGCATTAGCCTGCGGACTGAAAGGTCCCAGGTTTGATTCTGGTCAAGGGCATGTACCTTGGTTGCGGGCACATCCCCAGTGGGAGGTGTGCAAGAGGCAGCTGATTGATGTTTCTCTCCCATCAATGTTTCTGACTCTCTATCCCTCTCCCTTCCTCTCTGTAAAAAATCAATAAACTCTCTATCCCTCTCCCTTCCTCTCTGTAAAAAAATCAATAAAAAATATATATTTTTTAAAAAAGAATGAACCCTAATGTTAACTGTGGACTCTGGGTGATAATGTTGTGTCAAAGTGTAGGTTCGTGGGGGATGTTGATAGTGGAGGAGGCTGTAGATATGGGGGTAGGGGTCATATGGGACTTCTCTGACCTTTCCATTCAATGTTGCTGTGAACCTAAAATGGCTATAAAAAATAAAATCTATTTTTAAAAACTGTAGAGATAGTTTTGATAGATTTGGCTGCGTCTGTCCCCTACTTATTCTCCCCAGCTCATTGTACATTCCTGGGCCTTCATTACCTTGGTTTGAGATACCACCACTCTTTCCCTCCCATTGCCATTTCAAGTCTCTGGCATCGACTTCCTTTACTTTTGACCACATTGCTTTTATTGTTATATTTCCTTGCATTATGATCAAGTTATTTTATTAGGATTATTTTTAGTTGTACTTAAATAAGCTTATGAATTTAACAATTTTTTAAAGTTAAGTCTATTGAAAATATTTTGCCAAATATTGGCACAGCATGAAAGCACTAACTTATGGAGATCAGAGGTTTTTTTCTCCTTTTTAAAACAGTTGGCCCCCAAATTCCTGCTCTTCAGGAAGATCTCAAGTACACTTTGTACTAACATTTTCAAATATACCTTAATTCTCTACTCCCCTTCATGCCCTTTTCCCTAATTGCTGGTTAATGACACTACAGTCTACAAATGGAAATTTTTTCTTTGTAGTTTGTGTCTGTCTGCTGCCTGGAAATGAAGGTGGTGTCATAATCGTTGGTTGGCAGTTAGGCAACATAGCAAGAGGAACCTTGTTAAAGGGGAAATAACTTCTATTGGTAAATTAGTGTTTGTACAATGAAGAAACCATAAGTTTGTCTGACTCTCCTCTCATGGCTCCATCTTCTTCTGGATGGGGTGATATGATCTCTCTGCCTATAAAGAGAATTGGCTTTGATGTAGTGCCTATGTCTAGACTTTTTGGGATGCCTGCATATCCCACAGGTCTGATAAAGTCCATATTGCTTTGATCTTTGGAGATCTCTAGTCTGCCAATCTCCCATATATGGACACCCAGACTGGCATATGTGTTCAGGAAAAGGGAACAGAGTGATCACTTTTAACTTATGATTCACAGCTCTGTGGTTATAAAGCTTAAAGGAACACACTGCATTTCAAGTAAGGTTTTGGTGCCTTCTGTGGTACCCCCAGTGAAATGTTTTGCAGCAGAATAGTTTTTTCTCCTATAATTACGTTTATTATTTGGGAACCTTTTCTGCTATCAAGTATACGAGAGCTTGTTTTGAGGAATGCATTCAGGAAAGACTTTATTTTCATTCTTGTGTTACTTTCCCCCCTGCTAATTCTACTGAAATTATTTTTTTCTAATAGAGGAAAGGCAGATTATATGTTTCAACGAGAGTGAAAAATACTACAGATACTTATTGTATGTTTCATAACTATTTAGACCAGTATTTCTATGGCTTTAGAGTCACAAGTCTCTGAATAATTAAAGTCTGTAGTCTTCCAAAGGTATGTAGGTCAAGTTATAGCAAACTAAAGGTTTTGTTAGACTCACTCCCTTAAAAATACCACTGCCCTGACCTTTGGCCTTTGCTCACAGGTTCTTCTTTACCAGTACTCCTTTCTCCCACCCTATCAGTTGTAGTTTGTGGTATATTGTTGCAATAATGGCTTCCAATGTGTTCACTCCTCCTTGTATCCAGCCCTTGCTTAGTCTCCATCACCCTGGGTCTAAACTTGACCAGGTGACTTGTTTTGCCTAAGGGAGCAATAGTAACTATGACATGAGCAGAGACCCATGATGAGACCATGACAAGTGTCTATCTGTGGGTAGGCTGAAGAATTGGGGCCAGTAATGCAACCTAGTACACTTTCCTCTTTTCATGTCTTTGATATGCTCATTTTTGGATGAGCAGAGATGGTAGTGTTGTTGACTAATGTTAAAGAGCTGGGTCCAGGCTTACAGGAACTAACTTGTCTATAGGAATGGCTTCTAAGGCTGTCAAAATGATAGAGTTTAAAGGGACATGATGGATATGGGCTTGCTCTGGATCAATGCTATTATTCCACGAGGTCCAATATGGTACTATAGCTGCAATCTCTAGGCCATAAAATGGCCCAGTAGTGGAGAGAACCAGCCAGGTTGTTCAGGGCAGAGCTATATTCCCTGGAATGAGAAGGTTGCTGTGCACATCAGGAAAGCCACACAGATATACAGTCATATAAGTGGTCAACGGAAGAGGTCAGAGGCAAGGTGTTAGCATGACAGCAAGCACTGGCCCAAGACTAATAGACAAGACTACTTTAAACCCCAGAAGGTCTTCTTTGGTCAGGCTTGGCTTGGGCCAGAGATGAAAGCTTATTGAAGGTACTCAGGGCCTGGCAAGAAAAAACAACCATGAACTGATCCTGCTAGCTCACAGCACCTTTTCTGTCTTGTAAACCCATTGCCTCCCACCTCCAACCCATCATACCACTTGTCTAAATGACTCACTTGGCAAATCATCATATTTCACTTTATCTGTTTCCTTAATTTGTCATGTGTGAATCATGTGAAAAATCATATAACTATTTTTTAAAATATATTTTTATTGATTTCAAAGAGGAAGGGAGAGGGAGATGGAGATAGAAACATCAGTGATGAGAGAGAATCATTGATTGGCTGCCTCCTGCATGCCCCACACAGGGCATTGAGCCCACCCAGGCATGTGCTCTGACTGGGAATCAAACCGTGACCTCCTGGTCTATAGATCGACACTCAATCACTGAGTCACACAAGCTGGGCAATCATATAACTATTTTTAAAAACAAAATTCAGAGGAGGCCCATGTCCATATAGTTGATTCTGATTGTTTAAGGAGTAGAAATCAGGGTAACAAGGTCAGAAGACCCAGTAAATGTAAACTGATGGTAGGAGGGAGAGGCAATAGAAGTGAATCATTAGCAGGGGTTTATTCTGAGAGCCCTAGAAGAGGCTCCTAATGCAAGTTAGCTGCTAATGGTAGGAAAGGAGGTTGTGGCCTGACTGTAAGTGTTAGGAAAAGTGGGGGAGGAGCTTTCTCCAAGCACTTAGAGGAAGAAATGGACATAGGCCAAGCAGCAGTAGGAACTCTAAACTTCCTCATCTCTGAATTCAGAGTAAGCTCCTGTTTACCTTTCCAGCCTCATTCCCCACAACTTCCCCATCTGTACTCTACCCATTGCCAATGAGTGTACTTTCCATTCCCCAAAGTCATCCTATTCTTTCCCTATTCTGTATCTTTGACTGTGCTGTTCCTACCACCTAAGATGCTGTCTTTTCAATTTTTGCGTATCAAATTAGTCTTATCCTTCAACCCGATCTCCAATTCCACTTTTTCCATGAAGTGGATTACTTAAGCAAGTATGACTTGTTCCTACTTTAACTCCCATAGGCCATCTCATAGTGTGCTTTGTATTATAATTTTACCTGTATTTGTTTTATCAATCATTTCCTTCCTCTTCCCTCTGTGTTAGTTATCTATTGGACATCCTACGTTTTATCTAGGCCTATAAAAACGTGTGTCCTCAAAGTCTCTTCTCTCAAAAGACTCTAGTTAGTCTAAAGGGAGATGGAGATTGTAGCATGTGGTAAAGATGAAACAGAAGTAAGCATAAGTGCTGTTGGAGCCTCTAAGAATGGAAATCTTTAAAAAATTGATGTTAGAGAGAGAGAAGCATTGAAATGTTGTTCCACTTATTTATGTGTTTATTGGTTCATTCTTGTGTGTGCCTTGACCAGGGATCAAACCTCCAACCTTGGCATATTAGGTCAACACACTAACCAATTGAGCTACCTGGCCAGGACCAAGAAGGGATATCTTTTTTATATATATATATATATTTTATTGATTTTTTACAGAGAGAGGAAGAGAGAGGGATAGAGAGTTAGAAACATCGATGAGAGAGAAACATCGATCAGCTGCCTCCTGCACACCCCCTACTGGGGATGTGCCCGCAACCAAGGTACATGCCCTTGACCGGAATCGAACCTGGGACCCTTGAGTCCACAGGCCAACGCTCTATCCACTGAGCCAAACCGGTTTAGGCAAGAAGGGGTATCTTAACCAGCCTTTTAGAGTCAGGATCCTGAGGGTAATGGGAAGAAGTCATTCTAGCAGAGTCAGTAGCATAAGCAAAGACCCTGGAATTATTCACAAATTGCTGTAAGGAGCAACACATTAAATGTTTATATTTAGCCCTAACCGGTTTGGCTCAGTGGATAGAGCGTTGGCCTGCGGACTCAAGGGTCCCAGGTTTGATTCCGGTCAAGGGCATGTACCTTGGTTACAGGCACATCCCCAGTAGGGGTTGTGCAGGAGGCAGCTGATTGATGTTTCTCTCTCATCGATGTTTCTAACTCTCCCTCTCCCTTCCTCTCTGTAAAAAATCAATAAAATATATTAACAAAATGTTTATATTTAGATCTTGGTAAACTAATAACCTAAATGTATATATTACATGAATACTTTCCTATTTGTTAAATATTCTGACAACCTTCAATAAACTATCATTAATCCCAATTTATAAATGAGGAAACCAGGCTCAGGGTTTAATGATTAATCTGGAGTCAATCAAATTCAAAGTAGAAGAGTAAGGGTGACAACATCGGTTTTCTGATGCCAAAGCCATGCTCTTTCCTCTACATTCTGCTTCTCAGATCTGGCTCCTAGTAGGAGAGAATTGGGCAAAAGGTCAAGGAGAGGTTATAAAAGAAAAGTTAGGAGCTGAAGGATAAATGACATAACCCTCACAGTTTTTGCCCAAGACTAATTCTGCTTAGTAAAGTATACAAAATCCAATGTCTAGCAGGTAGATCAGAGTGCCTTAATTCCTTCCCATGGACTCTCCTCTACTTTCAATGGTTGACATTGCCATTCCCATAGGTAATAAAAAGAGGGAGGTGCAAGATGACCTCTACCCCACTTAAAGAACTAATGTGGATACAGTGATGGTAGCCCACAAGAATTTCATAACATTCAAGTGTAAAGGATTGACATGAAGTTGCACAAATCACCAGAGTGAAATTCTAACTTCAGTACCAGTGGCATTCCAATGGTGCACCATTAAAAAAAAAAAAAAAAGAATAGCACCATATTTTAATTTAAAACAAAGTTTCATTTCATTTCTACTTCAAACATATACATGTGCTCTATATGACATTTAGGAGAGGTAAGAAGAATTTTGTAAAATCTAAGCTTGCTGGAAGTCTAAAAATTCTGATCTCTACAGAGACCAGCACTGCCACCTTCAGTAAAAGGTGGAAATTGCATGATCAAGTAGGACTCAGATCCTTAAATGTAAATTGCTCCCCTAAGTTAGCAGCCTTGAATGATGGAATATTTATGTTGGAAGAAACCTTGGAGATCACTCCTCATTTTCTACATTAATATTAAATTAAGAAAAATTTGGTGACTTTGCCAGGTAACATTTCTTTGGGATTTTCATATACATGATGCCATTTTACCTTTGAAATCTTTTGAAGTAGACATGACAGGGGGTATTCCAATTTTACAGATAAGAAAACAAAGCTCAGCCCTGACTGGTTTGGCTCAGTGGATGGAGCGTCGGACTGATGACTGAAGGGTCCCAGGTTTGATTCAGGTCAAGGGCATGTATGTACTTTGGTTGTGGGCACATCCCCAGTAGGGGGTGTGCAGGAGGCAACTGATCGATGTTTCTCTCTCATCGATATTTCTAACTCTCTATACCTCTCCCTTTCTCTCTGTAAAAAATCAATAAAATATATTAAAAAAAGAAAAGAAAGCTCAAAGAGTTTAAGCCTTGGTAATTAGCATAAGGGTAATAATTGGCCATGCCAGGATTTTTGTGTTTTCCTGTACCATGTGACCCTTCATGAATTTTTATTCTGAAGGAAATGATGGTAAGGAACAATAACAAAAAAACACTTGGCGTTTCACTGTTTTCTTATGTAATCCAATAACAAGGTGGAAAGTGTTTTAGATCGGAGCTTGAGACTTATTTCCAGCAGTTACTGGCTGAGTGACCTTGGGCTAACTTCTTACATGTGCTCATCTCTGAAGTCATAAGCCTGAAACTTGACCTGTCTCATAAAGTTGGTGTGAGGCTCAAATGAGATAAATGGTTGGGAAAGGACTGTGTAAACAAAATGTTAAGTGATTATGTGGTGAAAACAAATTCTGGACCATCCAAGCTTTAGAAATATAGAAGATAATAAAACACTGTCTAGGTACTAATCCATTGAGGGGCATCTGCAATTTATAAAGGAGGATTCAACAACTTTAACAGCAGAAACGATATTCCTAGACACAAGAAGAAATATTGGGTTGTTGTTCAGGAAGACAATATAAGAAGGAAAGTATTTCACAAGTTAATTTACAGATTCAATACATTACCAATTAAAATCCCAACAGAGTACATAACAGAACCTATCTATCTGTGAACATTTTATGGAAAAACATGCAACCAAGCAATATTTTTTAGAAAATATGGTAACAGCATAGGATTAACTCTGCCAAATTTTGAAATGATTGTTGCAATTTTCTGGTACTATCTTAAGTAGAGAAAATACAATGATGAAGTAGAATAGATATAAAAAAGACTAATAACATTTTAAGATAATATATTATAAATCAAATGACAAAGTAATAAAAATGAATCACAAATGTGTTAAAGAAAACAGATATGAATATGGAGAAAAAGAAATTTACGGCAAAATCTTGTATCACAACCTATCTAATAAAAGAGTAATATGCAAATTAACCATCACTCTGCCACACCCACAAACCATGCCCACCAGCCAATCAGGAGAGAGTATGAAAATTAACCCAACCAAGATGGCTGCAGCCACGGAGCGAGCAGTAGGCTTGGGTTTCCCCGGCAATGGAGGAAGCTAAGCTTTCCGCACATCCTGGCGGGCCCAGGCCTCCACTCAAGGCTACAAAGTTCCAATTATAGAAGATAAATAAATCCCAACAAAAATGGCAACAGCCACGGAGCTGGAGAGAGAAGGAGGCTTGAGTTGCCCCCGGCGATGGAGGAAGCCAAACTTTCCGCAGCCCTGGCCTACCTTGGCCTCCGCTGAAGGCTACAAAGTTTCAATTATAGAAGATAAATAAATCCCAACAAAAATGACTGTGGCCACAGAGCAAGCAGGAAGCTTGGCTCCGCTCAAGGCTACAAAGTTTCAATTATAGAAGATAAATAAATCCCAGATACCAGGGCCTCCACTTGGGTCGCCAGGGGGGGGCGTGGCCAGCCTACAAACCACCACAGGCCCCTTGCCCAGGCCACCCCATGCCCCAAGGGAACCCCCACCCTGATCCGGGACACCCTTCAGGGCAACCAGCCGGCCCCCACCCGTGCACCAGGCCTCTATCCTATCTAATAAAAGATTAATATGCAAATTGACCATCACTCCAACACACAAGATGGCTGCCCATATGTGGTCAAAGATCCTGCCCCCATGTGGACACAAGATAGCCACCACAAGATGGCCAGCAGGGGAGGGCAGTTGGGAGGAACCAGGCCTACAGAGGAGGGAAGTTGGGGTCAACTGGGTCTGCAGGGAAGGGCAGTTGTGGGGGACTCAGGCTTGCAGGGGAGAGCAGTTGGGGGGGACCAGGCCTGCAGGGGAGGGCAGTTAGGGGTGACCAGGCCTGCAGGGGAGGGCAGTTAGGGGCAATCAGGCTGGCAGGGGAGCAGTTAGGCATCAATCAGGCTGGCAGGGGAGTGGTTAGGGGGTGATCAGGCTGGCAGGCAGAAGAGGTTAGGGGCAATCAGGAAGGCAGTCAGGCGAGCAGTTGGGAGCCAGCAGTCCTGGATTGTGAGAGGGATGTTCTACTGGGATCGGGCCTAAACGGGCAGTCGGACATCCCTGGAGGGGTCCCAGATTGGAGAGGATGCAGGCTGGGCTGAGGGACACACCCCCACATGTACGAATTTCATGAACCGGGCCTCTAGTCCTAAATATAATTCAAATTAGTTATAGAGTTAAATTTAAAAGCCATCTACAAACAAATCTAGAAGAAAGTGGAATCATCAATCTTAAATAGGTTATGTAAGGGAGATAATTTCTTGATAATTAAAGTAATAAAAATATTAGTGGTAAAATGGATATAATAAAAAATGCAATGTTTCTTCACAACAATGAATAATAAAATGAAAACAAATGACTGAGAAAGGTAATTCATATAGGAACAGACATTTTAACCCTAAAATATGTAAGCAAGAGAGATATCTATCTATCTATCTATCTATCTATCTATCTATCTATCTATCTATCTATCTAAAAAGCCAGTGAACAGAACGCCGTAACAACCGGAATGAAAGAATGACCAGTTGCTATGATGCCCACTGCAGCCTGTCAACTGGCCCGATCAGAGGCAGGGCCTGCTGGCCAACCTCCCGTGGCCCCGCCCCCCAGCCAGCCACACCCCTGATGGGCCCCCACCCTGATCAGGGGCCTCCTGTGGCCCCGCCCCACAGCAGGCCCTGCCCCCAATTGGCCTCCCCTACCCCAATTGAGGGTGGGGCAGCCAGCTAACCCCCCGTGGCCCCACCCCCTGGCAAGCCCCACCCCCGATCGCACCCACACCCCATGGCCCCTACCCCTGGCAGGCTAAGCCCTGATCTGCCCTGATTGGGGCTGGGCTGGCCGGACCCTACCTGTGCACGAATTCGTGCACTGGGCCTCTAGTATATATATAAAAGCCTAAGCGACTGTTACGACTGAATGACTGAATGACTGGAACGACCGGTTGACCAGTCGCCATGACATGCACTGACCACCAGGGGGCAGATGCTCAACTCAGGAGCTGCCACCTGGTGGTCAGTGTGCTATAGCCAACCTCCCGTGGCCCCTCCCCCCCAGCCAGCTGGCCAACCTCCCGTGGCCCCTCCCCCACCAGCCAACCTCCCGCAGTCTCTACCCCCTGCCAGCTGGACCCCCTGATAGGCCCCAATCGCCAGCCAGGCCGAGGGACCCCACCCATACACGAATTCATGCACTGGGCCTCTAGTGGATTTAGAAAGGCAGTAACTACCGTATTTTCTGGTGTATAAGATGACTTTTTAACCCAGGAAAATATTCTCAAAAGTCAGGGGTCGTCTTATACACCAGGTGTCATCTTATAGGGCGGGTATATCCCAAACTCTATATTTTAACTGTAAAAGTTGGGGGTCATCTTATACGCTCAGTCGTCTTATATGCTGGAAAATACAGTACTTTCTAATAGTAGCATGGTCAAAGAATATAAATGTACACTTATGTAAGAAGAAATATATGGAGTAATTAAAAATTTAGCTTCCAGCCGAAACCGGTTTGGCTCAGTGGATAGAGCGTTGGCCTGCGGACTCAAGGGTCCCAGGTTCGATTCCGGTCAAGGGCATGTACCTTGGTTTCGGGCACATCCCTGGTAGGGGGTGTGCAAGAGGCAGCTGATCAATGTTTCTCTCTCATCGATGTTTCTGACTCTCTATCCCTCTCTCTTCCTCTCTGTAAAAAAATCAATAAAATATATATTAAATAAATAAATAAATAAATAAAAATTTAGCTTCCAGAATTAAATATTTTGTGAATTAGATCAACTATAAGGTTTCATCTTAACTATATTTAATTAGTAAAAATAAATCAGTTTGAGTAGGTCATTGTTGACAGGGTTGTGGGGAAAAAAGATATTCTTATATATTGCTGATAGAATAAGAGCAATCATTACTAAGGAAATACTTCAAAAGAAAGGGAAAGAACCATTTGTACAAAGACACTTACAGTTGTGTATCATATTCCAGAACAAACTGGAAAGTATCTGAAATACCTCTGTGAAGAAATTGCTAGGCAACTTGTGATGTGTTTGGGCAATGGATTAATAGTCCCATTATAAATGACAAATGTTAGGACCATATAAAGATGTGGAAATAAATATATAAAAGAATGTTAAGTAAAATAAATAAACAATGTACATACATTGATAACAGCCTTATAAAATTTATAGCATAAGCAGTAAGGTTAGAAGGGATCCTATTGCTAAATAGCAAATAATTTTTAAACAAAGGTTTCCCCTCTCATTTAAATATTTTGGTTTGAGTTTATTTTTTTATTTTATTTCTTAATATATATTTTATTGATTTTTTTACAGAGAAGAAGGGAGAGGGATAGAGAGATAAGAAACATCAATGAGAGAGAGAGACATCAATCAGCTGCTTCCTGCACACCCTCTACTGGGGATGTGCCCACACCAAGGTACATGCCCTTGATTGGAATCGAACCCAGGACCCTTCAGTCCGCAGGCCAATGCTCTACCCACTGAGCCAAACCGGTCAGGCGGTTTGACTTTATTTTATACTGTGTAACTAAAAAGTTAAAACATAAAAATATGAAAACACATAACAAAGTAAGAGATAAATACAATTCTCCCTGCAGTTGTGCATTATTATCTTTAATTTCTTCCCACATCTGTACATTGTGATTTATTTACTGCTAGAGACTGAATGTGTACCCCAAAGTTCATGTGCTGATACCTAATCCCCAATGTGATGGTGTTTAGAGATGAGGCATTTGGTAGCTGATTAGGTTGTAAGGGGAGAGTGCTCATGAATGGGGTCAGTTACCTTATAAAAGTCCCCAGAGAACCCACTGTCCCTTCTTCCACATACAGTTATAGTGAGAAGACAGCTATATGAACCAGGAAGTGGGCTCACCAGACACCAAATCTGCTGGTACCTATGTCTTCCCAGCCTCTAGAATGGTGAGAAATAAATGTTTGTTTTCTATGGGATTTTGTTATAGCAGCCTGACTGGACTAAAACATTCACTATTTATATGTGACTAGAGGCCTGGTGCACGAATTTGTGCATGGATGGGGTCTGGCTGGCCCACTGCAACGGGGGCTGATCCACTGGGAGAAGGGGAATGGGGGTAGGGGGCCGATTGAGGGTGGGGCCAGGCAGGGGGAGGGGCAGTGGGCAGTTGGCCGGCCAGCCCCGACCCTATGGTGGTGGTGGGGGCAATTGGGGACAGGGCTGGCAGGGGGGAGGAACCAAGGGAGGTTGGGGGGCCAATCAGGGCCCTAATCAGGCTGGTTGGCCGGTTGACCGTTGCAGTGCATGTCATAGTGACCGGTCATTCCAGTTGTTCCGGTTGCTTGGTTTTTATATATATAGATACCTTTTGATACTTTAAAAAATATTTTTATTGATTTCAGAGAAGAAGGGAGAGGGAGAGATATAAACACCCTATATAATAAAAGAGGAAAATGATAATTATCCATTACGCCTTGAGATGTAATGACCAAACGTGTAATGACCAGATCATGGATCTGCAGGGGGGTGGGGCAGTGAATTACAAGTGGGTGGCAAAAAGTTACAGGAGGGGGTAGGACAGCAAGCTATGAGGGGGGAGTGAGGAGAGGGATGGGGAGAGCTACATGAGGGTGGGGCAGCGGGTGGAGAGCTACAGGAGGGCGGCAGAGAACTACTGGCGCACGAATTCATGTGCAGGGCTACTAGTCAATAATAAGAGAGAATCATTGATTGGCTTCCTCCCACACAGCCCCCACTGGGGACCAGCCAGCAACCTGGGCATGTGCCCTGACTAGGAATCAAACCATGACCTCCTGGTTCATAGGTCAATGCTCAATCCTTGAGGCACACCAACTGGACCCTTTTTTTAAAAAATATATTTTATTGATTTTTTACAGAGAGGAAGAGAGAGGGATAGAGAGTTAGAAACATCGATGAGAGAGAAAGATCGATCAGCTGCCTCTTGCACACCCCCCACTGGGGATGTGCCCACAACCAAGGTACATGCCCTTGACCGGAATCGAACCTGGGACCCTTGAGTCCGCAGGCCGACGCTCTATCCACTGAGCCAAACCGGTTTCGGCGGGACCCTTTTGATTCTTTTGATACTTTAAAAAAATTAACTCAACTTGTAGACTTGGAACTACATGTATTCTTAGAGATTATCTTGCCCAACCTTTTCATTTTGATAATTGAGGCCCAGAGAGATAAAGGATTGCTCAAAGCCACAGAACTTCTCAGTTGTAAATTAATTTTTAGATTATATATAGGTATGACTTATTTTCTTATAAACAGATTTGCCATATCTCCAAATGAGCATATGATCCATCAGAGTAACTCAATGTTAAAAGTATTATTACTTCAACCTTGCTCATAATTAAAGAAATGAAAATCAAAATAATAAAGTGCTATGTATCATTTATAATATTAGTAGTAAGATATATATAGATATATAGATATAGATATAGATATAGATATCTAGTGATGGTGAGAGTTTAGGGAAATAGGCATTACCATATTGTGTTGGAGGGAGGGCAATTTGGCAATAGCTACCCATCATTTAAATGCACTTTTTGTCCAGCTTATATGGCTCAGTGGTGAGCATTGACCTATGAACAAAGAGGTCACAAGTTCGATTCCAGGTCAGGGCACATGCTGGGGTTGTGGGCTTGAGCCCCAGTAGGGGGCTTATAGGAGGAAGCTGATAGATGTTTCTCTTTCACCAATATTTCTTCCTTTCATTTTAAATATATTTTTATTGATTTCAGAGAGGAAGGGAGAGCGAGAGAGAGATAGAAACATCAATGATGAGAGAGAATCATTGATTGGCTGCCTCCTGCACGCCCTCCACTGGAGATCAAGCCTGTTACCTGGGCATGTGTCCTTGACTGGAATCAAACCTGGGACCCTTCAGTTTTCAGGCTGACAATCTATCCACTGAGCCAAACCAGATAGAGCACTCTCATCCATGTTTCTATCCCTCTCCCTTCCTCTCTCTTTAAAATAAAGAAACACATTAAAAATAAATAAATCAACTTTTCATCCAGAAATTGCACTGCTAGGAAT
>NC_137071.1:17866687-18087598 GCF_951640355.1 Cnephaeus nilssonii | reverse complement strand
CCAGGGCTCACCCGGACCCAGGGGCGCACGGCCTCGCCCGGACCCGGGGCCCAGGGCTCACCCGGGTCCAGGGGCCCGCGGCCTCGCCCGGACCCGGGGCCCAGGGCTCACCCGGACCCAGGGGCGCACGGCCTCGCCCGGACCCGGGGCCCAGGGCTCACCCGGACCCAGGGGCGCACGGCCTCGCCCAGACCCAGGATTCAGCCTCACCCGGACCCAGGGGCGCATGGCCTCGCCCGGACCCAGGGGCACGTGGCCTCACCCGGACCCGGGGCCCAGCCTCACCCTGACCCAGTTCCCAGCCTCACCCAGACCCAGGGGCACGCGGCTTCACCCGGATCCGGACCCAGCGGGGTTTCGTCTTCTTGATCCCAATTCCTGTTGGTCAATTCCCTCTCAGCAATTCCTTCGGCCATTTTCTCAGAGTTCCAGGGCAGCCACCGCAGAACTCGTTGGGCGGCGGGCTCGGCGAAGCTCCGGTGTGCCGGTGCGCGGCGGCGGGATGGTCCGGGGTGGCTGCGTCGGCCCTTGGGTCTGCAGCGGTGGCCGGTCGCCGAGCGTGCGCACCTGGCCGCTTCCGGGGTGTTGAGATTCTTGAAGGACTCGGAGGTCAGCAAGCGCGTAGTCTCCCGCCCCATGTCTCCCAGGGGCTCGTCTGTCCGTGCTCGGCAGCGAGTGAAGCCTTCCCCTCAGCCGGAGACCGCTGGGGGAACTGCACCGAGCACGTTCCAGGCCGCCATTGTGTCGCCTGAGCCGTAGTTTTTAAAGTGTGGTCTTTGGGTCACCGGCATCAGCTTCATCCCGCGTACCCCTCTCTTTTATTCTAGTTGTATAGCATCCGCTCAGTTAGCCCTCCGGTGGTTCTGGATGGTGTCTGCTCTGCTCTCCCGTCGTAGTCTCAAAACCGTTGTGGTAGGTAGCAATCAGGCTTCTGCCCTATGCCTCCATCTTGGTCCTTGTTTGTATAGTTAAGTCTTGATTGTTGTTGGTGTCACTGGGAGGGATTGTCCTCCAGGCCTATTGGCCGTGCGGACCCTCTGTGTCTATAAAGGAAGAGTTGCTGTGCGGAAGACACGCCTATGTGCCGGGTCTTGGTGCAGCAAGGCTTCGGCGCTCACTGCGTCTGCCTTTTGAATGTGACCCTTATGGGAGTGGTCGAAGTCTGGTGTCATCTCACACCGACCACTAGATGCCCTCATTTCTGGGTCTCCAATGTAGTGTAGGTCAGCTACTGCCTGTGGCCCCTCAGCAGGAATTACAGCATCCCTTATATTCGTGACCTGTTTGGGTGCCTTCCCCTTTTGGCTGCCTCCCTATCGCTCAGCTTCCCCAATCTCCCTAGGTGGTCGCTCTTGATATCCCCCTTTGTGGGCTGAGTGCAAAGTCTTGGTGTTGTTAAGCCTTGATTGCTGTTGGTACACTGGGAGGATGTGACCTCCAGCCCAATTGGCTGTGAGGATCAGCTGTGTCTATGCCGGGAGACAGCCCCATTCAACTAGACTTGCAAAATTGTAAAAGCCTCTGTGTTCAGCTTGGATGGGGCGGAGTTACAGGGCGGAGCCTACCGCCTTGGCTTCCTGTCAGCCCCGCCCTATGAGGTTCCTGTGTCTCAGTGTCCCTCTGTACTCCCAGCAAACACCTCTGAGAGAAAAGTGCCCTGGAGTTTCGCACGCTGCCAAACAGTCTAGTCTCTCCCCCAATGAATCTGGATTCCCAGATTCTCTCCCGGAACTGGGTCTCCGTGTAGTCAGAATTGGGGCTCACCTCAGTCTGGCGCTTTTGTCTCCTTCCCTCCAGGGCGACTCAGCGGCACAGTCAGCAGCCCATCCTCCGCGCACAATCCCCTGCGCGCCTCCGGTGCTCTGTTCTTCGCCGCCTCTCTGCACCTCTGCCCCACAGCCCAGCTTTCCCCAGTATGAGCCTGGCTTCCCCGGGTCTTTCCCGGAACTGGGGTTCAGTGCAGTTGGAACTAGGGGTTCAGCACAGTCCGGAGCTTTTGTCTCCTTCCCGCTAGGGCAATCCAGCGGCACAGGCAACAGACCCTCCTCCGCGCACATTCCCGTGCGCGGCTCCGGCGCAGCTCCTCTGTGTCTCCGTCCCACAGCTCAGACTCCCCCAGCATGAGCCCGGCTTCCCAGGGTTTCGCCGGGAAATGGGGTTCAGTGCAGTCGGAGCTGGGGTTCAGCACAATCTGGCGCTTTTATCTCCTTCCCGCCAGAGAACGCCAGCCAGGCCGTCAGCCGCCCCTTCCTCTCCGGCTCCGGCTTCCCCGCACGCGCGCGCGGGCTCGTGTCTCCGCCTGTGTCTCCATACCTCAAGCTTTTACGGCTTCTCTGATTTTCCTTGTGGTTTTCTTTTTCCTTCTAATTGTGGGCATTTCAGTCAGCCAGCTTTCCTGTGGTTCTGGATGATGTCCGTTTTGACTTTTAGTTGTGTTTTTGATATTGTTGTGCCCGGCTGTAGGTTAGGTGTTTAACCTATGCCGCCATCTTGGTTTCCCCCTTCGTTTGATTTCTTATCTCCCCCACCTCTCCCTAACTTTCCCCCTGTAATTTGACAGTCTGTTTGATGCTTTACTGTCTCTGTATCTATCTTTTTGTTCATCAGTTTATAATGTTCTTTATTATCCATTAATGAGTGAGATCATGTAGTATTTTTCTTTCATTGACTGGCTTATTTCACTTAGCATAATGTTCTCCAATTCCATCCAGGTTGCTGCAAATGATGAGAATTCCTTCTTTTTTATGGCAGCATAGTATTCCATTGTGTAGATGTACCACAGTTTTCTGATCCAGTCATCTGCTGACGGGCACCTAGGCTGTTTCCAAATCTTAGCTATTGTAAATTGTGCTGCTATGAACATATGATGTTTCTATTTCTCTCTCCCTCTCCCTTCCCCTCTGAAATCAATAAAAATATATTAAAAACTTTTTAAAAAATACAGTACTCTTCCCTTTTCCAGCTGCATATTTCTGAGAGGCTGGATTTTCTTCATATACTTCAAGTTGAAATTTTCAGCCCAAACAACATATCCCAAAGTAGAAATTACAGGCATTGGAAAGTAGGCACGGGATAATCACTACAGGTTACAAGTCATGAAGGCTGGGGGAGTGGGGGGTCTCAGAGGGTGGGAGCCTCCAGGATCAGATTACAGGTAATAGGGGGTAGGGTTGTAAAGAGCAGGTACCTTCAGGACTAGATTGTTTCAGCCACGAGGTTGTAAATCTTTCCATAATGATAGGCAGTTCTCGGTAAAGGAGGATGGACTGCATTCTGATGTTAGCGCCCCTGTCCCAGGGCATACAACTCCCAGCCAAGTTAGAATGTGCTTTCTTTAATCAGAATAGAATCACCATGGTTAACAGAGCATGATTAACATTTCTTATAATTGCAGCTGGTTCCCAATTTTCTTTTATTTAAAAATATATTTTATTGATTTTTTTACAGAGTGGAAGGGAGAGGGATAGAGAGTTAGAAACATTGATGAGAGAGAAACATTGATCAGCTGCCTCTTGCACACCCCCTACTGGGGATGTGCCCGCAACCAAGGTACATGCCCTTGACCGGAATTGAACCTGGGACCCTTCAGTCCATAGGCCGACGCTCTATCCATTGACCCAAACTGGTCAGGGCCCAATTTTCTATTTATGCCCCTAACACCAACACTTAAAGACTTTTCTGATGAGATTGGTCATGGCATTAATAAATGCGATTTTTTGATTAAAAAATATGAAATGTGTCAGTATTTTAAAAAATATGTTTTTATTGATTTCAGAGAGAGGAAAGGAGAGGGAGAGAGAGAAACATCAATGATGAGAGAATCATTGATCGGCTGCCTCCTGAACGCCCTCTACTGGGGATTGAGCCTGTAACCTGGGCATGTGCCCTAACCTGGAATCAAACTGTGACCTCCTGGTTCATGGGTGGGTGCTCAAACACTGAGCCCTAAGGGCTGGGCTGAAATGTGTCAGCATTTGAAAGGGCTGCATACCTTAGTGAACCAGTATTTTTTCAAATGACTAATGCATAATGTTGTAAAATCATGAATGAGTAAAAGATGCATTTGAAGTATAAGATAGATTAATGGATTTTAACATAGCAGACTATGTAAGTTCATTGACATGGTTTCAGATTCCACATTACAAATAACCTTTAAGAAATCATCATTTTTTGCCCTAACTGGTCTAGCTCAGTGGATAGAGCCTCAGCCTGCGGACTGAAGGGTCCCAGGTTCGATTCCGGTCAAGGGCATGTATCTTGGTTTCGGGCACCCCATTTGGGGGTGTGTAGGAGGCACCTGATCGATGTTTCTCTCTCATCGATGTTCCTAACTCTCTATCCCTCTCCTTCTCTGTAAAAAATCAATAAAATATATTTTTTTAAAAAGAAATCATCATATTTTGAGTTTTGGTGTTGTGTCAAAAAAGAATATCCACAATTACTGGAAACGTCTATTAAAATACAGTACTCTTGGACCCTAACTGGTTTCACTCAGTGGATAGAGCATCAGCCTGTGGACTGAAGGGTCCCGGGTTCAATTCCTGTCAAGGGTACATGTCCAAGTTGCGGGTTCGATCCCCAGTAGAGGACGTGCAGGAGGCAGCCAATCAATGATTCTCTCTCATCATTGATGTTTCTATTTCTCTCTCCCTCTCCCTTCCCCTCTGAAATCAATAAAAATATATTAAAAACTTTAAAAAAATACAGTACTCTTCCCTTTTCCAGCTGTATATTTCTGAGAGGCTGGATTTTCTTCATATACTTCAAGTTGAAATATTCAGCCCAAACAACATATCTCAATAGGTTAAATGCAGAATCTAGCTCTCTTCTATAAGCCAACATTAAAGATTTGTAAAAATAGGAAATGATTCTACTCTTTTCATTAGTGTTTTTAGAAAATAATCTTTTCTTTAAAGCTATGTTTTATATATTACTACTTAATGGTTCTATCATTGTGATTATTAAATGAGTTTAAAAAATTAAACATTTTCTTAGTGTTAATTTCTATTTTGAAAAATATCATCACCTACGAAAACAAAAGCTCTTTGACATCCACCATAATTTTTACATGTGTAAAGGTATCCTGAAACCAAAATATTTGAGAACTACTGTTTTGGACCATTATTCCTTTTTTTTTTTCTTTTTAAAAAAATATTTTTATTGATTTCAGAGAGGAAAGGAGAGGGAGAGAGAGAGAAACATCAACAATGAGAGAGAATCATTGATTGGCTGCCTCCTGCAGGTCCCACACTGGGGATCGAGGCCGCAACCCGGCCAAGTGCCCCAATGGGGAATTGAACTGTGACCTCCTGGTTCATAGGTCAACGCTCAACCACCGAGCCACGCCAGCAGGGTTGGATCATTATTCCTGAATACTAGAAGAGATGAACACTAGACTGATCTGGGGAGCTTTTAAAAAAAATACCAATGCCTGAAAAAAACAAATAAACAAAACTCCCAAAATACCAATGCCTGGCCCCATCCTAGATAAATTAAATCAGAATCTCTGGGTTTGGAGCTAAGCCTGGGCATTAATATATACATATATATTTTTTCAAACTCTCCAGGTAATACTAATGTGCATTCAAGGTTGAAAAACTATTTCCCTGCTGTACTGTTTTCCAATTTTGCCCAATCATAAGAATCATCTGAGACATTTGTTAAATATTAGCAGTCCCAGTTGCCTTCCTAGATCTAAGGAACCAAATCTCCACAGCAAGTGGCTGGAAAATCTGCCTATTTAATAAGCACCTCAGGTGAGTCTTAAAATGAGACAACTTTTAGGAAACATTGCACCATTCTCTTCCCAACCTCCTCATTCTTGACGACAGGCTAGTTAAGGCATTAGTTGCTGGCGAAGTCATTACTCAACTCAATTCAATCCACAAAGTTTGAAGCACACACCTTAAAACTTCCCCTGGAAAATTACCTTTTAATGTGAGATTTTGCATGCAGAAATGACTTTAAAATTTAAAAGAATAAAGACAAATTAGTTAATTATTTGACAAGGTACTATTCTTAAAAAAATTTTTAATTGATCTGAGAGAGAGAAAAAAGGAGAGATAGAAACATTGATTTGTTGTTCCACTTATTTCTGCATTCATTGTTTGACCCTTGTATGTCGCCCTGACTGGGGATCGAATCTGCAATCTTGGTGTATTGGGCAAGGCTCTCACCAACTGAGCTACCCGGTCATGGCACCAAGGTACTGTTCTTGTATGGGGGGACTTTTCTCCCAGGCCACTCAAATTTCATGCAGTTTTGTGGGAAGTTACACTCTATACAATTGGGTTGAGTAAGTGAATTCCGCATTGGCAGCTGACTCCTCAGCCCAAGTGTTCAGAGAGACCTATGTCAGAGGACTGGCAAGAACCAGTTTTTCTTGATTGTCTTGTACCCAGGATAAAAGCTTTGTAAATACAATTTCATTTCCTCATCAATTGTAAGAGGACAAATAGATTCAAGGAGGGGTTCAAATGGATAATCTTGGAGTGAGAACCAGAAAGTGGTTTATGGGAATCACAGTGGAGAAGTGAAACACACCCTCAAATTCCTACTTTTTATCTTTGGGTAAAACAGGAAGAAGGCTCTGCCAGTATTAAATGGTAATTTCCTGTCTGCAGCACCACAGTGATTCTTTTTTATTGGCCAGAGAAAGAAAGAAATCACTCAATTACGAGTGAGTGGATGTAGAGATGGAATCTTATTAGTTTTTACTTGCTAACTGCTTAATGCCTGCCTGGCTCATAATAAATGCTCAATAATAGTAGTGATCACTTGTCTAGAGCTCAATGTTAACAAGTATAAAAATATTAATAATTCTATATAGACATTTCTTTAATGTAGCTTGTGTTCAATGAGGCTTATACTAAAACTTTATAAAAACCTCTAAGAAAAACTAAGTTCTGCCAGAAAAGATAACCATATAGCTGAAAACAGTATTTTCCTCTGGGGAGTGAAAAAATATGTACATTTGTTTTAACCATAAGCAGCTAGTTCATAGACTTTTTAAAATGACAAGTTTGAATTTTGAATTACATAATCATACAAGTGGAGGCCTTGAAGGTATCTTGGAGACCTCTCTCTCCCCATTAACACCAACTCTCAGAATAGTTCCACCTTCCTCTTCATTGTTATGTACAAGTGGCAGTTAGAAAAGAGGTAAAATCTTTTTAAAAAAATATTTTTTATTGATTTGAGAGAGGAAGGGAGAGGGAGAGAGAGAAAGAAACATCAACGATGAGAGAGAATCATTGATCGGCTGCCTCCTGCACGCCCCCCACTAGGGATCGATCCCACAACCTGGGCATGTGCCCTTGACTGTAATCAAACCTGGGACCCTTCAGTCCCCAGGCTGACGCTCTATCCACTGAGCCAAACCGGGTAGGGCAAGAGGTAGAATCTTTTAAAAGCCTCTCCCCCACCAGAGATTGAGCCCACAACCTGGGCATGTGCCCTGACTGGGAATAGAACCAGCAACCTTTCAGTGCATGGGAAGATGTCCAACTGAGCCACACCGGACAGGGCTAGAGGTAGAATCTTTTGAACATGGGTTGACCATGTGATTTGCTTTGATCAATGGGATGTTAGCAAATGTGATATAAGCAGAGGCATGAAAAACGCTGGTTCACTGGGCCTTCCACTTTGGTGCTCTTATCACTTAAACTCTTGAAATATGCTTTATATCTGTTAACTCTTCCAGTGCTAGGTTTTAAATTCTATTAGAAATATTTCTGTAGTTTAACACAACAGAAATTAATGAGTTAATCCAAAATAATTTTACAGAAATATGTTGTCGATTAATGTTTCCTTTCCAGTTTTATTATTATTTAACTCACTAGTCTTTGATCTTGTGTTATTGGAGGGGTGTCCTCTGTGTCCCCACCTGTTGCCTGGGGAAGTGGGCTATTTGTGATGTCATGAGAAAAGGAATTTTCTGAGACTTACATGGGAGAATGAGTGATATTTATTTGTGTGGAACTAAACCCCCGGGTTTCCAAGATTTCCTCTCCCTCAATCCTGCCATGGGCGAAGTCCAGCTGTGTCTTCAGCAGGGCTAGGATTAAAGCCGTTGTCCAGAGCTTCTGTTCCATATTTGCACAGTCTGGTCCAGCATCAGGTTAGCTTAGTTTGTGTTCCTAGTTGTAGTCCATTGTGCGTGGTGTCCGCATGGGCTTCTAGGGCTACATGGCTATGGAGGTAGCACGGGTGAGTGCAAGAAAGCAGGAGCAAAGCCAGAGGAACAAGAGAGGAGATTCCTTTGTCTGGGGTTTTTAATCTAAGTTTTTGCACGCTTGCATTTGCTCCACCCTCTCTAGCCAATCCCCTTCCCTACATCACCACATCCTACTGCACATGCACTCATCTCCCATTTGTCCAGTCCCTTCCCCCAGGGAACTGCAGGGGATGGACCAGTTGCTCCCGGGGAGTGTAAAATTGCAACTTCCCAGATGGCCATGCTAATAATATCTGGCCTTCATTTTGCTCCTTTCCTATTGTTAGAAATAAGGCAAGCCCCCAAAACCAGGGGTCTTGGTAGAACACAAAAGATACTCGGGAGCCAGACAGCAAGGCAAATATCTTTATTCCTGCAGGAGCACATGGTCTGGGAGCACACACACTGAGCTGGCAATCCACTCGGCTTTTTATTCCTTACTTGGCATCTGTCTCTCACTCTTGATTGGAGCTTAGTCTCACAGTCTTTCTCCATTGGCTCATTTAAAGGAAAGGGTTGACCTTTGCGGTTTCAAAATGGCAGCCCCCAGGGGAGCTGCAAGTCACGTGGAAAACTCCCGTCTTTGCAGAAAAAATTACTTGTTTTACCTTACACAATTAATAGCAATATGCACAACACTTAAAAACTGTTATTTGTGCTGCTTCACCAGCACAAATACTAAAATTAGAATGGTATGGAGAAGATCAGCATGGTCCCTGAATAAGAATGACACACAAATTCATGAAACATTTTATATTAAAAAAAAACACACAAAAACCCCAAACAAACATAAAAACTGTTATTTATCTTTTTTATGTACAGGGATAAGCAAAAGTAGGTTTACAGTTGTGAGTACACCAAACAGAGTTTATTCTTATATTATTATCAGTTACTGTATTATAACTGTAGACCTATTTTTGCCTACACCTGTGTATGTCCAATCCTACCATTATACTACTATTGATTTCCAAAGGGTAGAAACTTCCTCACCTCTCAAAGTGCTCAGTATAAGATTTTGTATATAATACATAGAGAATACTGCTGTAGGTTCCCTCCTCCTCCTCCTCCTCCTCCTCCTCCTTCTTCTTCTTCTTCTTCTTGATTAAAAACAAACAAACACCCGAGTCCAAATCCCTGGCACTTACTTGCTGTGCAACTTTGGGCAAAAGAATGAACTTTTCTGAAAGCCAAACTTTCCTTAAATCGTACTTTATAGGGTTATTTTGAATTAAATGACATAAATCAAACATTCTAGTCAGTACTACACACAAAGCAGGTATGCTCTATATAAAATTTTTTCCTCTGAATAAAGCCTCATGTTAAGATACAAAATACAGGTACCTTAAGACCTGGCTACTCAAAGTGTGGTGCTATGCAGGTGCACTCATTGTCATCCCTGAGAGACTGTTGGAAAACTAGAATGTCAGGCCCCACCCCAGACCTATTGAAGGCGGATTTTAACAAGATTCCCAGGTGATTCATATGCATGTCAACATTTGAGAAACACTGCCTTAAAAGATAAAGTAAAGCCAAGAGATCTGTACATTGATTTTGCCATGGTATCTTGGCAATTAAGCACGCATATCCAATGGGTTAGATCCTCATCTAGTCTCCGTATTTCATGGGAATTTCTGATAAGGAGCCCCTCAAATAAAGTTTGCATTATTGTACGCATCATAGTAATTCCTCCAGGGGAGTTGATAGAAAAGGCTTCTTTCTTCTTTAAACTGCAAAACCAATGAATTGATTTCTACTAAATGTGAATACAGAGGGACTTGTTGGTTTAAAACTTGTCTTGAAAGGTGTTTTTTTTTTCTTTTTTTTTTCACTAGCCTCAAAATTTTTCTTTTCATCCCTAGGAGTTAAAGAGCAAGGGAAAGAGTTATAAAGAATAGAAATTATTTTGTTGTTGCAAATGGTACTTGCAAATAGAAGTGGCTTAAACACAACTAGCTCTTGAATCTATAATACAATATACACTTTGTTTGGCATTTACTCTAATGGGACAGGAACCAAAGGAGGATTTGATGTGGCCAGGAGGAGATAGTGGTGAAAAATTTCTCTCCCAGAAGCTTCTCCACAAAGGGAGGAAATCTGGATATTTGAGGGCTCAACAGTGCTATTTTCACTTCCCTGTTGATTTGTGAAATAATGTTATTTGGGCTTAAGTTTTAGTTTCTTCTCCATATGTCTCACGAGTCCCTGGTTACTTTTATAAACATGAGTCAGTACAATGACATGATAAAAATAGAATCAAGGAGGGGGGGGGACTAAAAAGAAACATTCCAAAGAGAATGTCAATTTTTAAAAATCTGGAATTTTCTCTGGGGTGGTAGAAACTTCTACTTGGCTTTGGAGTATGTAATTCTTCCTTCAGAAATCTACCCCAATTGCACAATCTGGTGGGATTAGAGCTCACAAAGATTACGGAGGTTTAATTTTTCTCGGCCCTTTTACCTTTGGGCCAAGACCTAAGAGCTAGCTGTTTGATTGGCTCTCATGAAGGATCCTACGAACTTCTAACCACTGCTTGGTGACAGAAACTAAAGTTTTCGTTAATAGCATGAGTATAGAGCAGTATTTAAACTGCTTGGGACTTTTGCCCTCCAAAGCCATGGTCCTAAATTAATCAGGCTGGAGAGAAAGATGAATTTGGGGAGCCCACTATCACTTTTGGATTTGAAGTTTTACTATGTTCATTTTGTGTGTTATAGCTCAGATTATTTAAAAATGCAGAAACAACTAAGGAGAATGGAATCCATCTGATATCAAAATCCAATTTTACCCTATTAATTAATATATCCTTTTCATTTAATTCAGTCTTTTAGAGAGGCACAAATAAGAAGAGATACTAAGAGATCCAACTTTCCCTTTGCCTTCCTTCTTTTAAAAGTCTGAAAGGAAGACAAAAGAAAGGATAATAAGATAGACAGGTTTTGGGTAGAAACTGATGCATGAAAATTGAGATTCTCCACAGATTTGGTTGTGTCTTTGGCCTCCTGGTCTTAACAAAATAAATATTTGCAGAGTTCATACAAATATTCATTTGTGTGAAATGCAAAGAATAGGTAAACAACATCAGGAAATTCTCAGTTGCTCAACTAAGGAACAAAACAAGTATTTTTCTCTTTCAAGAACAATTTATGATAGAGGAAGTGAAGCATTATTTTGACTTGAGGAGGAAGTGTCTCTGTTCCTAAGCACTGAACATCAGACTGGGGGGAGAGGTAACTGGTTAACAGAGAAAAATATGAAAACTAGGAAAGAGGAGCAGAAGTGTGTAAAAAATGGACAAAAAGAAGCAAGAACTTGTAGCAAGACTCTGTCAAGAGTTTCCAGGGTAATTTATTTTGGAGTTAATAATAAAGATTTGTATTTTGATGTTAGGGATTGTTGTTAGATTATTAAGTCAGAGAATGTCAAGTAATAGCAAAAACTGACAATTAGAGAACAGAAGCCAAAATAATTCATGGGATTGTCAATTCCTCAAGTATTCAGGTACTTGCCTTGCTACCTCTGATTAATGCCAACTACAGGGTAATAGCCAACAAGGATGAGCTATTCTATACACTATACATGGCCTTAAAATGAAACATATGGGATTAAATTCAATTTGCCCCCTTAATTTATATCATATTTCAATTTTGAATTATTTTTCAATGGACAAAATTTCAAAATGCTTCAGAAACATTATGAATGCAGTAATCATATTATTTGATGCTGAAATGAAAATCCCTGAGGTGGAAAATGGGAGTTATTCAAGAGCAAACAGTATATATTACAATCAATTATATTCTAAGTAACAAAATCTCTAGTGCGCAACAAGCCATTACAGCTTCATAGGAAATCAGAATGTTGTAGTTAATAAAGCAATTATAATATGTCATCCTGTCCTCAAGATAAGCAGTACTGCCCTGGAGCTTACTTTATGGATTTCTTTGGTGTAAATTAGACCTACTGAAGTATAACCAAGAATTTTAAATGTCATATTAATTTTACTCTCTGGAATATGTAATATGTTTCTAAACTCCTATATGTTCAAGTTAATTTTTATAGAATATCAACTAAAATTAATCTTCTGCATAGGAAATGCATTAAAACTTTATATATAATACTGTAATTGTGTCTGCAGGAAATATAAAAATGACTAAGATAAACTGAAAAATGAATATGGGTAAATGGAGTTGTGACTTTAAAGATGTTACATTATACATTACTTTGACAAAGTTTATTTTTATACCATTATGACTGCTATATGGGCAGTAGGGCTTTTACTTTGCTCACTTTTCCTAGAGGTACAGATCAAATTCAGTTATAAACTACTCTGATCTGTTGAGTCAACTTGGCAGGTATTAGCGATTAATTGTTTGCAGAGATCAGTGATAAGGTGAAAACAGAGATTTCAACATACTAATCTTGGGTAATGCTATAAAGATAAGTAAGCATGTGAATTTTGGGGTCAAAGATTAAATTTTAAAAAGAAATTATGTGAGCTTGTATATGTGTAGCAGTCAAATATTCACTAATGAGAATCTGGAGATAATAGGAGAGAGATGCCAGTACTGGAGGTACCGATTCACAGGTGATCCAAAGAAGATAACGGAGCATATGGCAAATGATGAGTTTACTATTAAGCTACCGGGGGGTGGGGGGGTGGGGAAAGCAAGAATTTCAGTTCTAGGAAATAGAAAGTTGATAGGGGACCATTTAAAAAGCTTAGAAAGGAGAAAGTGAGGAGGCAGGAGATTAACTAGCAGTGTACAATGACACAAAATCCACTGGGTGGTAGTAGGGACACCTTCCTAAAGGAAGGGCTATATCAACAAAAAACTGGGTAAATACAGTATTACTATACCATCCATGCATTAGATGTCTATGTAGTTGTTAAAAAAGGATGAGGGCAATCTGCATGTAATAACATTGGAATATTTTTACTTTTTATTTTGTTGTTGTTTTTATTAATCCTCAGCCAAGGACATTTTCCCATTGATTTTTAGAGAGAGTGGAAGGGAGGGGGAGAGACACACAGAGAGAAACATCAATGTGAGAGAGACACATCTACATCATTTGGTTGCCTCCCACATGTGCACCAACTGGAGCCAAGGATTGAGCCTGCAATCGAGGTACATGCCCCTGACCAGAATCAAATCAGGGACCCTTCAGTCCTCAGGCTGATGCCCTATCCACTGAGCCAAACCAGCTAAGGCTGAAAATTTTTAAAAATTTAATTTATTGGGGTGACATTGGTTAATAAAATTATATAGGTTTCAGGTGTACAATTCTATTATACATCATCTGTATAATGTATTGTGTGTTTATTACCCCAAGTCAAGTCTCCTTCTATTACCATTTATCCCTCCTTTACTCTCTTCTACCTCCTACCACCCTCCTTTCCCTCTGGTAATCACCTTACTGTTGTCTGTGTCTATGACTGTTTTTTTCCTTAATCTCTTCACCTTTTTTATCCAGCTTCCCAAACCCCCCTACCTTCTAATAGCCTGACATTGAAAAATTTATACAAAAAATATAAAGGATAAAATAGCATATATAGTATCCTAACATTTGTATATAAAATAAGATAGATATACTTTTTGGATTGACTCACAAAAAGCTGACAATTGTAATTGCTCTGGGGAGGGGACCTGAGAGCTGGAGATCAGATAGGAGGAGATGTTTAATTTTTAATGCAAACCTTTTTGTACCATTTACACTTTTTACCTGTACACAATTTAAAAAAAAAAAGTAATACAAAAAAGAGAAAAGATTAGTGAACAGGGTCAAATACTGTAGAAATGTAAAAGAAGTTATTAGATTTAATGATTTAAGGGGCCTTGGTATTTTTCATGAAGTTAGTTCAGTTGAGTCATTTGATATTGAGAGAAAAAACTGTATTTAAGTGGCTGGAGAGCATACTTCAAGAAGACAAAGAATTTATCCTGAAATAGTTGAGATTTGATGGAATAAATTTGTGAAGTGATCAGTTGTGTGTATTCACATATATGCGTGTACATATATATTTAATATATACATATATACCTTTCTGTAGTTATAGGAAAGGCAATAATGGATTTTATCTCAAACTGGCAATTGGCAAGTAGGATGTGACAGAAAGAGAAACTGTTGAGGAATTTTTTTTTTCCATTTTTAAATTAAGGTATTATATGTGTACATATCTTACCATTGCCCCCCCCCCCCACTGTTGAGGAATTTGAGAGTGCTGCTAAGAACACTTGAAAGTGAGTAGAGGGTACACAGGGTGGAGACAATATGGTGAGGATTGGGGATAAGCTAAGACTGTATAACATCATAATAGAAATAGCATGAAGAAATTTTGACATCAGGAAAGGAAACCATCAACAAAGTGAAAAGACAACCTACTGAATGGTAGAACATATTCACCAATGATATACCTGATAAAGGGTTAATATCCAGATTAACCAAAGAATTTATATGCATAACCCAAGGACAGACAATAGTGCGGTGAAGGCCTGGAAAGAGGAAGGAATCCGGGTGAAAATGCTCAATGGGGGGAAAAAAGGGACATCACTAATACTTTCAATAATAAAGATAAAAGCAAAAGCAGAAGAAAAAAAAAGAGTCATATAACTTAACACCAAAAAGTCAAACAATCTGATTAAAAAATGAGGAAAGGGCCTGAATAGATATTTCTTTAAGGAGAATATAGACATCAGTAGACACATGAAAAGATGCTTAACAACACTAATCATCAGAGCAAATTAAAATTACAATGAGATGTCACCTTACACCTGTCAGAATGACTATCATCAATAAAATGACAAACAAAAGTGTTGGCAAGGATGTGGAAAAGGGGAACTCTCATGCACTGTTGGTGGGAATGCAAATTGGTGCAGCCACTATGGAAAACAGTATGGAAGTTCCTCAAAAAATTAAAAATAGAACTATCATATGACCCAGCAATCCCACTTCTGGGTATTTATCCGAAGAAATCTAAAACACTAATTCAAAAAAGTATATCCACTCCATTGTTCATTGCAGCATTATTTACAATAGCCAAGATATGGAATCAACAGAAGTGACCATCAATAGACTAGTGGATAAAAAAGTAATGGTACATATATAGAATGGAATATTATTCAGCTATAAAAAAGAATGAAATTTTACCATTTGCAACAACATGGATGGACCTAGAGGGTATTATGCTAAGTGTAATGTCAGACATAGAAAGACAAATGACATATGATTTTACTTATATGTGGAAATTAAAAAGTGATATAAATGAACATACAAAACAGAAACAAACTCATAGATGCAGAGAACAAACTGATGGTTGCCAGATAGGAGGGGGCTTGGGGGACTTGGAAAAGAAGTGAAAGCATTAAAAAGTATAAGATAGTACTTACAAACTAGTCATGGGGATGTAAAGTACAGCATAGGGAATATAGTCAATAATCTATAATAATAAAAGCGTGATATGCTAACCAGGCCAGACCACCGAATGACCTTCTGGACGACATTCTGGATGAACTTCTGGATGAAGTCAGGGCTACAAGGGCCGAGGCAAGCTACCGCAGTTGTGAGGGCCGAGCCCCTTGCATGAATTTTGTGCATTGGGTCTCTAGTCCTATATAATAAAAGGCTAATATGCAAATTGTCCCCACGGGCAAGAGTTCAACTGACCGGGAGTTAGATGTATGCTGACCACCAGGGGGTGGTGCAGAACATGGCTGGCGCCAGTGACTTGGCGCTGGCAGTGGGTGGCAATGGAGGCGCTACTGGCCTTGATGGCCCCCCACGAGAGCGGGACTGCAGTGGGATGGTGGAGCAGGTGAGTGGGTGGCACCAGGCCAAGGCGGATGCCAGCGGGGGCCCTGATTGCCCCGCCAGTCTCCCCACAGATCAGCCCTGATCGCCAGCCAAGCCTAGGGACCCTACCCATGCACAAATTTCCTGCACCGGGCCTCTAATATTGTAATAACTATGTATGTTACCAGATAGACTTATTAGGGGGATCACTTCCTAAGTTATATAAAAGTCAAGCCATTATGCTGTACACTAAAACTAATATAATGTTGAATGTCAACTATAATTGAAAAATAAAAAGGGGATAATTTATGACTTAAAATACTAGTTTTTAAGTCAAAATTTCAAAAGGTATAGGGTAAAAAGTAAGATTCATTCTCAAAAGCAATTACTTATTTTTAGTTTTCTGTATATCCCTGTAGAAACATTCTATGTATAAGCAAATGCCTTTAAATATACAAATTGGGCCCTGACCGGTTTGGCTCAGTGGATAGAGCGTCGGCCTGTGGACTGAGGGGTCCCAGGTTCGATTCCGGTCGGGGGCATGTACCTTGGTTGTGGGCACATCCCCAGTGGGAGTTGTGCAGGAGGCAGCTGATCGATGTTTCTCTCTCATGGATGTTTCTAACTCTCCCTCTCCCTTCCTCTCTGTAAAAAATCAATAAAATATATTTAAAAAAATACAAATTGGACTATATTATGTTCTTACTAAAGAATGTATTTTTTATTTTTTATTTTTATTTTTATTTTTTAAACATTTTTATTGATTTTATTTTTTAACATATTTTATTGATTTTTTACAAAGAGGAAGGGAGAGGGATAGAGAGCTAGAAACATCGATGAGAAAGAAACATCAGCTTCCTCCTGCACACCTCCTACTGGGGATGTGCCTGCAACCAAGGTACATGCCCTTGACTGGAATTGAACCCGGGACCTTTCAGTCCGCAGGCCGATGCTCTATCCACTGAGCAACACTAGTTAGGGCTAAAGAATGTATTTTGGAGAGAAACCAAGATGGTGGCATAGGTAAACATCTGAAATTGCTGCCTCACACAACCACTTCAAAACTACAACTAAAAGGCAAAACGGACATCATTCAGAACCACAGGAAGCCTGGCTGAGTGGAAATTCTACAACTAGAAGGGAAGAGAAAAGCACACTGAGACTCAGAGGAAGTGCTGAAGTAAAGTGCAGAGATACGGAGGCGTGTGCGCAGAAAAGGCTGGCAACTGAGGACGCTGTTGTCTTTTTTAATTGGGAGGGAGATACAAGCTACCGACTGCTCTGAACTCCAGTTCTGGGCGAGACTCTGGGGACCCAGACTCATACGTTGAGAAACTGGACTGTCTGGCAGTGGGTGGAACTCCAGGGCAGCTTTCTCTCAGAGGTGCTAGCAGTGATTACCAAGGGACCCTATGACCCCAGGGGCCTCTTAGGGCAGGGCTGAGGATCAGCCACAGCTGTTTGATCTGCCCTGTTGATTCCCTGAGACCCCGACCCACCCAAGCTGTGCTCAGAGGCTTTTGCACATGAATGGCCTGGCCCTTTGCAATCTAAACTTACCCAACAAACTGCAGCTGAGTCAGAGAGAGCCAGAACATCCAAAAGAAGGCCCAAGGCCCCACAGCAGTTTGCATTGCTTCACAGTTGGGCCTCATCTGGGCACCTCCAAAACCCAAACAAAGAAGAGGAATCTACAGATTTCTCCATAGCTCCTGCTGGGTGGCCTCAGGCAGAGGCTAAATTAGCACCTCCTTGGAGATCCAAGAGCCAGTGTACCCAATGGTCAGAGTGGGACCGTCCAGATAACAACTCCTCAGATCCATAGGAACACACTCAAGGGGCAGACTCAGTGAGCACCAAAGCCTCACTAAAGCAAGTCTTGCCCCATAAGAGTGTCTCCAGCATAGAAGTTCTCCCATCATAGACACAGCTGATCCTCATATCCAATTGGCCTGGAGGTCAATTCCTCCCAGAGATACCAACAACAATTAAGGCTTAACTACAACAAGACTGTGCACACAGCCCAAAAAGGGGTGCACCAAGAGCAGGCATCCTCAAACTATGGCCCGCGGGCCACATGCGGGTGTTTTTGCCATTTTGTTTTTTTACTTCAAAATAAGATATGTGCAGTGTGCATAGGAATTTGTTCATAGTTTTTTTAAAACTATAGTTCGGCCCTCCAACGGTCTGAGGGATAGTGAACTGGCCCCCTGTTTAAAAAGTTTGAGGACCCTTGACCAAGAGTAATTACCTCAGGTAATTGGGGAGGCTGAGCCACTGGGCCCTATAAGACACCTAACACACAAAGCCACTCTATCAACTCAGGGAAGCAGCCAAAATGCAGAGACAAAAAACAGGTCACAAATGACAGAAGTGGAGGAAAGCAAATGACTGGATATAGAGTTCAAAACCACGGTTATAAGGTTTTTCGAGAATTTTCTAGAAACCGCCGATAAATTTAGTGACACCCTTGAGGATATGAAAAAGGACCAACTAGAAATTAAGCATACACTGACTGAAATAAAGAATAATATACAGAGATCCAAAAGCAGACTAGAGAATTGCAAGAATCAAGTCAAAGATTTGAAATACGAAAAAGCAAAAAACACCCAACCAGAAAAGCAAAAAGCAAAAAGAATCCAAAAATATGAAGATAGTGTAAGAAGCCTCTGGGACAACTTCAAGCGTACCAACATCAGAATTATGGGGGTGCCAGAAGAAGAGAGAGCAAGATACTGAAAACCTATTTGAAGAAATAATGACTGAAAACTTCCCCCACCTGGTGAAAGAAATAGACTTACAAGTCCAGGAAGCGCACAGAACCCTGAACAAAAGGAATCCAAAGAGGACCACACCAAGACACATCATAATTAAAATGCCAAGGGCAAAAGACAAAGAGCGAATATTAAAAGCAGCAAGAGAAAAACAGTTAGTTACCTACAAGGGAATGCCCATATGACTGTCAGCTGATTTCTCAACAGAAACTATGCAGGCCAGACGGGAGTGGCAAAAAAATATTCAAAGTGATGAATAGCAAGAACCTACAACCAAGATTACTCTACCCAGCAAAGCTATCATTCAGAATCGAAGGGCAGATAAAGAGCTTTACAGATAAGAAATAGCTAACGGAGTTCATCACCACCAAACCAGCATTATATGAAATGCTGAAAGGTATTCTTTAAGAAGAGGAAGAAGAAGAAAAAGGTAAAGATAAAAACTATGAACAATACATATCTATCAACAAGTGAATCTAGAAATCAAGTGAATAGAAAATCTGATGAACAGAATAAACTGGTGAATATAATAGAATCAGTGGTGTAGAAAGGGAGTGGACTAACAATTCTTGGGGGGAAAGGGTGCGGGGCATGCGGGAAGAGACTGGACAAGAATCGTACACCTGTGGATAAGGACAGTGGGGAGGGGTAAGGGCAGAGGGTGGAGTGGGAACTGGGTGGAGGTGAGCTATGGGGGGAAAAAGAGGAACAACTTTAATAATCTGAACAATAAAGATTTATTTAAAAAAAAGAATCTATTTTGGAGATTTGCTCTTATTATTGGACATTAAACTACCTCACTAACAACTGCATGGTATTTTACAATAGGGATATTCTTTCATTTGTTTAGCCAATATCTTGTTTCTGAATCCCCCCCCCCCACTTGTTTACATTCTTTTTTTTTAAACATTTTTATTGATTTCAGGGAGGAAGGGAGAGAGAGAGAGAGAGAGAGAGAGAGAGAGAGAGAGAGAGAGAAACATCAATGATGAGAGAGAATAATTGATCGGCTGCCTCCTGCATGCCCCTATTGGGAATCGAGCCCACAACCTGGGCATGTGCCCTTGACCGGAATTGAACCTGGGACCCTTCAGTTCAAAGGCGATGCTCTATCCATTGAGCCAAACTGGCTAGGGCTTGTTGACATTCTTAAGCAATGCTGCTACAAATATATTTTCACATGTCTGTGCACAGGTGCAAATATATCACATGGATAAGTTTATAGAAATGAAATTGTTGGGTAAAAGGATATGAATATTAAAACAAACACTTTGACGGAGACTGGGAAATTGCCCTAAACATGTTTACAGTCTCACCAATAGTGTATGAGAGTGCCTGTTTCTACAAAACCTTGCCACTAAGTGTTTTATTGATTTTTTTTTTACTTTTGTTAATTTGAGAGAGAAAATGGTTTTAACTTGCATTTTTTAAAAATATGAGTACAGTTAAGAAATAATACTTCTTAAAAATGATAATTAGTGATAAAACTGAGAACTTTCTAAATTGTATTTGACTTTGGGTCTCTTTTGGGAGAGAGGCCCCAGAGAATTTAGTTATAGGAGTAAATGTACGTTGATAGGGCTCTTATATAATGTGTAGTGATCAACTATTTTAACAAGAGACAGTTTCATAGATAGGTTTCATTTTTTGAAAAAGGGGAAGAAACACCATTCTGTGGCTCGGTTTGGGTTTGTCAGTTATTACCTCCCCCTCCTTTCTGGGACTTCCCACTGTTCTTTAGAACAAATCAGACGAACAAAACCAACTCTTTTTCCATTGGATCAGTCATAAAAAAAGTGGAAATGCAATGAGCAGCTTAGTTTCTTGGCTTTTAGCAGTGAAAGGAATACTCACCAAAGGCTTGCGAACATTTCTGGATAAAGCACTGGCTGGCTTATTCATCTTCGTATGGTCAATCGTGTTTCTGCAGCACCAAAGGAGCAGATTGGTTAGTGAAGGTAAGAAAATGAGGCAACAGGCCCTGTAACTACTAACCTTTTCTTTCATTTCTCTTCTCATACTTAGTTTCTTTAATATCAGAACTCAGGTCCAATCTTATGACATGTAAAATGCTTTTCTAGTTTACCAAATCAGAGGTGAGTGGGAGTTTAAGTAAACATCCAATAATGAGAAATTAAGTCAAACACTTCCTTCTCTTACCTCCTCATGTTCACATTTGGGGCATTGGTAAAATATCCTCCCCCCCCCCCCCACAAAAAAAAAACCCTGATTGATCTGATCAAATATTTGTTGTGTAATTTATTCAGTCCTCATTCACTAATTCCTTCACAGGTTTAACTTCTGTGTTTTTAAAAGAAGGCCAACTGTACTTTCATAAAAGTAAAAAAAATAATTTAAAAGGCTGAAAAACCTAAGCAGAATTTTGCAGAGAGAGCACAACTCTTGAATGGTTACGGTGATGTAATTCTAGAGAGGAATACAATCAATCATATACATTCCAATTGGATTTGACTCTCAGTTATTCATTGTGAGCTTATGATAAGTGTTTTTCTGTGTAGCAGGTCATATTCAAAGTGAATGTGATCTACAGTGATGATGCCTTTATTGTATTTATTTATTTTTATTTTTTTAAATTATTTTTCATTGTTAAAAGTATTACAGATATCTCCCATTTCCCCCCTCTCCCCCCTCCTCCCAGCCCCTACTCACCCAGGTCTTCACTACCCTATTCCTGTGTGGATATATAAGTATATAAGTATATAAGTATATAAGTTCTTTGGTTTATCTCTTCTCGTCCCACCAACCCCAAACCAAGTACGAGGTACATTAGTCTGTTCCATGCCTCCCTGCTCTGGGTCTTACTTTGTTGGTCAATTTATTTTGTTCATTAGATTCCACAAATAAGTGAGATTATGTGATATTTGTCGTTCTCAGGTTGAGTATGGTGCTTTTAGAATTGCCATCTAGGTGATTTGTTGGTATTAAAGACAGTGCTTGTACAGGTGGGCTTTTGTTTGGATTATCTTTACACTTGATCCTACCAAAAAAACTGAGAAACAATTGTTTAAATTATCTTTAGACCTAGTCAAACATACTTTTTCTTGTGCACATCTATCTGTGCTTGAATATAGACCTGGTTTGGCCAGTATATTCATATGGATATTTTCAGAACATTGCTTGCAAAGGTCAGTGTAATAATCTTGCATTTCTGAACTTGAGAAGTTTCTTGAAGGAGTAGAGAATATTTAAAATTGGTGTAAAATATTCTTATTACAATGGTAATTTGGCAGATATACAAAGGTAGTGCACTAATTCTAACAACACTTAGATGCAATGTTTTCAATAGTTATTTCAAGTTACTGAACCATTTCTAATCACATACCTAATGATTATCTTAGATATATGATATTGCCCCTCTATGCTCTTCTCAAACATGATAGAATGTAAATTTGTCTTCAATAGTTGTTAACCCTCACCAAAATTTTGGTGTGCAAAGTTTCAAACCTATATAAAAATGGAAAGGATAGTACAATGAACACCCATATTTATATCATGTAGATTTAAGTAGTTGTAGCTATTTGCCACATTTACATTCTCTCTCTCTCTCTCTCTCTCTCTCTCTCTCTCTCTCTCTCTCTCCACACACACACACACACACACACACACACACACACACACACATATTCACAGCTTTTTCCTGAACTGTTTGAAAGTATATTGTTGCTTTAAGGGCACACGATACCTTCAAATTCTTGAGCAATATATCTCCTACGAAAAAGGGCAGACTTCTACATAATTATAATGCAAAGGAAATTTAACATAAATACAATCCTGTTATAGAACGTAATTCATATTCAAATTTCTCCAATTTTCCACATGTTCTTTAAAGAGTTTTTAAATCCAGGATCCAATGAAATACCTTACAATGCATTTGGTTCAAATGCCTACAACTAAGCAAATGTTAACATTAATTGGCATAATTAATAATATCATGAACAATGATTAACAACTTTAACACCAAAGAAATTTAATACCAGTCAATACTATTATGGTCACATTTCTAATTTTTTTAGTCCTTTCATTTTGTATCAAATATTTAAAAAATAATTTAAAAGATGAACATAAGCTTTAATTTTTCTGTCTGTGAGATGTAAAGACAGAATTTAACAAATCCAAACTATGAAAGAAATATATTTACTAATATTTCTGCACCAAAATTTACATTTTCTGAAATAAGGAAATTTACATATCCAGATAAAGTAGTCATTACCTCTGGTCATAGGACCTAAAAAAATTATTTATTAACATTATCAACATTATTGGTGATGTTAATATGGAAAACAGAGGCCTTTTGACCTATTACCTTAGCCTTCAAATTAGAGTTTCAGAAATTAATTTGTTAAGTAAGAATCACTTCACATTTGATAGAAGAATAGATAATCACAAAGTATATGTTTTGTGAGGAGAATTGAAATATGGATAAGTGATACTTTAGACAAATGATAATGTCAACAAATGCCACAAAAGATGAAATAATAGGGTATAAGACAAGGCATATGATTAAGTGAATGGTTATTTTCAGCTCTAAACAATATGAACTTTAAAAGATAAGCGTAAGGAAATGGCAGGTTGGTGTTGTTCAGGGAGGTCCTTCCTAAAGATACCCTTTGTTTTGGGTAAAGTTCTTATATCAGTTACAAAAAGAAAAAAGAAAAAAAGAGAAAAAAATTAAAACATGTAATACAGATTTGGTTACAGTATTATAACTAGATTATGAACAAAATAATATTCAGGTTTTTCAATGACAACCTTTCAGTGGTGTATCTGCAAAGCCCCCAAATAAAAAAGCTCTTAAAAACATGGGTTGGAATTATAGAATCTAGAATTTAGATTACAAGGGAAATAGGGAATTGGAGAGATGAAATAGAGTATTTTGAGAATGGGGAGTATTAAAAAGACAACATCCCTGATATATCACTACACATAATCTTAACAAGACAGTTTGCTTCACCCTCAAATTTGAGACAAAAAAATAAATTTGCTTACCTGATTGAAAAGTTAATAATAATAATAATAATAATAATAATAATGTATTGAAGAATGTCAGTGGAAACAGTTAATCTCAAACATTGCTGGTGAGAGAATAAATTGGCCCAAGCTACTTGAAAGGCAATTTGCAATAGCTAGGATCTAATAATTCAGCTTTTCCAAAGCGGGCGGGCCTAAGGAAGCATTATGGAAGCATGCACAGTGGTTACACATAATGAAAAAGCAAGAAAAACCCCAATGCCCACTATGAGAAATGATTTAACATAAGCTGTGCCTGTAGATGTATGATTTTGTAACTGTTAAAAGGCAAACCTATATAAGCAGACATGCTGAAAGGTGGGACTCAAATCGCACCCCAACTAGTTAGGCCCAAGATCTTCTATGGAAGAGCAGATGCTGTCTTCCTGTCTTCAGTTCCATAAAACTACATCCTATGATGTGGGAGGCAGCCCCATCCCACTGCCTCCATTATTGTGCGGCCATGGTCTTTTGTGCACCCTTTATCAACCCAGCCTCTCAGATGACCTAGTTTGCATGCACGTAAATTGTGCTTCCAGGGATAGGATGTTCTGCTGCTTATCGCCTCCAACTCCCCCACTTGCTACCGATCCCCAATCTGCCTGCTTTCCTTTTGCTCTTGCCGATTACTCCTTCATTCAGAGGACTGTCCCAATGATTGATTTCACTGTTTAAAGTAGCAGATGATTTTGCTAAAGTTTCACGCAATCCTGGTAAATACAAGGGTTGGCAAAAGTATGTTTACAGTTGTTCATATGAAAAAAGACATGCAGGTTATGCTGACTACAATAGCTTTATTAACTCAAAAGAATATCACAGTGGCACAGTGCCCTTAGGTACGATCTTGTAAGGGCTCAAGTTGCTGGCCTTCATTATGTACACACTGTTGTAGTCTACTTGCTATACTCAAGCACACTTTGGCACATTTATTGTCATCAATTTCTTGACATGCTTCACTTATGCAGCGAATCATATCATCCACCTTATGTGGCTTTTGCGAAAAGATTTTATTTTTGACAACTCTCCAAAGAAGTCCACTGGGGTGAGGTCTGGTGATCGTGGTGGCCATGCCACTGGCCCTCACTGACCTATCCACTTGTTGGGTAATTGTTCATTAGGAAACTCACACACTGTTTCTACACAGTATGGAGGAACTCCGTCTTGTTGAAAGAAGAAGACATCAATATCAGGCTGCCTCTGTGATTGTGGTAAAACACTGGCCCTCAGCATGCTGAGATACAGGTTGTGTGTGATAGTTGTATGGAAAAAATAGGTCTAAGTACCCCTTTACACGAAACACCCACCCAAACTGTAGACCCTGGTTGACTCAACGGTCCTATCATTACATGGGGATTTTCTCCTGAATAGTAGACACAGTTGTGTCAATTTCCAGCACCTGAAAGTTTTAAAAGGCGCTTCGTCGGACCACGCAATTTTATCAGTGATGACATGGCCTTGTCTTCATTCACAACCACTTCGCAAAATTGTAAACTGTAATCCGGATCATCTTCTAATAACCTATGAGGCAATCTTGCCTGACACATTTCCAAACCTAAATATTGCATTAGATGACTCAAAGATCTATGGGAAATGCCTAACTCAATAGAAACTCTTTGTTTTTTGTGTTGTTTGTTTTGTTTTGTTTTTGTGGGGGATGCTCTTTGTAAATGCCTGACTCACTAACATTTCATTTTCCTGGTTGTAATACTGTCCGGTTGACCACTTTTTGAAGCCAGTTTCATCAAATTTATCGCATATTTTGTAAATTGTTTGTCTACTTAATGAAGGTGTATCAAATCGTTCAGCCCATTTTTGTCGAACCTTTTCTGCATTCTCTGTCTTCCAGTACTGTTTACTATTGAGTATCCACTTTTGTTGGTTAAATTGTCAGCCATCATTATCTAAAAGATAAATCATAAGTAAAAATACAGAATAATAATAAGACATACAAATCAATAGTATGGTAATTAATAAATAGATAATACAAGAATAAACTGTTTTGAGTATTCACAACTGTAGACCTACTTTTGCCCACCCCTGTATATTGGGGCAAGGGAGAGAAGAACCAAGAATCTCTTTCTAATTGAAGGACATGGATTCTGTATGAATGGCTAGGGGCTCTGAAATGCTGATATAGGAGATGAGACTTGAAGGATATGGGTAGTGGGACGGGGGATAGATAGGGAACCAGGGTTCTCAGGACAGAAGAAAAAATGCACAAATACCTGGGATGGGCACGAAGTGTGGGAGAAACTGGGAGAAGTTTCTGGATCCTGTGGGGGCAAAGGCAGAGATGAGATTGGGAAGGCAGATAAGGACCATACATCATGAGGACCTAACCTGTATGGACTTTATTCTGGAAGTGATTGGAAGCTGTTAATATTTAAACAGGGCACCTGTAATATTAAATTACTCTGCTTGTAACATTAAGGGTGAGATGATGCCAGGCTATAGCAGTGGAAATGGTTAAGGAAAGTATTCATATGGTTAGATTAAAATACCAAAGGATAGCCTGGCCAATGTGGTTCAGTGGTTGAGTGTTGACCTAGGAACCCAGAGGTCATGATTTGATTCCCGGTCAGGGCACATGCCTGGGTTGTGGGCTCAATCCCCAGTAGGCAGCATGCAGAAGGCAGCTGATCAATGATTCTCTCTCATTATTGATGTTTTTATCTTTCTCCCTCTCCCTTCCTCTCTGAAATCAATAAAAAATTAAAAAACACACCAGAGGTTAAATCATTTGTGTATGTCAAAGATATAAGCATTACTACACGATTGGGTCCCATCTGTAGCCCTGTGGGGTGGGCATTGGCTGTCTTCCTGGAGCTTTTCTTTCTGAACTTCATTGCACCTTCCTTCCTTTATTCAGCAGTTCTGTTGTTATTAAATAGAGTCAGGGTTGCTACCTTTTCCTGGAAGGACTAATTGCTTGTCATGATTGTGATATTTACTGCTCTCAACTGTGCAGTAGTGTGATATGCTTAAAGATCATACCACATGCTTTGGAGTTTGTAAACTTGGACTTGCCTCTTGCCTCTAGTACTTAGTTGCTTTGTGACCTTGAGAAGGTCCTTTGTCATATCCGAATATCAATTTTCTCATTTGGAAAACCCAGATTATGATATACAGGGTGCGGCAAAAGTAGGTTTACAGTTGTGAGTATGCAAAACACAGAGTTTATTCTTGTATTATCATTTATTAATTATTGTATTATTTTCTAGTTGAACAACTATAACCCTACTTTTGCCCAACCCTGTATATCTAACATGAAGAATTGTTGAAAGATTAGGGATAATGTGTGGAAAGCACCTGACGCAATTGCTTTTGTTATTATGCCTATCCAACTTATTGCATCTTTAAAAAAATTATATATATATATATATATATATATATATATATATATATATATTTCAGAAAGGAAGGGAGAAGGAGAGATCAAAACATCAGTAATCAGAGAGAATCATCAATCGGCTGCCTCCTGCATGCCCCCTACTGGCGATCGAGCCCACAACCCAGGCATGTGCCCTGACCAGGAATAACACTGGGACCTCTTGGTTCCTAGGTCGACGCTCAACCACTGAGCCATACTGACCAGGCTGCATCTGCTTTTTGACTTAGGTCTAGGGTAGGGAAGCCATGGCCTATGGGCCAAATTGGCCCTCTGCTTGTTTTTGTAAATAAGGTTTTATTGGAACACAGCCACACCCATTTGTATCATCTATGATGGCTTTCCTGCTATAATGGCAGAATAGTTATAACAGAGACCTAAAATATTAAATACTTGGCCCTTTATTTAAAAGGGTTGCTGATCCCTAACTTAGGTTTTTCCAAAGGTTCCCTTTTATAAAGGTCTTTCCTCTTTAGATTTTTCTCTTGAAATCCATGCTTGTGTTGCTTGGGTGTAAATTAAAAGTGTGGTTATGTGCAGAAGTTGTAACAACAGTTTTCTGAGAAACTATGTAAATGCTAGTGTAGAAGGAAGAATTTATATCGCAGTTTCTTCTGAAACCAAGTAAATGGTTTAACAAAGTGCTGTACTTCAGCACATATTTCTAAGTTGTGAATTTGCACATCAGGTTAATTTTGGTATTCCACTGTCTGGTAATGATTAATGTAGGCTAAATTTGCCTAGAACATTTCATCTGCAAATGTCCTTGGGTTTCTTTTCCTTTACACTTAACCAGTCATGGAGAATTCTAAATATTATTTAGACATTTTATATATATTCCAAATATACATATATAGCTTCTCTATGATGAGAAACAAAAAGTCAAGTGATAAAATATTTTTGAACAACTGAAGTAATCCATTGGGTCAAGTTTTAGTGTCTCAGATGAAATGAAGTCTAATAATGTTAACATTTGCTTGAAATATATATTTTGTAATACCTTTGAAGAGACTGAGTGATATCATAAGAATTTCACAGATAATCACTGAAATGTACTAAGAAAAATGCCAACAATTAATAGAAATAAACCCAAATAACTTTCTCTATTTTTCTATCTTTAGATTTTAGAATGTCATGATGTACAACACTTTTCATTCTAAAGGTGCATGAAAGAGTTTTAATGAAGATTAAATTAGTTAACATCTGTATAATTTTTGTTTATGAGTTTCATCCAATATTCTTCACACAGCTTTCAAACAATCTTTGAAAAGCTGCTTTAGCATACTATCTGCTGCCCTCTGCTGCTAACTTTTCAGAAATGAATTTTGATTCTGAGTAATGCTCACCTAACCCTCTCTCTATTCTCCTAATACAGTCATAAACCCCTGCAACATTAAAGTTTGAGGGGAATCTATAGGTACTTTAATACCACAGGTGAGAATTTAATTTACAGATGAGAACTTGAGTCTCTGAGCGGTTAAGCAACAAGTGAGTGTGGGCTCTATTTTCTGACTACCAGTGCTTGAATGCCTGGTGACTGTGGACATATTACTTAATTTTGACATCTATAAAATGGATATAATAATAGTACCTACATCTTACAATCGTCATGGGGATCCATTGATTTATTACATAAAAAGCAGTTAGGCACAGCTGGTATGGCTCAGCGGTTGAGCATCGACCCATGAACCAGAAGGTCACAGTTTGACTCCCGGTTAGGACACATGCCTGGGTTTCGGGCTTGATCCCCACTAGGGGGTGGACAGGAGGCAGCCAATCAATGATTCTCTATCATCATTGGTTATTTCTATCCCTCTCTCCTCTTCCCTTCCTCTCTCTGAAATAAAAAAAAAACCACACAGATATTTAAAAAAAAATCGCACTTAGGATCATATCAGGGTGGTAGCTAGTACTAATGTTAGCTACAGTATTTTATAAACTTGTCCCTAACTAGACTAGAACCACAGCTAGTGACAAGGTTAGAACTAGAATTCTGGTCCCTTGACTACTAGTTCAATAATTTTCTTTTGCCTTAGTGAATCTCAATACATAACTAAATTTTACCTGTGAATGTGAATTTTTAAAACGTTACCTGTTTAACACATTTGAAGCTCTTGTAGTTTTTACAAAGCTACATGATACCGCAGCTCTTGCTGTCACTCATTTCTCCTTGTACTGTTCAAGGCAGGCTCCCCATAGCAATTATTCCAAACACTCACAGGCTCCACAAGCCCCCAAGATGAAGTCCTACTGCCCACATTTGAGCTGATTTTACTGTTGACTTTAAGTAACCTCTCTAATGAGCTCCCTGCCCACATTGATTGGTTGCCTCCTGCCAGAGCCTCTACCAGGGCCCAGGCTGGGGAGGAGCCTGCAACAGGGTACGTGCCATTGACTGGAATTGAACCCGGGACCCTTTGGTCCGCAGGTAAACGCTCTATCCACTGAGCCAAACTGGCCAGGGTTCTCTCATTCAGTTAGATGTCCAATATTCTTAGTCTCTCAAGTTCATTCCTTCTCTTCTTGTTTTGCTACCTCCCTCCTTGATCCTGTCTCAATCACCCCAGGAGGCTGCTGAATTCATCCCTGCCTAACTTTGCTCTACTTTCAAAATGGGAGTTTGCCTCCTTAGCTCCAATCTTACTTTGCTGAAATTCATCTTGCACTTTACTGATCAATTTCATCATGTCATGAATCAGCTTAGCAAACTGCCAAAGCTTTGTATTGTCTGCAGGGTAAATAGAATGGCCTCAGCCTTGCATGACCCAGTTTATCTCTCTGACCTTATCTCCTTCTCCACCTTCATAGGAATCTTGTTCTTTAGCTTTCAGGTTATCAATCCCTAGACATTAGGACACACTGTCGGCCTTTCCATTATTGGACCTGCCTTGAGCACCATACTTGGTTCCTATTCCATTAGAATAAAAGTACCGCCGAAACCGGTTTGGCTCAGTGGATAGAGCGTCGGCCTGCGGACTGAAAGGTCCCAGGTTCGATTCCGGTCAAGGGCATGTACCTTGGTTGCCGGCACATCCCCAGTGGGGCTTGTGCAAGAGGCAGCTGATGGATGTTTCTCTATCATCGATGTTTCTAACTCTCTATCCCTCTCTCTTCCTCTCTGTGAAAAATCAATAAAATATATTTTAAAAAAAAGTACCAACCAAGTTCTCAGTCAATGACAAATAGGGAAAAGGGCCCATTACTCAAAACAAAGTCCTAGATCCTCTTTCTTCATTGTTGTGAAAGAGTGGAGGTTATTGGAGTATTCATAAACAGTATCCACAATAAAATGTAAGAATTCATTCGGGTTGATTATTTATTATGAAAAGACATAGGATAAATAGTGGGAGATTTGGGATGTGTCTGGAGGGGAACAAGGGGTGATAAAGAGTGATTCTGCAGCCCTAGCCAGCTTGGCTTAGTGGCTAGAGAGCATTGGCCTTCGGACCAAAGGGTCCTGGATTCAATGCTGGTCAAGGGCACGTACTGTGGTTGCAGGCTCCTCTCCGGCCCGGGCCCTGGTCAGGGCATGTGCAGGAGGCAACCAACCGATGTGTTTCTCTCACATCGTTGTTTCTCTCTGTCTTTCCCTCTTTCTTCTACTCTCCCTAAGAATCAATGGAAAAATATCCTCAGGTGAGGATTAACAGCAACAACAAAAATTAAAAAAAAAAGTGATTCTGCAAATTGTAACATTTCAGTAAACATTTCTTAGGTGACCATGATGGTGAAATAACACTTGCATCCCACCCAGACTGGTGTCTATTACTGACCCACATGAGAATGACAACACAGGCCTCTTTACTTTTGTTGACCTTCTCTCTCTCCAAGGCTTTTTTCCCCTTTCTCATTGCCTGTTCAAATTCTTCTTTTTCTTTAAAAGTTTACTATTTACACAATGATCTCTCTTTCTCTTCTTTGCCCTTAGAATATACAATATCTTTAACCACAAACTCAGCTATGCAGGAAATGCTCCTTTCTTTCCCCCTCTTAGTGACTTGAAAAATATTTTCTTTTTAATTCTTATTTTAATTAAAACATTAATCAAAGTTATATACACACAATTTGGGTCAAATAATTCTAAGATGTTTGCAATGAAAAAAATCGACACCCGTTTTTCAGAAGCAACTATTTTAAATCTCCTTTGACTAATTATTTGATTTTATTGCCATTTCTTTTTTTTTAAATATATTTTATTGATTTTTTACAGAGAGGAAGGAAGAGGGATAGAGAGTTAGAAACATCGATGAGAGAGAAACATCGATCAGCTGCCTCCTGCACACCCCCCACTGGGGATGTGCCCGCAACCAAGGTACATGCCCTTGAGCGGAGTTGAACCTGGGACCCTTTAGTCCGCAGGTCGACGCTCTATTCACTGAGCCAAACCTGTTAGGGCTTACTTTAAATAGCATGTATGTGTTGCAACTTTTGGATTTTTCAGTTTTGGGCATTATTTATTGACTTGCCACCACGAAAATAAGGATTTAGTTCTTTTTCTTGCCCGGGCTTTCACCAAGTACATACATTCTTGTCCTGTTCCTCTCACTGTATGGACTGGCTACCCAGTCTGGACATATAGGCAAATGCCCAAGACAATTTTTATTGATATTACATTACTATCAGTGCTAAAACATTATCTTTGTTTCCCAATTTTATTGTCATCTTATGGTTACACTTTAAATTTGATTGGATCAATTTTCAGTGACTTATATATTATTATGACTATGCAAAAGCTATTTACAACTCAGCCATGTAGTGAACCACAGTTTTTAAAAAAATATGCTTTTATTGATTTTTTTTTACAGAGAGAGGAAGGGAGAGGGATAGAGAGATAGAAACATCGATGAGAGAGAAACATCAATCAGCTGCCTCCTGCACACCCCCCTACTGGGGATGTGCCCAAAACCAAGGTACATGCCCTTGACTGGAATTGAACCCGGGACCCTTCAGTCTGCAGGCCAACGCTCTATCCACTGAGACAAACTGGTCAGGGCTGTTCAAGAATTTTTAGACATTGTTACATGATCATCCTGCTTCTCATGTTGTTGTTGAGAAGTCTGAAGATTCTGGTTCTTGGATTTTTTTCCTGAATTTTAAAAATCTCTAGAAACTTATAGTATTTTCACTGGTTCAGGTGTTCTATGTCATTTCACAATAATAATAAGAGGTGTGGTCTATTTTTACCTAATATTTTGAGAACTCATGTCCTTCAGTTCTGGGAAATATTGTTGAATTATTTGAATTTCTCCTCTGTTTACTCTGTCCTTTTTCTGAACTTTCTACTCTTCAGATAACAGATCTCCTGGACTGGTTTTCTAATTTTAACCTTTCTCTACTATTTTCCATCTTATAGTTTTGCTCTACTTTCAAAATGGGAGTTTGCCTCAACTTTACCTTCCAGCCATTCTATTGAGTTTTAAAATTGTATAACATTTTTAATTTTCAAGAACTTCAGAATGTTTTCCAATAGCATCCCATTCATATTTCAAGATTGCAATGTTATCCTTATTGCCTTGAGAATATTAAGGATTGCGGAGCCAAAAAGCTAAATGGGCTCTATTGATTGTGAACTTGAATGAAGGGTGATCTGGGTGCCCCATTTAGTTGGGGGAACCTCTGATGTCAATTGGTCTCAGACGAGTCTGATTCCCCAGAACAGTCTTCACAATATCCTGCCTGGAAGGTGGATGCCCCTCCACCAGCATTCTGAGAGCTAAAGGGAGAGAGAGGTCATGGGTCTCAGCATCTAAATGCGTATGTTTATTTAATCTATTATTGGTTCAGTAGTTCAACCCTCAGCTGGCATCTCATAGCCCAGAAACCTTAAGTTTTCAGAGAATAAATCCCAAGTTTTCCCCTGAGAATGGAGATGGGAGATAGTCACCTGGCTACCTGGAATGAGAGAGAGGATCTGGGTTTGTGACTGCCTTTTCACTAGACTTTCAATTCATCTTTCTTATTTTAGATACACTCCCTTTACCCTACTTCCAAAGGGTATAGGGTGCTACCAATTCTTAGACATTTAGGAAAATTTAAATCAGATTGGCACTTAGGTTTTCCCATGGGTCTTGTAAGACTCAGCCTTTTTACGTCTCCTAAGTCAGTGGTCGGCAAACTCATTAGTCAACAGAGCCAAATATCAACAGTACAACAATTGAAATTTCTTTTGAGAGCCAAATTTTTTAAACTTAAACTTCTTCTAACGCCACTTCTTCAAAATAGACTCGCCCAGGCCGTGGTATTTTGTGGAAGAGCCACACTCAAGGGGCCAAAGAGCCGCATGTGGCTCGTGAGCCGCAGTTTGCCGACCACAGTCCTAAGTCATTAACCTTCGGCCTCCTGCATTCTAGTTCTAAAATGTAATTGCTTTCGTCTCTTCTCCTATTCTCCCTCTTTTTGTGGATTGTATCTTTAAAAAATCACTTACTGTTGTTCTAATGAAGGTTAGGGGGTGGGAAATACATGCATATGCCTAACCAGCTATTTTTCCTGAAAATCTTTGCTTTTCTCTACCTCAATTTGATCTCGTTTTTGAGCTCAGCTTACATTCTCCTGAGTAATCACTGTCAATCAGGATGTCCTCAGTCACTTCAGGGCTCCGTCCTCCTTGGGGTTGCCTCTAAGTTCCAGCTTGCTTACACAGAGCCATAGGGTCAGTTGGGGACATGGGAGTGGGGGGTATCTCTGGTTGTCATCATGTAGTCACACCGGCATCCATGGTAATTTTTCATCCTCCACTTGGCCCCTGTGCAGGAGGCAGCCTATCAGTGACTCTCTCTCATCATTGATGTTTCTTTTTTTTTTTTTGTTTTTTTTTTGTTTTTTTTTTTTAAATTTCTTTATTGATTAAGGTGTCACATATTTGTCCTCATCCCCCCATTCCCATCCCACACCCCTCCCCTTGGATGCCCCAACCCTCTGTTGAACTTAAGCATTGGTTAGGCTCATATGCATGCACACAAGACCTTTGGTTGATCTCTCCCCCCTCCCCCCACCCTCCCCTATCCTTCCTCTGAGGCCCGATAGTCCGATCGATGCCTCCTTGTTTCTGGTTCTGTTCTTGTTCATCAGTCTATGTTGTTCATCATTTCCCCTAGATGAGCGAAATCATGTGTCACTATAGATATACTTATAAGAATTGAATGTGCGACGAGCAATAATAGTTATGCTGACAGGCAAATGAATCAGTCTGTGGTGAGTTTCTTTCTGGACCAACAGTTCTTTTGAGACCCAATATCAATGTCCACCGGTTCCCTATGAGTACATGTCGGCACTGACCCCTCAGCTCTGGATGGTGGACAAATGGTGGTAATGCAGGTCCGACTCCCTCTGGTTTGGTCTCGGCTGGACCCAGGGGCACTGCTTCACCCGGATCCAGGGGCCCACGGCCTCGCCCGGACCCGGGGCCAGGCTCACCCGGATCCAGGGGCCCACGGCCTCGCCCGGACCCGGGGCCCAGGGCTCACCCGGCTCCAGGGGCCCGCGGCCTCGCCCGGACCCGGGGCCCAGGGCTCACCCGGCTCCAGGGGCCCGCGGCCTCGCCCGGACCCGGGGCCCAGGGCTCACCCGGCTCCAGGGGCCCGCGGCCTCGCCCGGACCCGGGGCCCAGGGCTCACCCGGCTCCAGGGGCCCGCGGCCTCGCCCGGACCCGGGGCCCAGGGCTCACCCGGCTCCAGGGGCCCGCGGCCTCGCCCGGACCCGGGGCCCAGGGCTCACCCGGCTCCAGGGGCCCGCGGCCTCGCCCGGACCCGGGGCCCAGGGCTCACCCGGCTCCAGGGGCCCGCGGCCTCGCCCCGACCCGGGGCCCAGGGCTCACCCGGCTCCAGGGGCCCGCGGCCTCGCCCCGACCCGGGGCCCAGGGCTCACCCGGCTCCAGGGGCCCGCGGCCTCGCCCCGACCCGGGGCCCAGGGCTCACCCGGCTCCAGGGGCCCGCGGCCTCGCCCCAACCCGGGGCCCAGGGCTCACCCGGCTCCAGGGGCCCGCGGCCTCGCCCCGACCCGGGGCCCAGGGCTCACCCGATCATTGATGTTTCTATCTCTCTCTCCCTCTCCCTCTCTGAAATCAATTAAAAATATATATGTTATATCAAAGCTCAGGTTATGGTATCTCAAAAGCCATTTCTCTAAAACGATGGTTTCTTCTGAGAGTTTCTGAGGCCAGTTTAGAAACTCAAAAGCTGAAAGTTGGACTTCTGCTCTGGTTTTCTACAATGATGTTCTGAGGCCTTGAAAGGGGAAGGCCTTAGCTGCAGCCTTGGTGGGGGATGGGGTGGTGGGGGGAGGGTTGGGAAATAACTGCCTCACTATAAAGCCTTTTTTTGTAAACTTTTTTGCTCTGTTAATTATCTTCTCATGTACTAGTATATAAAGATTTGCTTTTTCACCTGGATGTTCAGTTTGTCCAGGGCAGAACCACACTTAGGAAAATTTTTCAGAAAAGGAAAACATTTTCTTTATCCTTATAACTGTGTCCAGCATACAAGGACTACTTCATGGATTTGTTGAAGACCTTTAATTTTGTATCATTATGGTACACGACTATACCTGGAATATAAACATTTAAATAATTGATAAATTTGCTGAATATATCTTGGAATAGTTCCAAAAAGAGAAAATAAACATTGGAAATATTACTCTTATACAATTAAAACAATTATATTCATTACTAGAGGCCCAATGCATGAAATTCGTGCAAGAGTAGGCCTTCCTTCCCCTGGCTGCTGGCACCGGCTTCCCTCTGGCACTTGGGACCCAGGCTTCCCTTGCAGCCCCAGCTTCGTCCAGAAGGACAGAAGCACATCCAGAAGGATGTCTGATCTAATTAGCATATTACATTTTTATTATTATAGATATTTGTAATATTTACTTTATACAATTAAAAATTTACTTGGGAAATAACTGCATGAATATAAAAGAGATGCTAATATTGTAAAAAAGGTCCTTTATGTATGGTTCAAATAATCCTTTTCTAATTTGACTTTTCAATGCAGCTTCATGTTGACAGGTCTGTTTCGGAAGCCCAGCTTTCAAGGACAAAGAGGATCAGTTTTCCTTGTTGTCTAGTGCCCAGAGCCAAGAATGTCAGTGTGTTCCTTTTTTAGAAAACGCAGCTGCTGCTTTCTAGCCTATTCTAGCCACTCCAGACTCAGCTGACAACTGCTGGGGGTGGGGAGGGGAGGCGGTTGTAGTGAAAGCCCATGGTCAGGAAATCTCTTTGGTAACTAGGGTAGAGGTAAACACATCAGTTGAGTGCAGAGACATTTCCAGGACTTATTGTGAGAAGTACGTGGGGTAGAGCAAGGAAATTGTCCTGGGCTGCAAAGGTTGGTGAGGCTTCATGGTCCTTCATGATGGGTTGATAGAGAATTAATTTCATACCATGCATTGTTGTCAGTTATTTAATTCAAATTAACAAATATCTTTTGAGTCCCTCCTAAATGCAAACAACTGTGCTAGTTTTAAGGGATAAAATCCAAAGATGGGTAAAATATTGCTCTATTTTCAGTAGAATCTGCCTCATTGTTTTTCTCATAACCCACTGGGTATGTTGTTTTCTCAATTTGCAGCTTCTCAGTCACACTCCATTTCCTCTGGGGCAGGATGCAAATGCTTTTGCTTCACTCCTAAGGCCCTTCATGACCTAATTCCAGCCTATTTTCCCAGACCCTTCTGGTTATGCTCAGCATTTGGTGTATGGTGAATAGGCCACAACACCATATTCTCTTATAACTCTGTGTCTATGGCTGGAACTCTTACTTAGTCTTCACAGTTTAGATGAAATGTCATCTCTGTGACATATAACTCCTTTCCCTTATCCACAGGTGGTGTTAGGGGCTCCTCTTCTTCGCTTCCTTTGTGCCTATCATGATTTGAACCCTCTGTGATATAATATTGGAATTGTTTGCATCTAGTTTATCTTTTCCCATACATATTTTTCCCATACATATTTTATATATAGTTTTATTAATTTAAAGAGGAAGGGAGAAGGAGAGAGATAAAAACATCAATGATGAGAGAGAATCATTGATTGGCTGCCTCATGCACACCCCACACTAGGGATGGAGCCCCCAACCTGGGCATGTGCCCTGACCAGGGATCAAACCATGACCTCCTGATTCATATGTCGACCCTCAACCACCGAGCCAAGCTGGGCGAGCCCATAGTGGAAATTTCTTGAAGGATGGAACTGTGTCCTATTTATCTTTCTATCTCCAGCACATGCCATAGTCTTGGTACAAAGCAGGAACAAAATTAGTAATGGCTTGGTGAATGAATGAAATGACTACTTCCTTTACTTTTTTGGTACATCAACTGTCAATTTAAAAAAATCCAGTCTTCATTTTCCTCATTGTTACTCAACAACTCTCTTTCCAGAATGCTGTCGGAAGGGTACCTCAGTGGACTTGCCTACCGGAATGACATCCCCTGGAGTTGTGAATCTTATAATAAGAACGTGGCTGAGGAAGAGGAAGAAGAGACTAACTCTGCTGCTCTTTGCTATTCCTCTGTGGATGAAACACAAGTCGGAAGTCTCTACCTGAGCTGCAAATCCTCTGGCAAGTTCATTTCTTCAGTACATTCAAGAGAGAGCCAACACAGTAAAAATCAGAGAATCACAGTGCTACAGACAAATCCTAATCCTGTGTTTGAAAGCCCAAACTTGGCTGCAGTTGAAATATGTAGACACCCTAGCAGAGAGACCTACTTGGTTCCACCTTCCTGCAAAAGTATTTGCAAGAATTACAATGACTTACATATTGCAGGGGGCCAGGTGATGGCCATCAATTCAGTGACCAGAGATTTTCTCTGCGAGAGTAGTTTTGAATACGGCCCTTTGCTGAAATCATCTGAGATTCCTTTGCCGATGGAGGATTCCATTTCTACTCAGACCAGTGACTTGCCCCAAAAACCTATCCAGCGGTATTCATCCTACTGGAGAATAACCAGCATCAAGGAGAAAAACAGCCTGCAAATGCAGAAGCCTATTTCTAATGCTGTGCTGAATGAGTATCTGGAACAGAAGGTGGTGGAGTTATATAAACAGTACATTATGGACACCGTGTTTCATGACAGTTCTCCTACCCAGATTCTGGCATCTGAACTCATCATGACAAATGTGGACCAAATTAGCCTCCAAGTGTCGAGAGAGAAGAATCTGGAGACCTCAAAAGCCAGGGATATAGTCATTAACCGCCTATTACAGTTGGTGTCCACTGAGATCAGTACTCCTAGTCTCCATATTTCACAGTATAGCAATGTGAATCCATAATGGAGAGGATGTTTCCATTCCTCTTTGTCAACTTTCACAGCTAAAACAACACTTCATTTATTCTGAGAATGTGGAGGAGGGGTTTGTGAAGGAGTCAAGAGCTAGAGAAGTAAACATTGGCTGGAGGTCAGGTGTGAATTAAGAGGAAATCTCATAATATTACACATGATGAAGGAATGTGGGAAGAGGAGCTATAAAGAGTGCTTTCAAAGCCAGGGTTGTATAGCAACAAAGCAAAAAATAAAAATGATTTAAAAAAAGCAAATGTAGGATTCATTTCAAGGAGTATAGAAATTGATAAAGAAGACAAGCCAAGAAGAACACACATCATGGCAAAAGTAAAAGGCCAAAGGTTTCAGAGTAAAGAGTTAAGAATGTTTGTTAATCATAAAGTCCCCCAAGTTGCTTTTTCTTGAGGGAAATAAACTGTAAAAGGCTGCTATATTTGGGTAGAGAGACAGCCCAGATTGGAGAGGGTGCAGGCTGGGCTGAGGGACACGCCCCCCCCCCCCCCCCCCGTGCACGAATTTCATGCACCGGGCCTCTAGTGTTGTAGGAAATTGGAATTGTGTTTTTATTATCAAATGGAATGGTTACTTAGATAAAGCCACACAACAGCCACTCAAATCTCCTAATTCTGTTTTCTAGTGGAGATGAAATTTCCTAAATGGAAAATATCGCATAGTGAATATTAAACTATTTTGATTTTGCTATGTATGATTTTCTTGGTGACACAAAGTTAGGAATCTTATTTTTTCTCATATTCTTCTCTTCCTTTTTTTTTTTTTTAAATATTTCTTTATTGATTTCAGAGAGGAAGGGAGAAGGAGAGAGAGATAGAAACATCAATGATGAGAGAGAATCATTGATCAGCTGCCTCCTGCACACCCCACACTAGGGATTGAGCTGGCAACCCAAGCATGTGCCCTTGGCTGGAATCGAACCTGGGACCCTTCAGTCCACAGGCTGATGCTCTAGCCACTGAGCCAAGCCGGCTAGGGCTCTTCCTTTTCTTCATGTTCTCTTGACTCTTCTGCAGCCAGGAAGGGGTCTTCTGTATCCTAAAGACAAGGTTGCAAGGTCTAGGGTCCGAAGATATCAAATTCTGTAAATCCATGCACCAGAATGGTGGCTTTGTGAGTGCAGCCCTGCTTTACCTCCTTCCTCTAGTTCAGGGATTGGAAAACTATGGTCATTGGCCAACTCTAGCCTGCCACTTGTTTTTTTTTTTTTTTTTTTTTGGGGGGGGATATAATTGACATATAACATTATATTAGCTCCAGGTATACAACATGATTTAAGCTTTGTATATATTACAAAATGATCACCATAGTAAATCTAGTTACATCATTTTTAAGCTCCCATGAACTAAAAATTTTTAAGCCATTAAAAAAATGGAAAAACCAATCACAATAATATTTTGTGACATGAATAAATTGTGATATTCAAATTCAGTGCCCATAAAAAAGGCTGTATTAGAATATAGCCACACCCATTCAGTTCTGTATTGTCTATGGCTGCTTTCACCCTGGAATGGCAGAGCTGAATACATGTGACAGAGAACAGATGGCCCACCAAAAACTTAAAACACTATGGTCCTTTTACAGAAGAAGTTTGCCCAAACTGCACCACATCAGTGCCTTGCCCATATAACGCTTGCTTTGCTTAATCCAGCTTCTCTGGGGAAAGCTAACTCTGAGATGGAGACTGACAAGCAAGTTTATGGGGGCGTGTTGGGAACAACCTCTGTGATGGAGTGAGGAAAGCAGAAGAGGTTCCCACTGAGGCCTCAGGCCACCTCAGAGGGCTCTGGTGTTGGGTGGGCCTTCAAAATAGACCCAAGGCTTTTGGTTCTTCAGCTTGACAGGAAGGGGGCGTAACCTCAGCTGAGGCAATTCAGTGGAGGGCAAAATTCCCAAAGTAGGAATCAAGTGTGAGTCTTCAGCAGTCAAATTCTGACAGTTGCTGAAGGAATGAGTTCCTCATCCAGAAGGAGGGATCTGTGGAGCAGAACAGCATCCTCTACATTTCTCAGTATTTGTATCTGTAGACTGAATGATTTTTTTAAACAACATATGATATTGTATAAGGAAACCCGATAAATAATTATTCAGAAATGTTAATCACTGTTTAAAATATATCATAATAATGGCTGCTATGTATTAATTACTTGCTATGTGTCTGGCACCAGATAAAGCATTTTGTATGGATTATCTTATATAATTCTCAAAAGAACCTTATGAAGAGAAAGTGCCTATTGTTTGTTTGTGTGTTGTTGTTTTTTTTAACAGAAGAACCAGTTTGGCTCAAGTAAGTTAAGGAGTTTGTCCAGAGGCATACAATGAGGGGTGGAACTGGATTTAAATCTTGTTCCATTTAACTTGAAAATCCTGATTCTTAACCACTACCACCTCCTCTTGTGTTGACCACTATGTTTGCCTCATTAAAGACTGGTTTTCTACTCCAAGGGAAAAGAACTCAATCTCTTTACCATTCTGTTACTTCATTTTTTTCTTTATCGTGTTTTGCTTGATAATATTTATTTGCATATCTTCCCCCCTCCAGAATATAAGCTTTGACTTATTCATTTGTTTCTCCATGTTCCAAACAGCACTTGCACATAGTAGACACCCAATCAATATATGTCAAATGAATAAATAAGTTTTGGTTGTGTGGGGTACTGCATCTGGTGGCCAAAGTGAAATGCCATAATATGAAGAACAAAATTTTTGACTAGAAAAATGTGCTATTGAGAGTTCCTCCTCAAGGAGAAAATTGACTGAATAAGTGAGCTTTAATTTCTTATAGCAAGTTAGTAAATAATAAAATGCATTATAATAAAATATTATCATGGATATTTTTCCTTTTGCTTACTTACTAAGAAATAATTTGTTACAAAGTAGAGACATACCTCAGAGATATTGCAGGTTCAATCCCAGACCACCACAATTAAGTGAATTATAATCTTTTTGCTGGTGGAGGGTCTTGCCTTCAATTCGTAAAAAATACATCTGTGAAGCACAATAAAGTGAAATGCGATAAAATGAGGTGTGCCTGTAGACTGGCTCATTTTTTTCAATGAGCATTTATTTGATGCTGTATTTTTTTAGGGGGGATTTGGAACACTGTGTATTAAACATATGTTGAGAAGATACACCTGTGTGTGTGTACATACACAGAGGAGTAGGCACTGTTCTCTGCAAGCTTACTACACTGAGTGACCAGATTATTATGATCTCTGAATGCATAATAATCTGGCCACTCAGCATATATATATATATATATATATATATATATATATATATATATATACTAGAGGCCTGGTGCATGAAATTTGTGCACAGGGAGGGGGGTGTCCCTCAGCCCACCCTGCACCCTGTCCAATCTGGGACCCCTTGAGGGATTTCCAACTGCCCGTTTAGGCCCGATCCCGGGAGGGCAGTCGGACATCCCTCTCACAATCCAGGACTGCTGGCTCCCAAATGCTCACCTGCCTGCCAGCCTGATTGATGCCTAACTGCTCCCCTGTCAGCCTGATTGCCCCTAACTGCCCTCCCCTGCAGGCCTGGTCACCCCCAACTGCTCTCCCCTGCAGGCCTGGGTCCCCCCCAACTGCCCTTCCCTACAGGCCTGGTTGCCCCCAACTTCCCTCCTCTGCTGGCCTAGTCACCCCTAACTGCCCTCCCCTGCAGACTTGATCGCCCCCAACTGCCCTCCCTTGCAGGCATGGTCCCTCTCAACTGCCCTCCCCTGCTGGCCTGATCACCCACAACTGCCCTCCCTTGCAGGCCTGGTCCCTCCCAACTGCCCTCCCCTGCTGGCCATCTTGTGGCATCCATCTTGTGTCCACATGGGGGCAGCCATCCTTGACCACACGGGAGCAGCCATCTTGTGTTGGAGTGATGGTCAATTTGCATATTACTCTTTTATTAGATAGTATATCAATATATTAGAGGCCTGGTGCATGAATTTGTGCATGGGTGGGGTCCGGCCAGCCTGGCCAGGGGGAGGGGACATGGGTGGTTGGCTGGCCTGCCTGCTGGTTGAACTCCTGGTCGAGGGGACAATTTGCATATTAGCCTTTTATTATATAGGATATACACCAGTGATGGGCAACCTTTTGAGCTTGGTGTGTCAAACTTCGCCAAAAAACTGAGCATAACTTGGGTAGTGTGTCACTTTGAGGAAAAAACATTATTTCGCAAATGTTTCGTCCTCAGGAGCAGCAAATGTTTCATCCTTGGCATGCGGCCGCCTTAGCGGCCGCATGTCATCAAAAATGGCTACGCGTGTCATAGGTTCGCCATCACTGATATACACTGAGTGGCCAGATTATTATGCATTCAGGGATCATAATAATCTGGCCACTCAGTGTATATTGTTGGAGAGACCTAGTAAATAACTAGGGAACTAGTACCAAAGCCACTCAATAAGCAAGAAATTGGCAAAGTGGTACAAACAGGAATACAATTATCAGTGATTGCAACTCAAGGGTGATAAGTGCTGACAAGGAGACATGTTAGGAGGTACTGGAAAGTGGAAGAGCCTAGTGTAGGCAAAGATTCCAAGGAGAAGTGATGGGTTTAATTACTTTTTTTTTCCTTTTTATCATGGATTGGGAGGATAGAGATGTGATATTTCTTTTTCTTTTTAAACATGATTTTATCGATTTTTAGAGAGAGAGGAAGGGAGAGGAATAGATAGAAACATTGATGAGAGAAACATCATCTATCGGATGACTCCTGCACGCCCCCCACTGGGGATTGAGCACAAAACTTGGGCATGTGCCCTGACCCAAAATCGAACTAGGGACCTCCATTCCTGGTGAATGCTCAGCCTGAGCCACACTGGCCAGGTGGGCCTAATTACTCTTGAAGAACAAGATTGGATCTAGGCAGATGGATGGGAGAGGTGTTCTAGGCAGAGGCATAAGAGGGTTTGTATGACAGGTAGATGACTATAATCAGAGCTGAATGAATTAATTGTTATTGCTACTGTAACCAGTTAACACAAAATTAATGGCTTAAAACAACACAAACATTATCTTACAGTAATGGTGGTCAGAAGTCCAAAGTCATCACTGGGCTTAAATCAAGGTGTTGGCAGGGCTGCATTCCTTGTGGAAGTTTTAGTTTTCTTTTTTTTTTTTTCAGTCTGTAGTGAGTTTCTTTCTGGACCAACAGTTCTTTTGAGACCCAATATCAATGTCCACCAGTTCCTTATGAGTACATGTCGGCACTGACCCCTCAGCTCTGGATGGTGGACAAATGGTGGTAATGCAGGTCCGACTCCCTCTGGTTTGGTCTCGGCCGGACCCAGGGGCACGGCCTCACCCAGACCCAGGGGCGCGTGGCCTCACCCGGACCCGGGACCCAGCGTCACCCGGATCCAGGGGTACACGGCCTCACCCGGACCCGGGATCTAGCATCACCCGGACCCAGGGGCGCGTGGCCTCACCCGGACCCAGGGGCGCGTGGCCTCTCCCAGACCCAGGGTCGCGTGGCCTCACCCGGACCCAGGACCGAGCCTCACCCAGATCCAGGGACACACGGCCTCACCCGGACCCGAGATCTAGCATCACCCGGACCCAGGGGCGCGTGGCCTCACCCGGACCCAGGGGCGCGTGGCCTCTCCCAGACCCAGGGTCGCGTGGCCTCACCCGGACCCAGGAGCCAGCCTCACCCGGATCCAGGGGCACACGGCCTCACCCGGACCCGGGATCTAGCTTCCCCCGGACCCAGGGGCGCGTGGCCTCACCCGGATCCAGGGGCCCACGGCCTCACCCGGACCCGGGACCCAGCCTCACCCGAATCCAGGGGCACACGGCCTCGCCCAGACCCAGGATTCAGCTTCCCCCGGACCCAGGGGCGCATGGCCTCACCCGGACCCAGGGGCGCGTGGCCTCTCCCGGGCCCGGGACCCAGCCTCACCCGGATCCAGGGGCACACGGCCTCGCCCGGACCCGGGATCTAGCTTCCCCCGGACCCAGGGGCGCAGGAAGTTTTAGTTTTCAATAGCACCTTCATAACAAACATTTTATAGTTCACTAATTCTATCTTTTAAAAATACTTTAAAATATTTACAGCTTTCATTTCAATTGGTAGACTATTACTCATTGTTTGGATACAATTATGAATTTTGTGTTCACTATGACCTATTCTGAATACCTTTTTGCTTTATAGGTTTCTTAATTTAGTGAGAACATTGTGTTTTTCACAATGATGCTGTGCTCTACCAAAATTAGTAATCATTTCATCCTCTCAAAAATAAAGACTTTGTTTTCAAAGTTTAACATTTTGGTGGTTCTCTCTATCGAGCATGCCTGTGCATTTCCTTCCCCCTCTCCACAGGCACATTCTCCTTGTCTCTTTCTTTCTCCTAAGATCCAAGGGCCCTTCTTTTGTCTCAATAACTTGTTTCCTGAGCCAATTTTTTATACAGCTCACTTTTTCTACCTCTATGACTTTCTAAATAAACTTTCTCTTATAGTTTGAGTCTTGCCTCTGAATTATTTCTTAGCCAGAATTGAAGTACCGAGGCTGCTGAACCAAGGTCCCATTTGACTCCTCCGGTCTAATACCTGGTGCTGGTCTAACACCCATACTTTTAGCATTAGATGAAGCCAGAAAGCTAGGGGGCTTGTGGGTGCAGCTTGAACTCCTGGATTCTATCCCAGTTGGTCTGTTTGCTCTACCTGTGACCCAGTCTGCAAGCAGCCCCCAGAGGTGCTTCCCTCCCACGTGATCCCCAGAGCTCCCTCAGATTGGCTGAGGTAAATCTTGGCACCACAAACTCCACAGCCATAAATTTCACTTACGCAGGCACCCAATTAAACCCCTGATTCTATAAAGTTGCCAGCAATCAAGCAAAAAAGAAAAAAATTAACTTTTAAATTTAATTTATAATAGCATTGACAGTAATGTCAGATGTTTTATCTTCAACAGAATGAACACTCAAAGATTTATTTTAATTACATAAATTAAATTAAAAAAATGAGCCATTATTGGAATTAACCGATTTTCTATTTGAAGCATCTGGGGTCATTTAACTTCATGAGCAATTCCTCTTTAGTTCTTGGAACAAGCCTATTTATAATAATTACATTAGCTTTTCTATACATGCACAACTGGAACTGAAAATTAGAAAAATTAATTTAGAATGGGTATTTGATCTCAATGAAAAGTGAAGTGTCATGTACCATTGATCTTTCTCAGGTACAGTTTTAAAATAACTATAAAATTTTGTCTTAGATGTTGGTGCTTTTTCAGCAGATTTGTGTTTTCATGTAGTCGGTAATGTCATTGTGATTGTTGTGGCTGATGACAAATGTTTTTTTCTTAATATTTTTTTATTGATTTCAGAGAGGAAGGGAGTGGAAGGGAGGGATAGAAACATCAATGATGAGAGAGAATCATTGATTGGCTGCCTCCTGCATGCCCCCCACTGGGCATCGAGCCTGCAACCCAGGCATGTGCCCTGACCAGAAAGTGAACTGTGACCTCCTAGTTCATAGGTTGATGCTCAAGCACTGAGCCATGCCAACCAGGCTCACCATTTTTTCTTGAGAAATAAAAATTCAGTTCTTAATTACACTTAATCTTCTTCCATTTTATATACCAAAAGGCTTAGTACAAAATACAATGCATTATCATACAATAAAATAAATAAATGGTAGCAGATTCATAGTAGTCAATAAGTGACAAAACTTTGTAGCAAGAGTGTTAACACTTCTTTCTGAAAACTTCTCAGCTCTTTTTCCCATAGAGCTACATATACACATCACTGATAATTTTCTAGGTTTCCCACTGACCTCACTAACTGTCAGACCTAGGAGTCTAATTGCTAGGTTAAAGGCTATATGAGTTTTCAAATTAAGGAGATAAATCCATTCTCATCAGTAATTTACTAGACAGCTTGCCAATCCATATCCTTGCCAAATCTTGACATTGCAAAACATTAAAATTTTTACTAGTGGAGTATATAAAAATGGTATTTCTTTTGGGCCTTGATTTATACTTTCTAGATGATGAATGAAGCTGAAAATCTCTACATATGTTTAATGATTATAGGTGTTTTCTCTTCTGTGAAATGTTTGCACATACCTTTAACCTATTTTTTTTTCCTTTTCAAAATACACTTTATTTTTTAGAGTAGTTTTAGGTTCACAGCAAAATCGAGCAGAAAAGACAGAGTTCCCATATATCACCTGGACCCATACACAAACAACTTCCTTGACTACCAATATCCAGCACCTGAGTGGTACATTTGTTACAACCTCTGAACCTGCATTGACACGTCGTTATCACCTAAAGTCCATAGTATATCTTAGGGCTGACTTGTGGTGTTGTACATTTTATGGACTTTGACTACCATATAATAATATGTATCCACTCTTATAGTATCATACAGAATAGTTTTACTGCCCTAAAAATCCTCTGTGCTCTGCCTATTCATCCCTCCTAATTCCTGGCAACCACTGATTTTTTACTCTCTCCATAGCTTTTCATGTTCCAGAATGTCATATAGTTGGAATCACACAGTACATACCCTTTTCAGATTGGCTTCTTTCACTTCATAATATGTATAAAGATTGAGATCTTCAGATATCTAGTGTATGGCCTGTGGAATCATACTTTCTGTAATACTGGCTACTTCCCAGCAATGGCTATGGGGAAAGGGTCAGCAGCCAGGTCTCAGTCTGGGCCAGCTCAAATGAGTTCTAGGAGTCACTATGGAGGAAATAAGCCCCCTCAAATGGGGAGCCCCAGTTTAATCACCCTTCACTTCACCAAGCTATTTATTCATGTCAAGGCTTTCTCCTTAACAACTCCTTCCCCCAACTGCAGAACCTTCAGAGAAAGGCGCCAGCCCTAGATCAGTCCATGTGCACCCATTTTCCTCAGATCCTCGGCACTGTTTATGCACTGCCCTGATTTAACTTCTGAAAACACCCATACCAGTGGGCTGAACCTCTGAAGCGTTTCTCACAGTTTTCTCCATACCTTAAACTTTAAGGCTTAAAGTGATCTCTCAGAGACTGGTCTCAGCTGAGGGAGCCAACTGTCCTAATTCGGCATGTTGGTTGATACTGAAACTTGAGCAGTCATTTTGTAGGAATGAGTTTTATAATCACTGTACTGCATTTATTCATGTTCTCTCTGTTGTTTGAAATGTTCAAACTGCTGATAAGGTGTCTCAAGTGTTCAAAAACATTAGTTACACTAAATTTGTTATTGTAGCTTAATTTATTTAAGTCAATTTAATTAAGGCAGCATTTAATCTCTATGTCTTTAAGAAAAAGTGACTTTCCCAGTTTTGCTCATTATACATACACATTTGATAAATTGAACATTAAAGCAAAGTCCAGGTGGTGGTAATTTTTTACTCTACACACAAAAGTGTTTCAGGCTTTAAAGACTCCATTAACAAATAGAAATCTATTTAGTCAAATAAATATTGTAAATGGTTCAAGTATCCCAGTGACCAAAAATGCAAATTAAGACAATGATAAGAGACCATCATTTATTAACCAATTTAGGAAAAAAGCTCCAAACCTTTGTTAGGATTCCTATTTGGAGGGCATGTGCATGCTTGAAAGGAATCTTACATTGTGAAAACAAAATACTTTGTTGCAAAACTTTAGGAAATTATATTAAACTAGTGACCCAGTGCATGATATTCATGCACATAAACGGGAATTAATTAGAGGAAATATTTTAATTTCCTATTTGTCCTTTGTCTATAATAGTAGTGTCAGAAATGAAAGAAAATTAGTAAAATGTATATGAAAATCTTCTTCCTGTCAGAGTCTGGGGCATGCCACGGGAACAAGAGTCAAGTCCCTGCCCACCCACATGTGCCTCGAAATTGCACAAGACTCAGACTCAGCTGACCCCACCCCCATTGGGCTAGAACCAGACCCAGCTGGCCTCACCCTGGTCAAGCCCAGCTGGGTGGGGGTGTGGCCTCAGGTCACCTGGCCTGGGCTGGGGCAGGGGGTTGCCTTGAGATCCCCCATCAAGTTCCCCATGGTGGAGGGTACGGCCTCAGGTATCCCAGCCTGGGACCAGGGTGGGGGGCATGGCCTGAGGTCCCCTGTCAAGCCCTGCTGGGCCGGGGGTGTGCCCTGAGGTCCCCTGTCAAGTTCCACTGGGCAGAGGGCATGGCCTCAGGTCCCACGGCCCGGCACCAGGGTGGGGGGTGCAGCCTGAGGTTCCCGGGACTGGCACTGGGGTGGAGGGTGGGGCCTGAGGTCCCCTGTCAAGCCCCACCAGGTAGGGGGGCACAGCCTCAGGACCCCTGCCCTGACCCAGCGCCATGTAGCCTCAGGTCCCTGCTGATTGCTTGTTAAGGCTCGTTACGGGAACTTGGCCTCCGCTGTGGGCACATCCATCTTGTGTTACAGAATCCCTGCCTCTGCTGTGGGGGCAGCCATATTGTTATGGCATGGTGGTCAATTTGCATATTCCCTCTTTATTAGATAGGATAAATATTAAGAGTGAGAAGTGTCCATGATGCAATTTCATTTCTAGGAATGTATCCTAAAATAGTTTTAAAGTGTAGATAACAGAGAGAGTACTTTAAAAATATGTCAAGGCGATTTTACTTTTTTGTGTTGATGTGTATATATTTTTAAAAATATCTTTCTATTGATTTTTTTAGAGAAAGAGGGAGAGAGAGAAACATCAATGTGAGAGACAAATATCAATCAGTTGCCTTCCAGGGATCGAACTTGAAACCTGGGCATGTGCCCTGACTGGGAATCCTGAACAGGAATTGAACTGGTGACTTTTCAGTGCATGGGATGACGCTCAACCAACTGAGCCACACTGACCAGGGCTGTATATGACCGTTATAGTTGGTCTGATGCAATATGTGTAGTAATGAACATGGGGAGATAAGGCTGTTATAGCAGTAAAGCAGAGATTTAAAAAAAAATCAATCTTCAAGTTTGACCACTAAAATGGAATTTTGAGTTGAGAAAATTTTTTGGTTGGTTTGATCATCAGGCCAACTAAAGCAAAACTCACATAATATACATACAAAAAAGGAGAGGGGGTGGTAGGGAAGAGATTAACCAAAGAACTTGTATGCATATATGCATAGTTCATGGACACAGACAATAGTGAGGTGAAGGCCTGGGGTGCAGGATGGAGGGGGTCAATGGGGGAAAACTAGGGGAGAGAGGTTTTAAAATTCTTATAATTCCCTTTAGTGTATCGTTTAGGCCAGGATTCAGTTGTGCTAACAGGCTCCACTGTAAGTAGTTCAAGCAGGAAGAGATTATAGAATTCTGGGGAGAGCTGAAGAAAAAGACTCTAGTTTGAGCTTTCAGGGACAACTTCCGCAGACTCACCACTGAACGTGGCCATCAAGACAGCTGCTGCCTCTTATATAGTCAGGAGACTCCTGGCTCCAGAATTTGCTGTTATTGCCACAACCATGATCAGGAAACTGCTTCTGTGAGCTCCAGAGCGGCATCATTCCTGCTATGATCCACACAAGCAAACAAATGCCCTGCATCCTGTGTTTCAACATTATGACTGAATTCTGAGACCTCTGTCAATGCTGCCACAGGAAACCAAATGCCTACAAAACCAGGTTTGCCACCAAAAATGGTATAAACAGCAGAAGCTCAGCCTCTGTCTCACTTCCACTTTCTAAATTTTGCATGGATGCATCTGATGGCCTGATTTTAAATCACACCCAGAATTCTAATAGCAAGGAAGCCTAGTTTTGCTTTCTGGCCACTGCAGAACAGGAAGAGGGTGAAATGGATATTGAATGCCAAGCCACTCTATCATCACATATATTAAAATCCAAGCCCTGCCCTAGCTGGTTTGGCTCAGCGGATAGAGCATTGGCCTGCAGACCGAAGGCTCCTGGGTTCGATTCCAGTCAAGGGCACATGCCTGGGTCACAGGCTTGATCCCCTCTAGGTGGTGTGCAGAAGGCGGCCGATCCACGATTCTCTCTCATTGTGGATGTTTCTATCTCTCTCCCTCCCTCTCCCTTCCTCTCTGAAATCAATAAAAATATATTTAAAAAAATAAAAAATAATAAAATCCAGGCCCTGGGGACTGCATGATACTGATAATGAGAAATCTTAACCTTCAAAGTGATGGTATTAGGAAGTGGGACTCTTGGAGGTGATTAGGTCATAAGAGTGGAGCCCTCATGAATCAGATCAGTGTTACTATTTTTATTTTTTAATTGATTTCAGAGAGGAAGAGTGAGGGAGAGAGAGAAACATCAATGATGAGAGAGAATCATTGATCGGCTGCCTCCTGCATGCCCCATACTGGGGATCGAGGTTGCAACCCGGGCATGTGCCCTTGACTGGAATCGAACCCGGGACCCTTCAGTCCACAGGCTGATGCTCTATCCACCAAGCCAAACCTGCTAGGGCCAGTTCAGTGTTCTTATAAAAAAGAAAAAAGACCCCTGAGAGCTCTTTTGTCTCTTCTGCCATGTGAGGACATAGCAAGAAGATAGCTGTCTACAAATTAGGAAGAGGGCCCTCACCAGTCACTAAGTCTGCTAGGACTTTCCAGCCCCCAAAGCTGAGAGAAATAAATATTTACTATTTAATCCACCCCTCTATGGTATTTTTGTTCCAGCATCCCAAACAGACACAGCCCTAACCCTAACCCTAACACAGCTCTCAGCCAATAACAACCGAGGAATTCGCAAGCACAAAAGTCTAGCCCCTTTGTTTTGAATTGAGACAAACTCAGCGGCAGGACACTTCAGTTGAACTATGGAATCAGGCTACAGCTGTCATCCTAAAAGTTTTGCCTCCAATTACAATCTTGCTTTCCTTCTCCTGCTTTCTTTCTTTAAAAACCAAAAAATTGGAGAAATGAAGATGGTGGCATAGGTAAACACCAAAACTGCTGCCTCTCACAACAATTTCAAAACTACAATTAAAAGACAAAACGGACATCATCCAGAACCACAGGAAGGCTGGATGAGTGGAAATTCTACAACTAGAAAGAAAGATAAAAGCACACTGAGACTCAGAGGAGCTGCAGGAGGAAGAGGTACTGAAATGCGCGTGCGTGCGCGAAGAAGACTGGCAACTAAGTGTGCGGCTGGCTTTCTCAAGCAGGAAGGAGACAAAAGCTCCCGACTGCACTGAACTCCAGTTCTGGGTGAGACTCTGGGGACCCAGACTCATACGGGGTGAAACTGGACTGTCAGGAAAGAGAAAAGCACACTGAGACTCAGAGGAGCTGCGGAAGCGGAGGTACTGAGGTGCACGCACGGAGAGGGCGGGCAACTGAGTGCGCAGCTGGCTTTCTCAAGCGGGAGGGAGACAAAAGCTCCCGACTGCTTTGAACTCCAGTTCCAGTTGAGACTCTGGGGACCAAGACTCATTCGGGGAGAAACTGGACTGTCTGGCAGTGGATGGAACTCGAGGGCGGCTTTCTCTCAGAGATGCTTGCAGCGATTACCACAGGACACTGAGACACAGGGGCCTATTAGGACAGGGCTGATGGGAAACCAATGCTGTCTGCTCCGCCCTGAGACTCTGCCCCATCCAAGCTGAGCACAGAGGCTTTTGTAAGTCTTGCTTCATAAGGGTGTCTCCAGCACAGAAGTTCTTCCAGCATAGACACAGCTGATCCTCACAGCCAATTGGCCTGGAGGTCAATTCCTCCTAGTGATACCAACAACAATCAAGGCTTAACTACAACAAGACTGTGCACACAACCCACAAAGGGGTGCACCAAGAGTGTCCACCTCAGGTAACTGGGGAGGCTGAGCCACTGGGCCCTATAGGACACCTAGCACACAAAGCCACTCTATCAACTCAGGGAAGCAGCCAAAATGCGGAGACAAAGAAACAGGTCACAAATGAAAGAAATGGAGGAAAGCAAATGACTGGATATAGAGTTCAAAACCATGGTTATAAGGTTTTTCAAGAATTTTCTAGAAAAGGCCAATAAATTTAGTGAGACCCTCGAGGATATGAAAAAGGACCATCTAGAAATTAAGCATACACTGACTGAAATAAAAAATACTATACAGAGATCTAACAGCAGACTAGAGGATCGCAAGAATCAAGTCAAAGATTTGAAACACAAAGAAGCAAAAAACACTCAACCGGAAAAGCAAAAAGAAAAAAGAATCCAGGACCTGCTGTGACTCTGGGCTTGGCCCCGGCCCTAGCCTGTTGGTGGTGTATTGGGGCGTGTGGAGGCAGAAGTCACGGTGGCACCCGTGGGGATGGACGAGGGAATTATTGAAGAGGAGCAGGGCTCTAAAACTACAACGGGCTCCGGGCTGCCCAGTATAGAGCAAATGCTGGCAGCCAACCCAGGCAAGACCCCAATCAGCCTTCTGCAGGATTTTGGGACCAGAATAGGGAAGACGCCCGTGTACGACCTTCTCAAAGCCAAGGGCCAAGCCCACCAGCCTAATTTCACCTTTCAGGTCACCGTTGGTGACACCAGCTGCACTGGTCAGGGCCCCAGCAGAAAGCAGCCAAGCACAGGGCAGCTGAGGTGGCCCTCAAACACCTCAAAGCGGGGAGCATGCTGGAGCCGGCCCTGGAGGACAGCAGTTCTTTTTCTCCCTTAGACTCTTCACTGCCTGAGGACGGTCCGGATTTTGCTGCTGCAGCAGCTGCTACTCCTGTTCCATCTGCTGCCCCAACCAGGAGCCCCCCCCATGGAGGTGCAGCCTCCTGTCTCCCTTCAGCAGTCTGAGTGCAACCCTGTTGGTGCTCTGCGGGAGCTGGTGGTGCAGAAGGGCTGGCGGTTGCCTGAGTACACGGTGACTTAGGAGTCGGGGCCAGCCCACTGCAAAGAGTTCACCATGACCTGCAGAGTGGAGCGTTTCATTGAGATTGGCAATGGCACTTCCAAAAAGCTGGCAAAGCGTAATGCGGCTGCCAAAATGCTGCTTCAAGTGCACATGGTGCCTCTGGATGCCCGGGATGGGAATGAGGCAGAACTTGACGATGACCACTTCTCCATTGGTGTGGGATCCCACCTGGATGGACTTCGGAACCAGGGCCCAGGCTGCACCTGGGATTCTATGCGAAATTCGGTGGGAGAGAAGAGCCTGTCCCTCTGTAGCTGCTCCCTGGGCTCCTTAGGTGCCCTGGGCCCTGCCTGCTGCAGTGTCCTCAGCAAGCTGTCTGAGGAGCAGGCCTTCCATGCCAGCTATCTGGATATTGAGGAGTTGAGCATGAGTGGGCTCTGCCAGTGCCTGGTGGAGCTGTCCACACAGCCGATTACTGTGTGTCACAGCTCTGCAGCCAGCAGGGAGGCAGCTCGTGGCGAGGCTGCTCACCGTGCTCTGCAGTACCTCAAGATCATGGCAGGCAGCAAGTAAAGTTCCAGCTGGACTCATGGACATACAACCTTGCTCCCTACTCTTCCTGCTCTCGGCCCAGGCATCTGCCCAGCTCTGGTACCCTCTGGAGGTGTCATCTCTACCTCTGACACAGACTGCTTCCCTGCAGGCCAAGGAGGGCATGGGCCCAGGAGCCAGGGACCACAGTGCCTCAGTGGCCCAGGATCCGTCATGTTACTGGTAATGGAGGGGAATGAAATCGGACTGTCCCCTAGAGCCCAGAATAAATGTGCTGCTCCTCGGGGGAAAAAAAGAAAAAAGAATCCAAAAATATGAAGATAGTGTAAGAAGCCTCTGGGACAACTTCAAGCGTACCAACATCAGAATTATGGGGGTGCCAGAAGAAGAGAGAGAGCAAGATACTGAAAACCCATTTGAAGAAATAATGACAGAAAACTTCCTCCACCTGGTGAAAGAAATAGACTTACAAGTCCAGGAAGCACACAGAACCCTGAACAAAAGGAATCCAAAGAGGACCACACCAAGACACATCATAATTAAAATGCCAAGAGCAAAAGACAAAGAGAGAATATTAAAAGCAGCAAGAGAAAAACAGTTAGTTACCTACAAGGGAGCACCCATACGACTGTCAGGTGATTTCTCAACAGAAACTATGCAGGCCAAATGGGAGTGGCAAGAAATATTCAAAGTGATGAATAGCAAGAACCTACAACCAAAATTACTCTACCCAACAAAGCTATCATTCAGAATTGAAGGTCAGATAAAGAGCTTCACAGATAAGAAAAAGCTAAAGGAGTTCATCACCACCAAACCAGTATTATATGAAATGCTGAAAGGTATTCTTTAAGAAGAGGAAGAAGAAGAAAAAGGTAAAGATAAAAATTATGAACAACAAATACATATCTATCAACAGTGAATCTAAAAATCAAGTGAATAAAAAAATCTGATGAACAGAATAAACTGGTGAATATAGTAGAATCAGGGGCATAGAAAGGGAGTGGACTGACAATTTTCAGGGCAGGGGAAGAGTGTGGGGGGTGTGGGAAGAGACTGGACAAAAATCGTACACCTATGGATGAGGACAGTGGGTCAGGGGTAAGGGCAGAGGGTGGGGTGGGAACCGGGTGGAGGGGAGCTATGGGGGGAAAAAAAGGAACAATTGTAATAATCTGAAAAATAAAGATTTATTAAATTAAAAAAACCAATTTTTTAAAATTGATTTTAGAGAGGAAGGGAGAGGGAGAGAGAGAGATAGAAACATCAATGAAGGGAGAGAATCAATAATGAAAGAGAATCATTGATTGGCTGCCTCCTGCCCACACTGGGGATCGAGCCCGTAACCCAGGCATATGCCCTGAATGGGAATCAAACTGTAACCTCCTGGTTCATAGATCGACGCTCAACCATTGAACTACGCTAGCTGGGCTCCTCCTGCTTTCTTAATCCTGTTTTTCTGTTCCCACTTATTTTTTTAAACAGCTTATCCCAAAGGTATTTCTTTATAAATTATGTATTTTTGCCTCAGGTTATGCTTCTAACGAATCCAATCCCAAAATGCCTCATCCACCATTAAGACTCAATGCCTCAATGTGTAGATCAAATACACAAGAAAGAAAAAGTAGAAAGCCATTCCCATCAAGCTCATGAGATTGTAGGAATAGTAGGAAAAGTGAATATAGGGGAAGCATGTAGTCAGTCATGCATCCTGATCTCCCCTCTGTAAATTTGGAGTTTAGAATAAGAAGCAACAATAGATACCACAGATTAGATCACTCAGCATCCTTTGCAACCACCTTCTAGCTTACTTTCTTGTACAGTCAAAGCTGGAAATGTAAAAACAACATTTGTCAGAAGTCCTTGCCTTTGGAGTTTTTTGCATGTGACCAGTGTCTTAAATTAGTGTTCAGCTTGGAGGTAGCAAGACGAGTTAATGGTTTCGTGTGGGAAGAGTTGATAATCTGAAAAGTACAGAGGCTGATGCATTTGGTCTTCACCTGTAGTAGAGTTTCTGGCATCCAGTGTCAAAGATCTGAGTGGTGGATCTGGGATAGAATTGTGTATTTTCCGATGCTTTGATACTTTGATCCCGAGAGTATGGCATCTAGGTCCATTCTTTGGTCCTTTCAGAATATCCATCTAACATTTTAATATGCATTTTGTACCAAATTAGGTTGTGAATCCTGTTTTCTACCACTAGGAATCCTGGGAAACACAGGAGGTATTTAAGAGAGGTTGAACATAAAGCTGAAATAGGGTAATTTTCCCACTTGCCCCAGAAACAAGGGACAATGGACTGGTTAGACAAAAGTAACTAGAGTTAGTACTCCAAAGCTGTTTTTGGTTCTTAAATGGCACCAGGAAATTTCTGTATGCCCCCAGTGGGTTGCCTAGAGTCTAACTGGGTAGTATACTAATGTTAGTTGCTATAGCACTGGCAGCTGAATTGAATGACAATTACAGCATGTTATAGATTATGAAAATGACCACCAAACATTTATTTCCACCATATATGCCCTTTGGCAGTGTATTCTTACACTTGCTTTAGCCAATGGGACATTAGCAAACATTATTAAAAAAATCGGCTTGCCCTAACCGGTTTGGCTCAGTGGATAGAGCGTCGGCCTGCGGACTCAAGGGTCCCAGGTTCGATTCCAGTCAGGGGCAAGTGCCTTGGTTGTGGGCACATCCCCATTGGGGGGTGTGCAGGAGGCAGCTGATTGATGTTTCTCTCTCATCAATGTTTCTAACTCTCTCTCCCTCTCCCTTCCTCTCTGTAAAAAATCAATAAAAAATATTTTAAAAATTGGCTTGAAAAGCAATTGTGCCATGAACTTTGCCCTCTTTTTGCTTCTGGAACTCAGCTGCCATATGGAAAAGTCTGGATTAGCCTGCTGGGTAACAAAGAATATGTGGGTTAGTAACCCCCATAGCCCTTGCCCACCACCAGACATGTGAATGGGGTCCTATGAAGCCATCCAACCCCTGGCTGACCTGTCAGCTGACCACAGATGCATGAGCAAGCCTAGATGAAATTACCTGAGACAGGCTCATTCAAGGAACTGCCCAGCAGAATCATGAGTTAAATACCAGTACTTGTTTGAAACCACTAAATTTTAGGGTGGTTTATTATGCAGCTAAAGCTACCTCACACATATCAAAACTTCAGAGGTTTCTCAGGCACTGTGGGGAACTAAGATTGGGCCAGATTGTCAGGAAAACAGGTCACAAGTTGCATGTTTTTTATAAAATGAGTCACCTTTGCTTTCAGTAGCGGATGCCATCAGAACACACAGGGATGGAATCAGATCAATACCATCTTATGGACTCCATCTTCTTCCCCTAGTGCCATGAGGTAGAGTAAGCCCTATTGGCTTCTTAGAAACAAAAGGCGATGCAAAGAAAATCTGAAACCTTGGCTCATCCAAATCAAACTCAGTTTAAATCATTAGACTTAATGGAAGTTACCAGGTTGGACTAAAACTTAATTTTTATTCTATCTTGTGGAGTGAAGAAGAATATATCAGTTATAAAAACTGGAGTTAGCATAGAGTGACTCAGCATAGGCAAGATAATATTTTCACAAATCATTAGTTTCAGTGTAATTTATTATCATGTAAATTAATGTACAAATTAAACATTAATTAAAAGAAGAATGTTTAAGTAATCTACGGTATAGCATTTGATGATTTTTTTTGGTAAAACTATCTAAAATACCATTTGTGAAAATTATGTAACAGTATAGAAAAACTTACTCTGAATATTAAGTGCAAAATCATGATATAATATTTTATATCCAGGATGCTTATCCTGCTGATAGTATCTAGTAGTTAATTTTAGTTCAAGCTGTTGTTATAATAAAAGCCTAAGAAGGCAGGCAAACAGGGCTGCCAAGTTCCTATAGCCAAGCAGCCCCTTAGCCCTCTCTTTCACAGAAACATATGTCAGAGTAATCATTCATTCATCACTCAGGGTCTGCTGGTCAGCTCCAGCAGATGGTGCCCCATGTGAGGAGGCATATTCTTACTCTTCTATTTCTGAGTCATTCATTAATCCTTGTCTGGCACTGTGAGAGATAAGTGAAGACTAAAATACTTTAAGACAAAATGAGAAAATAGCAATTTCACTGTCTTGCCCTTGTTGAATGTATGTAGACCCACAATGGGTATATGCCTGTCTAGAGAGGAAAGTGTCTTTTAGAAACCCAAGCTAGAGAAGAGAAATTTCAGTTTTCCAAGAGCCAAAGATTTGCGTTCAACTAAACAATGTGATACTACATGCATGGACTTGTTTATTTTTAATAATCATAATATTTTTCTTGTTATTTAAAAATTTAGGAAGACTCTCAAGGAAAATGGAATAATAAATAAAGTTAGTTCCTTTTTCCTATCTCACTAAGGAAGGAAGGTATTTTAGATATAAATACCTAGAAACTTCAGTGTAGTAATACAGAAAAGTTCACAGGAGCGTAACATACGTGTGTGTGTGTGTGTGTGTGTGAAACAGGAATTACTTATTCTCAAATTCATACCTGCTCAAATTGTGACCTACAAACTTCTGCTGGTCTGCGAATTATTTTTAGTCCAAAAATAGTTATAACTAGTTCAGGAACTTGGTGTAGGTTTGACTTAATTGGTTTGTGTTTATTTGTTCTCAGTGGTTCTTCAATGTTAATGCTATTCCCAAGCTAAAGTCTATACTTGTTATTTCAGGGGCTCTCTCTTATCCATCTTTGTATGCTACCCTGGCTATCCCCCCAATATTCCCCAATATTCCTGAAGCCCTTAATGTACCAACACTTCTTGGCATTTTTCAATCTCGTGTATGTTGCCTTCCATTAGGATACAAAAAGCACAGTGCAGGTGGTCCATTATTTTCTAGGATTAAAAAGAATAATTTAGATGTTCATTACAGCCACTTTTTTCCTAATGACCCAAGAATCCTTCAGATGGAGGGGGTAAGTTCAAATGACTGCCACCACATTGTACTCAGAATCACTACTACCTTTCAGTGATTAAACTTTTGATATCAATTTCAGATCTTTATGATTGAGATTAGGTTTCTACAGTCTCCAGCTGCTGCACCATTAATTAATCATCTTCAGTAGCTTTGTAACTGTGTCAAATTCACAGTGCTTCCTCCTGTCTTCAAAATGAAGTAATTCCCAGGAGCATCTCAGTCTCTGATGCAAATAAACTTCTGACCACCTGTTCCAACAATTAGCCAGACAAGACCAGACAGGTTTGTATCCCTGATGGGATTTATCTGGTGCCAGGAATATTATGACTATGGCCACTATCCATACAATAATACTTAAATGTGTATAGCATTTTACAATTTGCAAGGGGATTTCCAATCAATGAGCTCACCTGATATTTTCTAAAACCTGTGAGATAGGTATTATCATCACTTTTATGAGAATATTTATTTTCATCTTTCAAGGCTGTTTGGATAATCATAGATGTAAAGAAAATATAAGCAAGATGAGAAAAAGAGAGATAGGGGAGAGAGAGGTACTGATTTTCTGGTAAGCAGAATCTGACAGAGGTTGAAGAAATAATGAGGTTAAAGAAAAGGTGTGTTGGTAGAAGATCTGAAATCTGGCGCTGCCAGACATTGGAGAGGTTTAGGAAAGTGAGATAGAAATTGTTTCAGTGATCAGGTCTGGGTTTTTTCTAAAAATTGTTGTACTAGGGAGCAGAGGTGATGGAGGTGCAAATATGATATTTCATTTTTTAAATTTGTGAAGGGAAGGATTGTTACTTAAATATAGCATCTTACTTTCATGCAAGGAAAGTGAAATCTTTTTGGCAATGGAAAGAACTAAGAGTATCTGAAAGAAGAATGGGCATAACTGAAGAGTAATTAAAACTGTCAGCTTTTATTAAAGGACTCAGAGAGGTTAATTGGTTTGCAGCATATGCTACAGCAACTAAGAGCTGAAGCTGAGATGTGAACCGAGGTGTATTTGGTACCAAATCTGCTCTTCACCCCACAATATAATACTCTGCCTTATTTGACAGGTTTATATTTAGAGACAGAACCAAGATAGCTAAGGCATTTTACCTTTACTTCCTCATAGAAGGACTGACATTACAGGACACACAGACAACAGAGCCAGAGTCTTGGCTTTTGATTTAAAAAACAAAGCCAAAGTTATGGCTTATGACAAAAGATTTGGAAGATTAGAACATCAGTAATAACTGCTTTTTTTGCCCCTGAGCCTAGATAGAGATCTGTAGGTGGAAAGAGATTGGACATTAAAGCAGTTCCTGAGAAGAAGCCCTTTGCATGTCCATCTCTGCCAAATTTGGGACAAGTCCTTGTGGGAGAGGGAGACTTGAATTCTCCAAAACCACTAAAGATTGTTTACGTTCAGATTTACAATCGCATTCAAAAGGTATCATAGGCTTCACATAACACCAAGTTTACCTAGCTTTACCAAAGGATGCAGGACAGGAAAAACAGCATACACACTGACAGCACAGGCCTTACAACTCCTAGACATGGCTTCCAATGTATTTCATTATTCTACCCAGGGGCTAGCAAGGTCACAAGAGAGGATGTTGAGTATATACTGAGTGGCCAGATTATTATGATCTCTGAACGCATAATAATCTGGCCACTCAGTGTATATCCTATATAATAAAAGGCTAATATGCAAATTGTCCCCTCAACTAGGAGTTTGACCAGCAGGCAGGCCGGCCAACTGCCCATATCCCCTCCCCCTGTCCAGGCTGGCCGGACCCCACCCATGCACGAATTCATGCATCAGGCCTCTAATACACACACACACACACACACACACACACACACACACACACTGAGTGGCCAGATAATTATGCATTTAGAGATCATAATAATCTGGCCACTCAGTGTATATGGACCACTTCAAGCCAGGATGTTCTGGGGTTTCCTGAGCATTTATATTCTTATAGTATTGTAAATCTTCAAGAGTGAATGACTAGATTCTATTCCCAATGCTCCTGAATCCCATCAATCAGAGATTGCACACTTAACTGATGAACAATCTCAGTAACTATGTACAGCTTGCCCATACAACAATGCTCAGTACATAGCAACCTCCTTAGGACCCTTGTTTACCTTGGATCTAGTATACTTTTATACATCCTTTGATTTAGTGTTGCAAGAAGTTAGACCAAGGGTCAAATCTTCAGATGTCCCTGAGATGGGAAAACATTTATAATCCACCTACTAATGGTATAGAGGCAAATATGCCTGAGACATCTCTATAACATTTAAGTATGACAACACCGGACCTACTTGTGGCCGAGAAGACTTGATAGAGAGACAACCCACTCGAAAAGGCCTTGCCATTGGCCAAAGAAGATGTAGCAGTAATCTGTGTAGACTGATGACTAAAGAGAAGAGAGAGGAGATTCCAAAATGGCAGCAGAGTAAGTGGAAGCTACACTGAGACATTCCCAGGGCCAAACTGGAATTACAACTAAAATACAGAAAAAAACACCCTGAAAAATCAACTGAAGACTAGTGGGAGAGAACCCTGATAACCAAGGATGGAAAGTGAAAACTGCATAGAGACTGGTAGGAAGTGCAGGGGCATGAAAGGGCTGGCCGGGCTCCCACAGAAAGCAGCTGAAGGCCTGGAGGGATATCTCAGCTGTGGGGGGTTCCCACTGAGAACTCTGGGGCTTAAACCCCAAGCAGGGCTCCCCAGCCCAGAGCATCAGAACTAAGAAAGGTACCCATATAACATCTGGCTATGAAAGGCAGCAGGGTTGCTGTCTATTAGTGAGAGAGATGGCTGTAAATGCAGGCACTCTCTTAGAGGGCCAATGCACAAAATTCCCTGTGGAGCCATTCACCTTGTGCTCCAGCAGACGGAGGGCAGAGTGGACTGGAGCTATGTGAGCAGAAGCCAGGATTGGGGGATCTGGGGTTAGAGCTCAGAAGGAAGCTGCCCATTTCCCTGTGCTGAGTCATTCTCCCATACTACAGAGGATGTCTTCCTCAGGCAGATCTTTACCATCCAGGTTTTCATGGTATTTGCTGTCCTCCTTTGCCAATGCATTTATCTCTGAAGAGGTCTTTCTACTATTTTCAAGTAGATGGTGCTGAATTGCAAGATTTTTTACCTCTGTGATCTCCCAGTCTTTTTTTTTTTTTAATCCTCACCCGAGGATATTTTTTCCATTGATTTTTAGAGAGAGTGGAAGAGAGGGAAAGACAGAGAGAAACATCAATGTGAGAGAAACACATCGATTGGTTGTCTCCTGCATGAGCCCTGACTAGGGCCTGGGCCGGGGAGGAGTCTGCAACTGAGTTACTTGCCCTTGCCTGGAATTGAACCCAGGGCCCTTCAGTCCACAGGCTGATGCTCTCTCCACAGAACCAAACTGGCTAGGGCTGTGTGTTTTTTTAAATTTCTTTATTGATTAAGGTGTCACATATTTGTCCTCATCCCCCCATTCCCATCCCACACCCCTCCCCACGGATGCCCCACCTCCCTGTTGTCCTTAACCACTGGTTAGGCTCGTATGCATGCACACAAGTCCTTTGGTTGATCTCTCCCCCCTTCCCCCACCCTCTCCTACCCTCCCTCTGAGGCCCGACAGTCCGATCGATGCCTCCTTGTTTCTGGGTCTGTTCTTGTTCATCAGTCTATGTTGTTCATCATTTCCCCTAGATGAGTGAGATCATGTGTTACTAGAAATATACTTATAAGAACCGAATGTGAGATGTGCAATCATAGTTATGCTGAGAGGCAAATGAATTAGTCTGTAGTGAGTTTCTTTCTGGACCAACAGTTCTTTTGAGACCCAATTTCAATGTCCACCAGTTCCAGCATCACCCGGGCCCCGGGGCGCGTGGTCTCACCCAGACCCAGGGCCGCGTGGCTTCACCCGGACCCAGGTGCGCGCGGCCTCACCAGGACCCGGGATCCAGCCTCACCTGGACCCAGGGGTGTGCGGCCTCACCCGGACCCGGGATCCAGCCTCACCCAGACTCAGGGTCGTGTGGCCTCACCCGAACCCAGGGGCGCGTGGCCTCACCTGGACCCAGGGGTGCGTAGCCTCACCCGGTCCCAGGGTCGCGCGGCCTCACCCAGATCCAGGGGTGCACGGCCTCCCTTGGACCCAGGGGTGCACGGCCTCACCCAGACCCAGGGGTGCGCGGCCTCACCCGGACCCGGGAACCAGCCTCACCCGGACCCAGGGGTGCATGGCCTCACCCTGAACCAGGGGCGCGTGGCCTCACCTGGACCCGGGGGCGTGTGGCCTCACCCGGACCCAGGAGCGCGTGGCCTCACCCTGACCCAGGGGTGCGCGGCCTCACCCGGACCCGGGAACCAGCCTCACCCGGACCCAGGGGTGCATGGCCTCACCCTGAACCAGGGGCGCGTGGCCTCACCTGGACCCGGGGGCGTGTGGCCTCACCCGGACCCGGGGGCGTGTGGCCTCACCCGGCCCCAGGGGCGCGCGGCCTCGCCCGGACCCGGGACCCAGCCTCACCCGGACCCAGGGGCGTGCAGCCTCACCTGGACCCAGGGGTGTGCAGCCTCACCCGGACCCAGGGGCATGTTGCCTCACCTGGACCCGGGTCTCAGCCTCACCCTGACCCAGGTCCCAGCCTCGTCCGGACCCAGGGGCGCGCAGCCTCACCCGGACCCGGGACCCAGAGGGGCTTCGTCTTCTTGATCCCAATTCCTGTCGGTCAATTCCCTCTCAGCAATTTCTTTGGCCATTTTCTTAAAGCTCCGGGGCGGCTGCCGCGGAACTTGCTGGGCGGCGGGCTTGGCAAAGCTCCGGTGTGCCCGGTGCGTGGTGGGCTGGTCTGAGGTCGCTGCGGCGGCACTCGGGTCTGCAGCGGCGACCAGTCGCCGGGCGAGCGCACCTGGATCCGGGACCCAGTGGGGCCTCATCTTCTCGATCCCAACTCTCATCTGTCAATTCCTTCTCAGCAATTCCTCCGGCCATTTTCTCAAAGCTCCGGGGCAGCTGCTGCGGAATTCGCTGGGCGGCGGGCTCAGCGAGGCTCCGGTGTGCCCAGTGCGCAGCGGCGGGCTGGTCCGAGGTCGCTGCGACGGCGCTCGGGTCTGCAGTGGCGGCCGGTCGCCAGGCGTGCGCACCTGACTGCTTCCAGGGCGCAGAGATTCTTGAAGGACTCGGAGGTCAGCAAGTGTGGAGTCTCCCACCCCATGTCCCCCAGGGGCTCGTCTATCCGTGCTCGGCAGTGAGCGGAGCTGTCCCCTCAGCCGGGGACCGCCGGGGGAACCACGCCGAGCACGATCCAGGCCGCCATTGTGTCGCCAGAGCCTTAGTTCTTAAAGTGTGATCTTTGGCTCACCGGCATCAGCATCATCCCGCATCCCCCTCTCTTTTATTCTAGTTGTAGGGCATCCACGGAGCCAGCCCTCTGGTGGTTCTGGATGGTGTCTGCTCTGTTTTCCAGTTGTAGTTTCAAAATTGTTGTGGTAGGTAACATTCAGGCATCCGCCCTATGTCACTATCTTGGTTCTCTCTGTAGTTAAGTCTTGATTATTTTTATTTTTTTATTTTTTTTAAAAATATATTTTATTGATTTTTTACAGAAAGGAAGGGAAAGGGATAGAGAGTTAGGAACATCGATGAGAGAGAAACATCGATCAGCTGCCTCTTGCACACCCCCTACTGGGGATGTGCCCGCAACTAAGGTACATGCCCTTGACCGGAATCGAACCCGGGACCCTTGAGTCCACAGGCTGACGCTCTATCCACTGAGCCAAACCAGCTAGGGCAAGTCTTGATTATTGTTGGTGTCACTGGGAGGAATTGACCTCCAGGCCAATTGGCTGTGAGGATCCGCTGTGTCTCAGCCCTTCCTCATTTGTTCTTTCTTTTTCTTCTTAGTTGTAAATCTACCATTCAGCCAGCTTTCCCGTGGTTCTGGGTGGTAGATGCTTTGTCTTTTAGTTGTATTTTTGAAATTGTTGTGCGCGGCGCAGTTTAGTTGTTTAACTTTGCCGCCATCTTGGTTCCTCCTTGGCTAGGGCTGTTATCTCCCAGTCTTGAACCTCTGTGGCTTCTGTAAGACAGTACAGCTATGCTATTTGGGGGTGGGCTTTGTTTTTCTCTCACCTTAATGGCAACCCCTGACCTCCATGGGGTTCCACCCAAGCACCCCTCCTGGGGACCAGTCACAGAGGGAAACAGAAGTTCTACTGCAATAGCTCTTGGTTTACAGATAATCTGCTCCAGGACCTGACTCCAAGGGCAACCGGAGGTGAGTGTTGGGAGTCCAAGTGGAGGCAGGGCTCTGTGGTTCCCTTTCTTTGTCTGAAACACCACCGCCCTGCCCAACAGTGGAGAATCGCACGACAGAACCCTGTGCTCTGTCAAGCATCTGCTGACTCAGACACTGTTTGCTTCCTCTTCTCTCACCCTGCTGAGCTGTCCTCCCACCCCCAGAGCTCCCTGTTCCTCCTGGCCAGAGGAGGTGCCTGCTAGCTTTCTCCCCACTCCTGGCTAGCCAAGCCATGAGCTCCTGGCTGCGGGGCTGTGGGGCATCTGCACTTTCCTCCCTTCTCATCTCCCCATTTATTCCCAGTTGCCCACCTTTAGATATTCCAATGCATGTGTCACTCAGGCCTCCATCTGTATTGAGCAGGGATTTCTTTGTTGAATTATAATTGGTTAACTTGTTGAAATTTCAGGGTGAGAGGACAAGGGGCTCTCTCACACCGCCATTCCTCTGACATCACTAATCCATTATTTGCTTTGAACAATCAACTTTTTAAGAGTTAAACGCATCAGAATCTTCTTTAACGTAAAACTATTTTATTGCAACTTGTTAGGGAAGAGAATGTGGGGTCTAAATATTATAGTGTAATTGAGACACAGTAATATTTTAATGAAGAGTTTGGAGTTTTTAATTTCTGTAGCATTTTATGAGATTTAAACCACAGGACTGCACATTGCTGAAAGAATGTATGATTAAAATGGGCTTTACCATGCAAGTATTTACTTTCTAAAAAACTTATGCATAAAGTAATTATGAAGTAGTCTGTTATGATGCTAAGGGTGTTACTTCTAAGAAAGGATGGAAATCCAGGTAGCTAGAAGGATACACAGGTGGAAAGGGTGCACTTGCCACTTATGAGTATATAATTATTACAACAATTGTGCTCATTTAGAGTGCACTATAATATTCAAGCTCATAAATTCCTATGAGCTAATTTCTCTCACAGAAGGCAGCACTAAATGATTAAAGGGCTTCCTATGTAGAATGCATAACTAATTCAAATTAGCACTAAGAAAATTCATAAACTCATTCTGTAAATAGCTAACCTGGATACCTCAGAAGATTCAAGAATAAACACCTCAATTGAAAGAAAATTCTTGCTGAAAATGTGCTTTATTTCATTTTCTTTCATAGTGTTTCCTGCTCCCTGGAAAACGCAATGATTTGTGAAGTTACTGAATGGGCCAAAAAACTCACTGAGCTAGTGACTCACAGGCTCAAGAAGTCTCAAAGCAACCGTCTAATGCATCATACTCACCACACTAATCATCTAAATTGAGAGATAGAAACTTTAGTTAATCCATGTACTTCATCTATATCATATCAGTTTATATACTCCTATAGAAAGAATAATTGGTTAGAGATTCTCAAGCTTTTCAAATGTAAGAACCCCTTTTAAAGCATCAAAGCATTTTAAGATCCACACAGGTTGAGAAGATACATTATTACAAGTTACTCCTATGGATTCTGTAATGCTATAATGGCCATTTGTTGTTTTTTGGTTAGCATCTGTTTCAGTATCCCAATTTTCCGATGATGAAGCATCCGTACTTTTCTACTCTCAGTCTATTCATGTTGGATGATTTTGATTCAATTCTTGGTTCTGGGTGTCAGCATGTAACTCAGGCCTGGCCAATCAGAGCATCCCATTTCTCTTGCCACAGTAAATACTTCCAAGATGAGCATGGACTACCCAGTTAGAGGTGGTCTCTGAACTTCTCCTGGGACTGTTGAGAGTGAGGCAGTCCCTTTTGTCCTAGACTTTTGGAATTTGCCTATATAAGCCTGTAGCTAGCTATTGGCACCACCTTCAAAATGATAAAGTATGCATGAGAATAAAGCTCAATGACAAGAGATATAGCTGATATATTTAAATAGATGGAGTGCCATTTTCATGGTTTGGGTCCCTATAACTATTCACGCCTGAATTTATTCATATACTTTTCAGATATATGAGCCCATAAATAACATTTTTAGTTTAAATTGTGTTTTCCTTACTTGAAAGCAAGAGTCTTTTCTAATACCAATGCTCTGATCTTTTATTTTATTAATCCCTAAGAGCAAGTAATATTTAAAATCTTGGCACAAATATGCATGAGATATATTATTTAGTTAATGAGAAATTAACATTCTACGTGTATATGAATGTGAAGACCTTTGGCAACTATCTACCACAAGGGGTCAGAGACCTATGGGTTTGGAACCTTTTTAATCTAAATTTTAGAGATTGCATAGAAACAGTTTAAAGCCACATTTATACAACTAAAATGTAGAGTAAGAAGATGATTATCTTGAAAATCTAGTGGGGCTTAGAAAGCTAATCAACACTGCATTTTCTTTCTGTCAGCATAGTTTCAAATTCAAATATGGCTCGCATCTAAAAAATATGCACTGCAGTTAGATGGTTTTTATAGTGATTAAAAATACTCCAGGGAATGTACTACAATTTCATTTTAGCATGTAGAATATTTAGAACTTCAATAAGGCTACAAGGTATTATTCAGCAAAATAAAATAACTTCATTTTTAATGTCATCTTAAAAAGAATCATGAGGATATGTACATAGCTGTAGCTATTTTTTCAAGCATCATTTTATTACTCTATAAGTTTGTCAAACTAAACCACTGCTTTCCAGGTGCCTTCAAACACATCATTTCATTTAATTCTAACAGTAATTCTGTAAGAAGGTGAATTAGAATTTATTGAGACTATGTTAAATTCTATGGCGCATGAGGCATAAGCACACATACATGAATATATACTAGTATATGTATTTTAAATCCTTATTGTTGAAATTGTTACATATGTCCCCTTTTTTCCTCCATTGACCTAGTCCACCCCAATCCCCTGCCCTAGGCCTTCACCACCCTATTGTCTGTGTCCATGGGTTAAGCATATACGTATACAAGTTCTTTGGTTGATCTCTTCCCATTCATCCACCCTCCCCACCCTTCCCTTTGAGATTCCATAGTCTGTGCCATGCTTCTGTCTCTGGATCTATTTTGCTCATCAGTTTATTTTGTTCATTACATTCCAAATATGAGTGAGATCATGTGATAATTGTCTTTCTCTGACTGGCTTATTTCACTTAGCATAATATATGTCCGGATCCAATTTGCTAATATTTTGTTGAGGATTTTAGCATCTATATTCATCACGGATATTGGTCTGTAATTCTCTTTCTTTGTAGTGTCTTTATCTGGTTTTGGAATTAAAGAGATCCTTCTTTTTTACTGCTGCATAGTATTTGATGATGTAAATGTACCACAGCATTTTCCCCCCACTCATCTACTGATGGGCACTTGGGCTGTTTGCAGATCTTAGCTATTGTAAATTGAACTGCTATGAGCACAGGGGTGCATACATTCTTTCTGATTGGTGTTTCAGGTTTCTTAGGATATATTCCCAGAAGTGGGATTACTGGGTCAAATGGCACTTCCATATTTAATTTTTTGAGGATCCTCCATACTATTTTCCACAGTGGCTGCACCAGTCTGCATTCCCACCAGTAGTGCACTAGAGTTCCCTTTACTCCACATCCTCACCAGCACTTGTCGTTTGTTGATTTGTTGATGGTAGCCATTCTGACAGGTATGAGGTGATACCTCATTGTCATTTTAATTTGCATCTCTCTGATGATCAGTGAGTTTGAGCATTTTTTCATATGTCTCTTAGCCATCTGTATGTTCACTTTGGAGAAGTGTCTATTTGGTCTTTGCTCATATTTTAATTGTATTGTTTGTCTTCCTTTTGTTAAGTTGTATGAGTTCTTTATATATTTTGGATATTAACCCTTTATCAGGTGTATCATCAGAAAATATGTTCTTCCATACAGTGGGCTCCCTTTTAATTTTGTTGATGGTTTCTTTTGCTGTGCAGAAGTTTTTTATTTTGATGTAGTTCCATTTGTTTATTTTCTCCTTAGTTTCTTTTGCCCTACAGATGTATCTGTAAACATATTACTATGAGTGATGTCTGAGATTTTACTGCCTATGTTTTTTTCTAGGATTTTTATGGTTTTCTGTCTTACATTTAAGTCTTTTATCCATTTTGAGTTTATTCTTTTGTATGGTGTAAGTTGGTGATCTAGTTTCATTTTTTGCATGTATCTGTCCAATTCTCCCAATACCATTTATTGAAGAGACTGTCTTGACTTCATTGTATATTATTGCATCCTTTGTCAAATATTAATTGGTCATAATGGCTCAGGTCGATGTCTGGGTTCTCTATTCTGTTCCATTGATCTATATGCCTGTTCTTGTGCCAGTACCAAGCTGTTTAGATTACAGTGTCTTTGTAGTATAACTTGATATCTGATATTGTGATCCCTCCAATTTTGTTCTTTCTCCAGATTGCTGTGGTTATTCGGGTTTTTTTTTTGTTCCATATAAATGTTCGCAGTATTTGTTCTAGATCTGTGAAATATACCATTGGTATTTTAATAAGGATTTCATTGAATCTATAGATAGCTTTTAGTAGTATGGCCATTTTAATGATGTTAATTCTACCAATCCATGAACATGGTATATTCTACCACTTGATTATATCTCCCTCTATCTCTTTTTTCAACATCCTATAGTTTTCTGAGTACAAGTCTTTTACCTCCATGGTTAAGTTAATCCTAAGTATCTTAATTTTTTGTTGCAATGGTAAATTGGATTGTTTTTTTTTCATTTTTCTTTCTAAGAGTTTATTATTGGTGTATAAAAATGCCATCAATTTCTGGGTGTTAATTTTCTATCCTGCTATGTTGCCAAATTAATTAATTGAATCTAGTAGTTTTTTAAAAAAATATATTTTATTGATTTTTACAGGGAGGAAGGGAGAGGGATAGAGAGCTAGAAACATCGATGAGAGAGAAACATCCATCAGCTGCCTCCTGCACACCTCCCACTGGGGATGTGCCCGCAACCAAGGTACATGCCCTTGACCGGAATCGAACCTGGGACCTTTCAGTCCGCAGGCCGATGCTCTATCCACTGAGCCAAACCAGTTAAGGCTCTAGTAGTTTTTTTTTTATGGATTCTTTAGGGTTTTCTATGTATAATATCATGTGACCTTAGAATAATGACAGTTTTACTTCCTCCTTTCCTATTTGGTTACCTTTTATTTTTTCTTCTTGTCTTATTGCTATGGCTAGGACATCCAGTACTATGTTGAATAAGAGTGATGAAAGTGGACATCCCTGTCTTGTTCCTGTTCTTAGGGGAAATGGCTTTAGTCTTTGCCCATTGAGTATGATGTTGGCTGTAGGTTTGTCATATATAGCCTTTATTATGTTGAAATATGATCCCGCTATTCCCACTTTGTTGAGAGTCTTTATCAAAAACTAGAGGCCCAGTGCATGAAATTGGTGCATGGGTAGGGTCCCTAGGCCTGGCTGGTGATCAGGGCCGATCTGTGGGGCAACTGGTAAGGCGATGAGGGGGCCCCCACTGGCACTCACCTTGGCTGGCCTGGTGCTGCCTGCTCGCCAGCCCTGCCTCCCACCGCTGCTGCCAGTCATCTTCCTCTGTGGGGCAACTGGTGGGGCGTTCAGGGGGCCCTCGCTGGCACCCACCTTGGCTAGCTTGGGGCCTGCAGGCTGGGGGCAGCTCCTGCATTGAGTGTCTGCCCCCTGGTGATCAGTGAGCATCATAGTGACTGGTCTTTCCACTGGTCATTCTGTCATTTGGTTGATTTGCATATTAGGCTTTTATTATATAGGATAGGTGTTGGATTTTGTCAGATGCTTTTTCTGCATCTATTAATATAATCATGTGATTTTTGTCTTTCAATTTGTTTATGTAATATATCACATTTATTGATTTGCACATATTGTACCAGCCTTGCATCCCTGGAGTAAATCCCACTTGGTCATGGTGTGTGATGTTTTGAATGTATTGCTGGATCTGATTTGCTAATATTTTGTTGAGAATTTTTAGCATCTATATTCATCAGGGATATTGGCCTGTAATTCTGTTTCTCTGTAGTGACTTTATCTGGTTTTGGAATTAGGATAATGCTGGCGTCATAAAAAGAGCTTGGAAGTGTTCCTTCCTCTTTTTTTTTTTTTGAATAGTTTGAGGAGGATAGGTGTTAGTTCTTCTTTGAATATTTGGTAAAACTCCCCTGTGAAGTCATCCAGACTAGGGCTTTTGTTTGTGGGAGATTTTTGATTACTGATTCTATTTCATCAGTTATTATTGGCCTATTCAGGTTTCCTGATTCTTCCTGATTTAGTTTATGGAGATTATATTTTTCTAGGACTTTGTCCATTTCATCCACATCATCACAGCTTATTGGTATATAGTTGTTCATAGTATTTTTTATGATCCATTGTATGTTTGTGTTATCAGTTGTTACTTCTCTGCTTTCGTTTTTGGCTTTATTTTTTTGGGTCTTCTCTCTTTGTTTCTTGATAAGTCTTGCTAATGGTTCATCAATCATTTTTATCTTTTCAAAGAACCAGCTCTTGGTTTCATTGATTTTCTTGTATCATTTTTTCAGCCTCTATGTTATTTATATCTGCTCTAATCTTTATTATTTCCTTCCTTCTAATTACTCTGTGCTTTTCTTGTTGTTCTCTTACTAATTCTTTAAGTTGTAGAGTTAAATAGTTTATTACAAAATTTTCTTGCTTTTTGAGGTAGGCTTATAGTGCTATGATCTTCCCTTTCAGGACTGCTTTCACTGTGTCCCATACATTTTTTTTTGTCTTTGTTTTCATTTATTTCCAGGAAGTTTTTGATTTCTTTGTTGATCTCATTGGTAACCCATTCATTGTTTAATAACATGCTACTTAACCTCCATGTGTTTGAATGTTTTTGAGTGTTTTTATTGTAGTTGATATAGAATTTTATTCCATTGTGATCTGAGAAGATGCTTGATATGATTTCCATCTTCTTGAACTTGTAGAGACTTGTTTTGTGTCCTAACATGTAGCCTATCTTTAAGAATGATCCATGTGCACTTGAGAAGAATGTATATCCTGCTGCTTTGTGGTGAAATGTTCTATAAATGTCAATTAAAACCATCTGATCCAGTGTGTCATTTATAGGCACTGTTTCCTTGTTGATTTTTTGTCAGGAAGATCTATTCAGTGAAGTTAGTGGGGTGTAAATGTCCCCTACTATGAATGTATTCCTTTTGATCTCTCCCTTAAAGTCCCCTAGAAGTTTTTTTAAAATATATATTTAGGTACTTCTATATTGGGTACATATATGTTTACCAGTTATATCCTCTTGTTGGATTGACCCCTTTAGTATTATGTAGTGGCCTTTATTGTCTCTTATGATTGCCTTCATTTTGAAGTCTATTTTGTCAGATATGAGTATTGCTACCCCAGATTTTTTTTCATTTCCATTTGCATGGAAAATTTTTTTCCATCCCTTCACTCTCATCCTGTGTGAGACTTTTGTTCTGAGGTGAGTCTCTTGTATACAGCATATATTTGGGTTATATTTTTATACCCATGCAGCTACCCTATATCTTTGATTGGAGCATTTAAGCCATTTACATTTAAGGTTACTATTTTTAGGTACTTATTTATTTCTCTCTATATTTTCTTCTTCTCATTACAGCAGTCCCTTTAGCATTTCTTGTAGTGCTGGTTTGGTGGTGATAAACTCCTTTAGCCTTTTTTTTCTGTCTGTGAAGCTCTTTATTTTACCATCTATTTTGAATGATAGCCTTGCTGGATATAATAATCTTGGGTTTAGATCATTGGTTTTCATTATGTTGAATACATCATGCCATTCCCTTCTGGCCTGTAGAGTTTCTGATGAGAAATCAGCTGACATCATTATGGGATCTCATTTGTAGGTAACAAATTGCTTTTCTGTTATTGCCTTTAAGATTCTCTCTTTGTTTTTAATTTTTGGCATTTTAATTATAATGTGTTTGGGCATGGGCCCATTTGGGTTCTTCTTGCTTGGGACTCTCTGTGCCTCCTGAACTTGTGGGACTTATTCCTTTAACAGGTTAGGGGATTTTTCTGCCATTATTTCTTCCAACAAGTTCTCTATCCCTTGCTCACTTCCTTCCCCTTGTGGTACTCCTATGATTTGAATATTGTTACATTTCATGTTATCCCACAGCTCCCTTAAGCTGTCTCCTTTATTAAAATTGTTTTTTTCTTTTTGGTTCTCTGATTGAGTGATTTTTTTTCTACCCTGTCTTCTAATTCACTGATCCGATCCTCAGCATCCTCTATTTTCCTGTGAATTCTTTCTACTGTGTTCTTTTTTAGTGCTATGTCATTCTTCATAGTTACTATATCTTTCTCATGCTATTGAGCATCTTTGCCATCATTATTGTGAATTCTATATCTGATAAATTTATCTCCATTTTGTTTTGCTCTTCTTCTGGAAAATTCTCTTGCTCTTTCATTTGGAGCTTGTTTTCTCATGTCCCCATTTTGGCTGCCTGTTTGTGTTTGTGTCTATGTATTAGATAGATCTGCTGCAACTCCCAATTTCTAGTGCAGGACAATGTTAGTCACTGTTTGTGAGTGGCCCTGAGTACCCTATTGGGATCTATCAGCAATCCACAGCTTGGGGCTGTGTGCCTTTGGAAAGGACCAAGATATGCACCATGGTCTGCCTTTTCTAGTCCTGCGCCCTAAATTAGATCAAGCAAAGACTCAAAGCCTCCAGATATCTGTCTCTCCCTGCACTCCAATTGACACTCAGTCTTTTAAAAAATATATTTTTTATTGATTTCAGAGAGGAAGGGAGAGGAGAGAGAGAGAGAGAGAAACATCAATGATAAGAGAGAATCATTGATCGGCTGCCTCCTACATGCCCCCTGCTGGGGATTGAGCCTGCAACCTGGACATAAGCCCTTGACCAGATTCAAACCCAGGACCCTTCAGTCCACAGGCCAATACTCTATACACTGAGCTAAACCAGCTAGGGTGACACTCAGTCTTGATTAGCCCCAGACTACTGACCACAGGGTGGGGTGAGAGGTCTTCCAACAGGTTGGGGTACCTGCCTTCCCCCCAGGCAAAAATTGCCTGAATAGCAAAGGTCTGCAGGAGAAAGATGTCTTCCACAGTGTGAGGGAATGACTCAGCACAGGAAACCATGGTGGCTGCCCTCCAAGCTCCAACCCCAGAGCCCCCAACCCAGGCTTCTGCTCACACAGTTTCAGTCCACTCTGCCCTCCCTCTGCCAAGCTCAAGGTAAGTGGCTGCACACGAATTTTTTGTGCATTGGCCCTTTAAGAGGGTTCCTTCATTTCCAACCATCTCTCACTGGTAGATAGCAACCCTGCTGCTTTTCACAGCCAGGTGTTCTGTGGGCACCTTTCTCAGTTCTGGTACTCTGGGCTGGGGAGCCCTGCTGGGATTTAAACCTCAGAGTTTTCAGTGGGAACCGCCCCCCCCCCCCCCCCACAGCTGAGATATTCCCCCAGAACTTCAGCTGCTGTTTGTGGGAGACTGGAGAGCACTCTCATGCCTCCGCACTTCCTACCAGTCTCTTTGTGGTTTCCACTTTCTGTGCTTGGTTATAAGGGTTTTCTCCAGCTTGTCTTCAGCTGGTTGTTCATGATTATTTTTCTATATTTTAGTTGTAATTCCACTTTGGTCCTGGGGGAATATGAATGTAGCTCTCACCTAATCCACAGCCATCTTGGAATCCCTCTATGTCTTCCTTCTTAAAGAGTTTGTTTGTTTATTTATTTATTTATTTTTATTTATTATTATTATTTTTAATTTCTTTATTGATTAAGGTGTCACATATTTGTCCTCATCCCCCCATTCCCATCCCACACCCCTCCCCACGGATTCCCCAACCCCCTGTTGAACTTAACCATTGGTTAGGCTCATATGCATCCACACAAGTCCTTTGGTTGATCTCTCCCCCCTCCCCCCACCCTCCCCTATCCTCCCTCTGAGGCCCGATAGTCCGATCGATGCCTCCTTGTTTCTGGTTCTGTTCTTGTTCATCAGTCTATGTTGTTCATCATTTCCCCTAGATGAGCGAGATCATGTGTCACTAGAGATATACTTATAAGAAATGAATGTGAGATGAGCAATAATAGTTATGCTGACAGGCAAATGAATCAGTCTGTAGTAAGTTTCTTTCTGGACCAACAGTTCTTTTGAGACCCAATATCAATGTCCACCAGTTCCTTATGTGTACATGTCGGCACTGACCCCTCAGCTCTGGATGGTGGACAAATGGTGGTAATGCAGGTCCGATTCCCTCTGGTTTGGTCTTGGCCGGACCCAGGGGCACGGATTCACCTGGACCCAGGGGCACGTGGCCTCACCCGGATCCAGGGGCACATGGCCTCACCCGGACCCGGGATCTAGCTTCACCCGAACCCAGGGGCGCGTGGCCTCACCCGGACCTAGGTGTGTGCGGCCTCACCCGGTTATTTATTTATTTTATTTTTAATTTAAATTCTTTATTGTTTAATGTATTACATGAGTCTTCTTTTTCCCATTGACCTTTCCCCAGCCACTCCCACCCCCCAGCTCATGCCCTCACCCCCCTACTGTCTGTGTCCATTGGTTATGCTCAATGCATGCATACAAGTCCTTTGGTTGATCTCTTATCCCCTCACCCCCGCCTTCCCTCATAAGTTGGACAGTCTGTTCTATGCTTCTATGTCTCTGGTTCTATTTTTGTTCAACAGTTTATGTTGTTCATTATATTCCACAATGAGTGAGATCATGTGATATTTATCTTTCTCTGACTGGCTTATTTTCCTTAGCATAATGCTCTTCAGTTCCATCCATGCTGTTGCAAATGGTAAAGAGTTTATTTTTTAATGATCAGTTTTAGGTTTACAACAAACTTGAGACTAAGTTATCAAGATTTCTCATATATCCTGTCTCCTGCCCCTACACATACATAGTGTCTCTCATTATCAATATCACTCATCAAAAAAGTACTTTTGCCCAGCTGGCATGGCTCAGTGATTGAGTGTTAGCCCATGAACCAGGAGGTCATGCTTCAATTCCTGGTTGGGGCCTATGCCTGGGTTGCAGGCTTGATCCCCAGTGTGGGGGCATGCAGGAGGCGGCTGATCAATGATTCTCTCTCATCATTGATGTTTCTGTCTCTCTCTCCCTCCCCCTTCCTCTCTGAAAGAAATAAAAAATACCGTATTTCCCAGGGTATAAGATGACTTTTTAACCCAGGAAAATCTTCTATATGCCCAGTGGTTTTATATGCCAGAAAATACAGTATTTAAAGGTACTTTTTGTAGGATTATGATACATCATAATCACCTAAAGTCTATAGTTCACCTTAGAGTTCACTCTTGGTGTTGTATATTCTATTGTTTGGACAAATGTATAATGATATATGGTCATTATAGTACCATACAGAGTATTTTTACTACCCTGTAATATTTTACTACACTTTAGGGTAGTAAAAATACTCTGTGCTCTGCTTATTCATCTCTTCTTTTTTGTCCTCCTCTACCCTCTCCCACTTCCCTGAACTCACTGATATTTTTATTGTCTCCATGGTTTTTCCTTTTCCAGAATGTCATATAGTTGGACTCATACCATATGTAGCTTCTTCAGATTGGCCCCTTTCACTCAGTAATATGCATTTAAGGTTTCTCCCTGTCATTTCCTTGCTTTGAAGCATTCTCTTTGATTATTTTATAAAATCTAAATTGGCCCTGACACTCATGGTCACTCATTATTTCTTCTACATATTTAGTTTTTCAGACTATCTTCCATAGCTCTCTTCACTTCTAGCGGAAGTGGACTCTGCCTCTTTTTTTTTTTCCTTTTCATTTTCCTTTATTTTTTTAAATTTTTATTTATTTATTTATTTATTTTTAATTTCTTTATTGATTAAGGTGTCACATATTTGTCCTCATCCCCCCATTCCCATCCCCCACCCCTCCCCATGAATGCCCCCACTCCCCTGTTGTCCTTAACCATTGGTTAGGCTCGTATGCATGCACACAAGTCCCTTGGTTGATCTCTCCCTCCTACCCCCACCCTCACCTACCCTCCCTCTGAGGCCCGACAGTCCGATCGATGCCTCCTTGTTTCTGGGTCTGTTCTTGTTCATCAGTCTATGTTGTTCATCATTTCCCCTAGATGAGTGAGATCATGTGTTACTAGAAATATACTTATAAGAACCGAATGTGAGACGAGCAATAATAGTTATGCTGACAGGCAAATGAATCAGTCTGTAGTAAGTTTCTTTCTGGACCAACAGTTCTTTTGAGATCCAATTTCAATGTCCACCAGTTCCTTATGTGTACATGTCGGCACTGACTTTTCAGCTCTGGATGGTGAACAAATGGTGGTAATGCAGGTCCGACTCCCTCTGGTTTGGTCTCGCCCGGACACAGGGGTGCGGCCTCACCTGGACCTGGGACCCAGCGTCACCCAGGCCCCGGGGCATGTGGCCTCACCCGGACCCAGGTGTGTGCGGCCTCACCCGGTCCCGGGATCCAGCCTCACCCGGACCCAGGGGTGTATGGCCTCACCCAGACCCAGGGGAGCGCGGCCTCTCCCAGACAAAGGGGCGCGGCCTCACCTGGACCCGGGACCCAGCTTCACCCAGACCCAGGGGCACGTGGCCTCTCCCGGACCCAGGGGCATGGCCTCACCCAGACCCAGGACCCAGCCTCACCCGGATCCAAGGGCGCACGGCCTCACCCAGACCCGGGACCCAGCCTCACCCAGATCCAGGGGCACACGGCCTCACCCGGACCCGGGATCCAGCTTCATCCGGACCCAGGGGCACGTGGCCTCACCCGGACCCAGATGTGTGCGGCCTCACCCGGTCCCAGGATCCAGCCTCACCTGGACCCAGGTGTGTGCGGCCTCACCCGGTCCTGGGATCCAGCCTCACCCAGACCCAGGGGCGCGTGGCCTCACCCAGACCCAGGTGTGTGCGGCCTCACCCGGTCCTGGGATCCAGCCTCACCCAGACCCAGGGGCGCGTGGCCTCACCCGGACCCAGGTGTGTGCGGCCTCACCCGGTCCTGGGATCCAGCCTCACCCGGACCCAGGGGTGCGGCCTCACCCAGACCCGGGACCCAGCCTCACCGGATCCAGGGGCGCACGGCCTCACCCGGACCCGGGATCCAGTTTCACCCGTACCCAGGACCCAGCCTCACCCAGATCTAGGGGCGCATGACCTCACCCGGACCCGGGACCCAGCCTCACCCAGATCCAGGTGCCCAAGGCCTCACCCAGACCCGGGATCCAGCTTCACCCGAACCCAGGGGCGCGTGGCCTCACCTGGACCCAGGTGTGTGCGGCCTCACCCGGTCCCGGGATCCAGCCTCACCTGGACCCAGGGGTGCGTGGCCTCATCCGGACCCAGGTGTGTGCGGCCTCACCCGGTCCTGGGATCCAGCCTCACCCGGACCCAGTGGCGCGTGGCCTCTCCCGGACCCAGGGGCGCAGCCTCACCTGGACCTGGGACCCAGCCTCACCCAGATCCAGGGGCGCATGTCCTCACCTGGACCCGCGATCCAGCTTCACCCAGACCCGGGACCCAGCCTCACCCGGATCCAGGGGCGCACGGCCTCACCCGGACCCGGGACCCAGCCTCACCCGGACCCAGGGGCGCAGCCTCACCTGAACCCGGGACCCAGCCTCACCCGGACCCAGGGGCGCGTGGCCTCACCCGGACCCAGGGGCGTGTGGCCTCTCCCGGACCCGGGACTCTGAAGACCCTTGGTCCCATGTTTATTCCATTTTCTTTGACTAGAATGCTTTCATGTTCCCAGTCCTGGTTAGTGTTGAAGGTATTCTTTCTCTGAGCATTATAGCACTCTTGACACCTTTGTAAGACAGTTATCTTGTTATTGTATACATTATAAATATTTGTGCATAATGTTTATTATCCCTGCTATATTGGGAATTCTCTGAGGAAAGAGATTATTTATATTTGCAATCCTCAAAAGAGCCCCTTACATTTTTTATCTTAAACATTTTTTAAATTATAGTTTTCATTCATTATTATTTTATATTAGTTTCAGATGTAAAGCATAGTGGTTAAACAATCATATACTTTACAAAGTGTTCCCCCCAATATTACCAGTACCCACCTGGTACCATACATAGCTATTACTATACTAGAGGCCCAGTGCACAAATTTGTGCATAGAGGGATGACCACAGGAGGTTGGCTGGCAGGCCCCGATCTAGTTGTGTAGATGTGCTGAGGTACAGCAAGCAAAGACCACAGACAGAGCTCCCCAAAAACGGTCTGAACACCAGCTATGTTCTGAGGTGGAAATACAGCTCTACTTCGCTGCCTGTGCTTAGGCCGCCTCACTCTCCCCGGGGCAGAGTTGCTGACAGACAGACAGGTTGTCTCTCCTACCTCAGCCGCACATTTTCTCAGGGCTCCACCCCCAAGCATGATAGATAGCTGATTTCAGCCAATGGTGGCACACCGCCATAGGAGCGCTAGCCAATCAGCGGTTGGGAGCCTGGAACGGTGCGGGGCCAAGCTAGAAGTGGCTGACGGGGGCAGAAGGGCGAGCTGTGTAGTGGCAGAGGTAGGATGGCGGTGGTCCTTACTTTACATCTTTGCAGTTAGGCTGCTGCCTTGCCCATTCTGCCCCCTCTGAGCTGCTACTCTGTCTTGATCAGCATTGTGGTTGCTCTCCTCCTGCAGGCTTCCTGGACCCAGATTCTGGCAGGGGGAGGGACCAGCCAGGGGTAGCAGCGGGAGGGACCGTGGAAGATTGACTGTGGGAGTGCACTGACCACCAGGGGCCAGCTCCTGTGTTGAATGTCTACCCCTGGTGGTCAGTGCGTGTCATAGCAAGCAGTCGTTCCAGTTGTTCTGGTTGTTCGGTCGTAACGGTCACTTAGGCTTTTATGTATATACTAGAGGCCCGGTGCATGAAATTCATGCACGGGAGGGGGGGTGTCCCCTCAGCCCAGCCTGCACCCTCTCCAATCTGGGACCCCTTGGGGGATGTCCGACTGCCGGAGATTGGGCTTAAACTGGCAGTCGGACATCCCTCTCACAATCCTGGACCGCTGGCTCCTAATTGCTCACCTGCCTACCTGTCTGGTTGCCCCTAACTGCCTGTTCCCCTCCTCCCCGCCAGCCTGATCGCCCCTCACTGCCTATGTGTGCCAGCCTGATTGCCCCTAACTGCCCCTCCCCCCCACTGCCGGCGTGGTTGCCCCAACTGCCCCCTCCCTGCTGGCCTGGTTGCTCCTAACTGCCCCCCCCCATGCCGGCCTGGTCACCCCTCCCCCCCCCCCGCCGGCCTGGTTGTCCCAACTGCCCCCCTCTGCTGGCCTGGTTGTCCCAACTGTCCCCCTCTGCCGGCCTGGTTGCCCCCAACTGCCGCCCCCCCCCCGTCGGCCTAGTTGCCCCTCACTGCCCCCCCACCAGCCTAATCGCCCCCAACTGCCCTCTCGCTGGCCTGGTCGCCCCACACAGCCTGCTTGTTCAGTTGTTTGGTCGTCCCTCACTAACCCCCCTGCCGGCCTGGTCGCCTCACGCAGCCTGCTTATTCAGATGTTTGGTGTCCCTCACTAACCCCCCTGCCGGCCTGGTCGCCCCACGTAGCCTGCTTGTTCAGTCGTTTGGTGTTTTGGTGTCTCTCACTAACCTCCCTGCTGGCCTGGTCGCCCCACACAGCCTGCTGTTCAGTCGTTTGGTCGTCCCTCACTAACCCTCCTACTGGCCTGGTCATAGGCAGCCAACTTGTAAGGCCATGAGAGTTAATTTGCATATTACCTTTTTATTATATAGGATAGATTATTGAATCCTTGAAGGGCCCCTTACATTAAGTTTATGCTTTTTTTAAAAAAAAAAAAGAAAAGTGAGTAAGTCTTAGGTTTGGATTATTTCTCTTATGCTGACCAAAAAATTGGAGAATAGTTTGTGAGTGTGTGTGTGTGTTCATTTTTACCTGTGTTTTGAACCTCTTTCTAAAGACTAATTTAATTTAGGATTGTAGATAAAGAATAGGAAAATCTCCTTGTTCTTTGTGCTATTAAGGCACTGTTTTAAGAATGGAGATAGATATAAGGCAGAGTTCCCTAATTTTTTAAAATTTAGATAGATACAGTATAAATCATTTCTGGAAGTGACATAGCACCCCACTGTAGTACTGTATCTGAAAGGACTGTTAGATGAAAGTAATCTTTTCTAAACTCAAACTGACATGGGAACAGTTAAGTCTGATTTGTGAGCTACTGAAGTGTCATCTTTTATTCTTCTCAAAGACTTTAACAACTTGAAGGTGAGAACAAAGAGAAAGAAGGAAATGGAAGCTCATTTATTTTTCTTGATGTAGAAATTGATGTCCATCAAAATCATCTCTCTAATGATCTGCAATGATACAATTGATGGGTCATGAAAATATTCACTGAGTTTTGACATACTGGGTCACATTTTAATTTTATATTTGGTCGATTTTGGGACTCAGTTCTCTTTCTGTGGATGGGATTGTACCCCACTACTTAATAGTGTGGGTATTCATGTCCACTTACTTGTACCACAATTTGCCATAATTTCCAATGGGTTTTTCCCACTTTATTTTATTTTGAGTGTATGAGTATAATCTCACAATTTGTTTATCCATTAAAAATATTTCCTCCTGACTAAGGTACAAGAAGGGGAAAAATCAATTTGTATGTTCTAAGAATTGAAACATATTCTCACTACTGATGGAACTGGATAATGCTTTGAACTGTAGAAAATAAAAACAGAAATGAAAACCCAGAGAATATGATCACATATTTATTATGCTTTTTAATTGTAATCATATGAGGGAGATCATTAGTATTTTCTTAACATTTCAGAGATATGTATCACAATAAAGTCATTTATGTTTTCTTGATATCTACTTTTCCTGTTTCTTTTCATTAATTTATCCATCAAATATTCTCCGAGTACCACTCTATACGAGGTAGAATTTTCCATGCTGGCATTCAATTGTGGGTTCTTAATTAATGGGGCCACATCCCCATCCTACTGTCATCTTTATCCACTATATGGTAACCAGCACTGATTATAAAGTTCTAAAGTTATATTTCTACCTCTTTTTACAGTGTTTTTTTCTTAGTACATTTGTGACAAAGTGATTCTCAGAAATTTATCATGATGTGAAGATGTAATCCTAATGCAAATGGAAGTTTTGCTTCCCCATGCCAGGAGGGTAGCTACTTCAAGTAATGGTTTCCATTATGGTTAATACAGTACTTCTGTTTCAATTGAGAATGTGAGTCTCTCAATGACAGAACTAATGTCTTGTCCCTAGCAGCTGCTTGACTAGTTGTGAGAAAGGAGTTCTTGGTTTCTTTTTTAGTTATGCAGAACTGTTATCTGCATAACTACCACAATGCATGATAGAAATTGAAATTCCTCCTCTGTCTCCAAACTTCACATTTTATTTGGTCTTTTTAAAAAAAAATTTGTATTGATTTCAGAGAGGAAGGGAGAGGGAGAGATAGAAACATCAATGATGAGAGAGAATCATTGATCAGCTGCTTCCTGCAGGCCCCACACTGGGGATAGAGCCTGCAATCCCGACTTGTGGGAATCGAACTGGTGACCTCTTGGTTTCTGGGTTGATGCTTAACCACTGAGCTACACAAGCCAGGCCTTATATGGTCTCTTAATAGCTGTTGACTGACTGATTTTAAGAACCGCTTAACTAGTTTGATTGCCTTTTCCTCCCGCTTGAATGCTTTTTCTGAGGAAGCTGATCTAATCGTGCCTTTCTCCAGCTTTAATTATCCCATGGCTTTTCAACACCCACCTTAGTTACAGAACCTCCACTGACCTGATCTTTTCCCTTCCTCTGATAGCCAGACACTAGATCATTCCTTTCCCTGCTTATTCCCATACCACACTCTTTATTCTGCTAATGTAGCACTTACTACACAGTAACACAGTCATTCATATTTCTGTCTTCCTTAGATTTGGAGTGTGTTGAGGGCAGAGTTCCTATTTATCTTTGCCTTTCCAGCACCTTGCATAGTGCCTGGCATAAATTAGGCAATCATTATTTGCTGACTTGAACTAAACAAATACACTGGAATCTCCCGGTGAAGTCCTGAAGAATTTTATAGGAAACATTACATTCTTTTTATGTCTTGTGAATTTGTACCTTTTCAGTAACCACTTGGTACTAGGTAGTTTATTCTAAGTCCAAATAATAAGTCATCCTATAGTAATTCAGTGAGTTCTGTATCTTTTTGCTCTTGATGAGGCACAGTTGATCACTTACTATATGATAGACTTTAGAAGATGTAACATGACCATCAGCCCCCCTTTTGCCCTATTTATCCTTCCCATCATCTATCTATAAAACATATGAAGTAATTTTGAAGCTGTTCATCTTTGGGCAATTCATCTCAGAGAGATATGGTTTGAAATGGGTATTTTGAGCTCTGGATCAGTTAGAATTTTGGCAAATCCCACAACAAGAGTGGAATCCATATGAAGCTTACCTACTTTATTTTCCCCACAGAAGGAGAGGGAAGTGAACTTACTACAGCAAGCATGTCAAACTCAAAGGCTAACACAGGCCAAATAAACAAGGTTTAAGTTTTTGTGGGCCACAAAAAAACAAAAGCTTCAATTTTCTTTTCTTTTCTTTTTTTTAATAAATCTTTATTGTTCAGATTATCACAGGTGTTCCTCTCCCCCCCCCCATAGCTCCCCTCCACCTGATTCCCCACCCCACCCCATGCCCTTACCCCCCGCCACTGTCTTCATCCATAGGTGTAAGATTTTTGTCCAATCTCTTCCTGCACCCCTCAGACCCCCTTCCCCCTGATAATTGTCCATCCCCTCCCTTTCTATGTCCCTGATTCTATTATATTCACCAGTCCATTCTGTGCTTCAGATTTTTTATTCACTTGATTTTTAGATTCACTTGTTGATAGGTATGTATTTGATGTCTTTTTGTTGTTCATAATTTTTACCTGTACCTTTTTTTTCTTCTTCCTCTTCTTAAAGAATACCCTTCAGCATTTCATGTAATCCTGGTTTGGTGGTGATGAACTCCTTTAGCTTTTTCTTGTCTGTGAAGCTCTTCGTCTGACCTTCAATTCTGAATGATAGCTTTGCTGGGTAGAGTAATCTTGGTTGTAGGTTCTTGCTGTTCATCACTTTGAATATTTCTTGCCACTCCCGTCTGGCCTGCATAGTTTCTGTTGAGAAATCAGCTGACAGTCGTATGGGTACTCCCTTGTAGGTAACTAACTGTTTTTCTCTTGCTGAAAAGCTTCAATTTTCATAGAAATGTAGGTTTATTTCGATAGAGACATGCTGAATACAAAGAGCTGAAATAATGAGTCATCAACATAAATAATAGAACATTTTAATAAAAATTAATATTTTTTCTTGAACATTAACTTACCAGACACTGAATAACTGCACAAATTAATAAGTGTAATGCAAATAAACCTATTTTTTCTTGTTCTCCAAAAGCGAAATATTTCCTGTTGCGCACACCAAACAAGTCAGTACAAAATTAATGACGTGGCATCGGCTGCTAAAATATTCACTGCTGGCATTAGTGGAGAGAAATGGTGTGCCTGCGCGTAAGGCATGTAAAGGAAATGATGTAACATGATTATAATAATCAGTATTAGCAAACCTTGTAGTTCATCATTAATAATCCTATATAATAAAACCCTAATATGCAAATCGACTGAATGGCGGAATGACCTGTGGAACAACTGGTTGCTATGATGCACACTGACCACCAGGGGGCAGACGCTCAATGTAGGAGCTGTCCTTGGTCAGGGATCTGGCCTAAACTGGCAGTCGGACATCCTTCGAGGGTGCAGGCCGGGCTGAAGGACCCCCCCCCCCATGCATGAATTTTGTGCACTAGGCCTCTAGTTATGTATAACAGGATATTGTAAAAATTAAATTATGACATTTTTCTTAAAACATTTCTTACATACCGTTATATTGGCTGGGTTGCAAAAATATTTGTTGTGGGCCGCATGCAGCCCGTGGGCTGCAAGTTTGACATGCTTGTCCTAAAGGCTCTGTGTTGAGAAAATTATCTCTATATGGTATTTGTTGGAGCTCGCTTAGTGAAAAAGTGTTCCTCAGACAAGGCTTACATCTGTTTTGAATTCACCTCACCTTTCCACTTCCATGTACGTTTTATTTTTCCTGATCTTTCTTTCCCATAGCTTCTCCTGACCTCTTTTCACCATGCCCCTTGGATATCTCGGTCTCACAGTTCTTAACCCACCTACATGTGCTGTTTACGGGACATCCAAAAAACCCTATTCAAGCTGAGGTAATAATGGACTAATGGATAATTTTTCTAAAGAGATTTTACACATTTTAAAAAATGTTTTTATTGAGTTCAGAGAGGAAGGGAGAGAGAGAGAGAGATAGAAACATCAATGATGAGAGAGAATCATTGATTGGTTGCCTCCTGCACAACCCTTACTGGGGATCGAGCCTGCAACCCAGGCATGTGCCCATGCCCTTGACCAGAATTAAACCTGGAACCCATCAGTCTGCAGGCCAACGCTCTATCCACTGAGCCAAACCAGCTAGGGCAGAGGTTTTACACTTTTAAAAGGACTCCTGGACAACAAAATGCCCTAGCCCAGTGGTCGGCAAACCGCGGCTCGTGAGCCACATGCGGCTCTTTGGCCCCTTGAGTGTGGCTCTTCCACAAAATACCACGGCCTGGGCAAGTCTATTTTGAACAAGTGGCATTAGAAGAAGTTTACGTTTAAAAAATTTGGCTCTCAAAAGAAATTTCAATCGTTGTACTGTTGATATTTGGCTCTGCTGACTAATGAGTTTGCTGACCACTGCCCTAGTCCAAAGGAGTAGTACTTCCAATGTAGCAGACTAAAGCGAAAGAAAATTACACATGCATCTCAGACCACTTCAGAAAGGCCCTGGGATCAAGATAGCTTTATGTTTTCATAGACATGAGAGACTCAGTGTGATTTGAAAGATGAGAGGATCTATGAGACAAATTTAATGTGACAGTTCATGTTGTGGGTTTTCAAATTATGTCCCTCAGTACCTGGGGATTTTGTGGAATAAGATCAGAGATCACCAAGGTGATACAATGGGGAAACCAAGTGAACAAGTGGATTTGTCTCTTTCCTGCTCTGCATGTGAACTAATAATAGTTGATTATTAATAATTATATTAATATAATTTAACTAATAAGATAATTGTACAATACCACTATTATCCTTTAATAAATGTGTTGTTTTTTTCTAGATTTCAGGTTTTCAGAACTTAGAGATCAATCACCTGGGTCTCATTTAATTGATCACATCTAATATTCTTTCAGCACCTCTAGGGGTATCAAAATGATAGCTCATTCAATACCTTACTACACACATACACACCTCAGATGATTTATGAAAGATTATGGGAGCCCACTGACACAGTGAGTGCGATACATTGAAATCTTGTTTCCAATTTTTTCACCCTTTCCTGTATCCACAATCTGTCATATAACTTTGCACATCCTTTCACTGAAAGGGGAATATAGGGACTCCCATGTCCCTTAACTTTTAACTTGGCCACATGACTTGCTTTCGTCAGCGGGATATGGGTGAAAACAACACTGTACTAGTTTCAAGTTTAGTCCTTATGAGGCCTTGTGTGCTCCACTTACCCTTTACTCTCTGTCATCACCGTGAGATGACCATGGTCCAGCTAGTCTGTTGATCCAAGGAGGTTGAGAGATGTGTAGGACAGAGCTGGATCCAACTTACACCTGGAAGTCATCTGGTTAAGCCCAACCAAGATCAGCTGAGCCACCTCATCTAATGTGTAGACATGTGAAAAATACATGTTCAGAGTTATACACTGAGTGGCCAGATTATTATGATCTCTGAATGCATAATAATCTGGCCACTCAGTGTATATCCTATATAATAAAAGACTAATATGCAAATTGTCTCCTCGACCAGGAGTTCGACCAGCAGGCAGGCCGGCCAACCACCCATGTCCCCTCCTCCTGGCCAGGCTGGCTGGACCCCACCCATGCACGAATTCATGCACTGGGCCTCTAATATAGATAGATATATATACACTGAGTGGCCAGATTATTATGCGTTCAGAGATCATAATAATCTAGCCACTCAGTGTATGTATGCCATTGAAATTTTGTAGTTGCTTTTATTAGGTAGCTGGTTGATACCATAGGTAAGAGGTTTGATGACAGATCAGAATTTAGGCAACCTCCCTAAAGATTCAGTATTCTCATCTGTAAAATGTATGTGCCCTGGCCGGGTTGCTCAGTTGGTTGGAGTGTCATCTGTACACCAAAAGGTTGCAGATTCAATTTCCGGTCAGGGCACATACCTAGGTTGCAAGTTCTATCCCCAGTTGAGGTGTGTACAGGAGGCAACAAATACATGTTTCTCTCTCTTTCCCTTTTTGACTCTCTAAAATTAACAAAAACATATCCTCAGGTGAGGATTAAAAATGTATGTAATAATTACTATACCATGCTGTTATAGGCATTATATAAATAGTATATGTAAAATACTAAGCAATATGTATAAATATACTAGAATATTATTATACTTACAGATACAAAGAAACTTCAGGACTCAGAAATGCAATGAAGTAGGAGACATGCATGGATATCAAGACATGGATTAGATATTAGAATACAAGGTGATTTTACAAAAAGCATTTATTCTGAAACTTGGGGGGCATATAAATCCTTTTTCTTTAGTTTAATGCCTGTTAAGCTTCATAAATTTACTACTTGGAGAGGTGAATCATTGGCTTGGAAATAATTTTCTTTTAAAGGAAAATAAAAACATGACTTGACCAACATCACTTGGTGTGTAAAGTGCTATTAGTCACATGCCGTACTTAGCAGTCTGACTTGTTTGTGACCAAGAGTTGAGGTGAATATATTTGAGATTCATTTTGTAATTTCCAACATGCCAATATAAAATAGCTTTCCCCCCCTCTCCATGGCCATCAAGTCAGAATAAATTGACTCTTGATGCAAAGTTGTGGGCAGAGGTTGAAATTTACATGTGATTGATGGTCAAAGTACTGATTAGCTGCACCCTCACCCCCCTTCTTGTATGTCACCTCCTGGATTGGGACCTGCTTTGTGTAAAACATTGAGATACTCACTGATCTCTCTGCTCCTCACATGCCCTTGAAAGTAAAGAACTGCAATAGTTGATTAAATTGGCTGTGAAAAAAGAAAATTAAATTGGTTGTTAAAAAAGAAAAAGACAACTCCTAATAGATAAACATGTTTTGTAAAATGCATTCTTAATTCTTGGGTATACAATCTCAATATATTATTTCCTAACCAATTAGCAAATCAATTTGTTCAACCAGCTTTTAGCACCCAGCTCAAGTTTTCTTGCAGGGAATTTAGAATGGATACAAAATCCCAGCAGTGGAGGTGCCCTCTTTCCTGACTGAGGTGATCCCCCTATGTTGATCTTCCATTTCCACACGGAGAAAGCCTGCAGGGGCGTGGCGGGCAGGCTGCAAGCAGCTGCAAAAGGCTTTATAGTTGCAGTTAAACCAAAAGGTGCTAGACTTGTCTTTGCTTTCTTAATGTTGTTTTTGCTAATGAAGGTAGTAAAAATGCTTAGAACTCGTTTTTCTCCATTTAAAAAATATATTTTTTATTGATTTCAGAGAGGAAGGGGGAGGGATATATATATAATCAATGATGAGAGAGAATCACTGATTAGCTGCATCCTGCACGCCCCACACTGGGGAGTGAGCCTGCAATCTGGGCATGCGCCCTGACCAGGAATCGAACCGTTCATAGGTCGATGCTCAATCATTGAGCAACGCCAGCTAGGCTCATTTTTTTTCGGTTTGAAACACATGTACATAGTATGTATGCAGCATAGGTAGGTCCCTATATGCATTTGGATTCCTCCACAAGTTGTCCCTGAGATGATTTTAGTTCCCGTAGTTTATTGGGTGGTGACTCCAGGAAGCATGGTGAGGGAGTTAGGAAAAGAAAGAAAAGAAAGGTGCATTAGTGAGTGAGTTACTGCTATGGAAAACTAGTATTCAATCCTGCTGAGGACTCCCTGTGAGACCATGTAGAACACTCAGAATTGTCCCACTGATGGTTTAGAAAGCTGAGGTATTTAGTCCTTCGTGCCCTGCCCTCTTGATTGAAAGTGGCTCATGGGGGTGTTAATTTCCAGAGTACCCTGCATAGGCAGGATTCATGTAGGCAGCCAGAGAGAGACCTCAGGCAGAGAGAAGGTATGTGCTGTGTTAACTGTCCACCCAAGCTGCAGGTGAGTGCTGGTGTCAGCAGAAGGAACATGGCAAAATTGCCAAGAGCATCTGTTATAGGCAGGGGAATGCATGTTTCCTCTAGTTTTAAAGTTTAAAAGAAACAAAGCTTTTCATATTCCATGAATTTCAAATGTAAAATACACTGAGTGGCCAGATTATTATGATCTCTGAATGCATAATAATCTGGCCACTCAGTATATATATATATATATATATATATATATATATATATATATATATATATGTTAGAGGCCCAGTGCATGAATTCGTGCATGGGTGGGGTCCGGCCAGCCTGGCCAGGGGGAGGGGACATGGGCAGTTGGCTGGCCTGCCTGCTGGTCGAACTTCTGGTCGAGGGGACAATTTGCATATTAGCCTTTTATTATATAGGATATACACTGAGTGGCCAGATTATTATGCGTTCAGAGATCATAATGATCTGGCCACTCAGTGTATATATATTTTAAACAATAAGTTTATAGTCCTAGCTGGTTTGGCTCAGTGGATAGAGCGTCGGCCTGCGGACTGAAGGGTCCCGGGTTCAATTCTGATCAAGGGCACATGTCTGGGTTGCAGGCTCGATCCCCAGTAGGAGGTGTGCAGGAGGCAGTCGATCAATGATTCTCTCATCATTGATGTTTCTATCTCTCTCTCCTTTCCTCTCTGAAATCAATAAAAATATTTTTTAAAAAACCAATAAGTGTATAGACAGAAATATTTGCAGTGTCCTGGTCTATTTCCATAAAGGTTTTATTATTTTCTAAATTAAAATACTCTCTCCTTGTTGGTATGGGAAGTATAAGGCAGAAACTCAGAATTTTTTGTCACAGCCAAAATAAGAAAAACCCATTTTATCTGCAAGAACAAAGATTTAGTCAGGTTTTTGTTGTTTTCATTTTACTTGGCTTCCCTACCTTAACTTTACCTTTGGGGATTTTGTTGCTAATTCTTACCACAAGATGTCACTATGTTACCACTCTAATATCTAAGTGCTTTTTCTGCAACTTTTTAAAAATATTTCCTTTGCTGATGTTTCAATAACACATTGAAACACATCCATTGAAATTGTCAAAATTTTTTCCGGTAGAGGAAGTTATAAAATTTTACTCAGATAAAGATGAAATCACAAATGATCTGATCTTTTCCCACAGAATCCAGAACTTTGCAGGGACTTTGAAATAATCACCTGCCCCATACACATTGGACAATACAATTATCATGGTTAAGTAAAATATTTTACTTTTTTATTATTTGCTTTATTCTATGCTTTTGATATTTACTTAGCTGTCTTTTAACTTAGCACTTCTCAAATATTATGAAATAAAACCCCAAAATAATATGTTTCTGGAAAATTCCTTTTGAATTTCAATTTAACTAGCAAAGGGGAACTCTTCTGAAGTCTGGATGATGAGTTTATCACATGTCTACTACAAAGAAGCTTCATAGAATTATTAAACCTTCAGGGGGCATGCAGAAGGCAGTCAATTGTTTCTCTCTCATCGATGTTTCTATTTCTTTCTCCCTCTCCCTTCTTCCTGAAATAAGTTTTTAAAAAGGTTTTTTTTTAATAGTTTGTGAATCTATGGAGGAAAAATTGGATAAAAATATAGTCTTGCCCAGCCGGTGTGGCTCAGTGGTTGAGAATCGACCTATGAACCAGGAGGTCAGGGTTCGATTCCCAGTCGGGGTGTATGCCTGGGTTGTGGGCTCAATCCCCAGTGTGGGGCATGCAGGAAGCAGCCGATCAATGATTCTCTCTCATCATTGATGTTTCTATCTCTCAATTCTTCTTTGAAATCAATAAAAAATATATTTTAAAAATTGTAAAGTCTTAATCTCATTTTAATCATATTTATCATATCTTGTTGACATTTTCTTTGTTATCTAATCTTGAACATACTTGAAGCTATTATTTTAAGAAAATAAAGGACAACATTTTGTCAGCACTCCAACTTAGGTGGAATAATTATATTGAAGAGACTATCATTTGAATACTTTCGTTTTGTACTCAGTTTAAATTATGCATTTCACCAATAAGCAATTAATTGAAGTAGAGACACCTGCAAACTAATGTCATCAAATCAAGTGTGTAAGTAGAATGTACACTTAAGTGAAGTGGCCTATCTTTATACATTCACTTGTTGTATATTTACAGTGGCAACAGAATTAAATATTTCTCAATTAAGAAAAGACCATTTAATGGATTGCAGCCTCTGGGAGACATAGGCAACAAAATTTAGTCCAGGTGGGTGAGCATGACATATTCTATGCTATCTGGTGTCTCTTGAATGCCCACTGCCATGTGAATTTGTCATTCACACACTTTTCATGAACTGTGATTAATAATAACTAGTAGCTCAAACTCCCTAGATTAGTGACTTTTAATATAGAATTCAGATAAAATGGGATCCAGTGAAGGCCCATGAGTCCACTGAAATTGTGTAGGAAATTGTGTGTGTGTGTGTGTGTGCATGCACACTTTTTTGTGGTGTGATTGAACCTACCAATGAATAGCCAATATCCATTCTCCCCTTGTTCTTGTTACCACAAACACCCATTTTATTCTGTCTGGAAGGTGCATGGCCAAATAGTTCCAGGGCCTATTTTCCCACGTCTCGTCCAGCTAGGGTACACCAAGAATTAAGTGCAATTTGGGAAGATCCAAGATGGCGGCCGAGTAGGTGGAAGTTACACTCACCTCCTCCTAGGACCAAACTGGAAGTACAACTAAAATAGAGAAAAATCACCCTGAATAACCCTTGCAGCTGAGAATACAGGGGGATACTCCAGCTGCAAAGGTCTTCCCTGAGGAGTGTGGGGTCTCAACCCCATGCTGACCTCCCCTGTACAGAGCACCAGAGCTGGGAAGAGGAGCCCATGTAACATCTGGCTGTGAACATCAGCAGGGATCCTGTCCACCAGGGAGAGACGGGTATCTGCTAGAAACCCAGATGCTCTCTTAAAGGGCCAATACCCGAAATCTCATTCGCAGCCATTCATCCTGGGCTCCAGCAGAGGGAGGGAGGCTAGAGACATGTGAAAAGAGACAGGGTTGTGTGGCTCCAGGGAGAGAACTGAAGGGACAGCCACCAGGGTCCCTGTGCTGAGTCCCTCTCCCCTACCACCCACAGATGCCATCTTCCTTGGGTTGAGTACTACCTCCCCCAGTCACAACTCATAATGTATCAGCCTGGAAGAATGCAATAGTCCCATTATCCTAACTCTCTGTTCCCCTGCCCTGCTGAGCTCACACCCTGCAGAGGAGTCTGCTGCCTGAGCCTGTGGTGTAAATTCATGAAGGGATCTTGGGGGGGAAACTCAGAGGGAGTCAGAGTCTGAATTGTAAGTCTCCAGGGACAGAGCTGAAGGGGCAACCACCAAGGTCCCTGTGCTGAGTCCCTCTCCTGACTTGCTCACCTAGGGCTCTCCAGTAGGTCTAGCTTGAATTGGGGACAGACTGAATTGTGTGGTTCTAGAACAGGGACTATTTTTCCCCTCACATGCCCCACTGGTTACCACAGAACCCTCCCTTCCCATGGCCAACTTTTGGTCTGTTTGGGCCTAATTAACTCTGTTGGCCTCGCCCTGATTATTCCCTGAGATCCCAACACACCTCAAAGGTCTACAGGCACCGATTGGGTGGAGGCTGGCCTTGATGTACCCTGGAACTTTTGCTGAGTGGCTCATACCCAGCACTGGCAGATTTTGAATCTGTATCAATATGGTGAACACCACTTGCCTGTACCTGGTGACTCACTGAGAACCTACCTCATGCAACTCTCGAAATGAAGAGCCTCCTTCAGTAACAGAGCCTAAAAAGCAGTCGGCAGGCTGAATATGGCAGAGGCAGATCTTGGGGTGCCCTGGGCCTTTTACTGACCTCCTCCTAGGCTTAGTGCTGGTAAAAGCCAGCGTTGGTGTGCACCTGACCCCTCCCACACATCAGGCTCTGCAGAGGCACCCACAAACTGTGGGTCACTTTGTATCTTCAAACAGGTAGTCCAGGGCTAGCCACAGGCAGCATCTGATATTAATCTACACCAGAGTCCCTCCCAAAAGGCCCCAGAACCAACACATTGTGGTGGGCTTCAGACAACATCAGAGCAGAACACAATGAGCTCCACAAGTGGCACATCCAAAGGGAGTCTCCATAGGCAACCAATCTGAGGGTCAACTCCACTCACGGAAGGGCCAACAGCAATCAAGACTCAACTACAGCCGAAACTGGTTTGGCTCAGTGGATAGAGCGTCGGCCTGCGGACTCAAGGGTCCCAGGTTCGATTCCGGTCAGGGGCATGTACCTTGGTTGCGGGCACATCCCCAGTAGGGGGTGTGCAAGAGGCAGCTGATCGATGTTTCTCTCTCATCGATGTTTCTAACTCTCTATCCCTCTCTCTTCCTCTCTGTAAAAAAAAAAAACAAAACAAAACAAACAAACAAACAAACAAAAAAACAAGACTCAACTACAACCGGAGGGTACTGTGAACCGAAGGTCATTGCCACCAATTCAACACCAAAAGGAGTCCCCAATTTGGGGTGCAGTGAAGATGGAGACTATATTCAGTGCAAACAGCTCAATTGTGATACAGCATGGCTATGGAACCGCATGTTTGTGGAACAACTTAGACCAGGAACCCCAGGTGTTACAGATATAGTGTTACACCTCTGGTCTCAGGAGACAGCTCTGTTCCACATCCCATAAGACAGCTTCACTCTGCTCCTGTGAGACAGCTCCAGTCAATTCTGCCAGCCCATCTGGGGAAATGCAATCTTGGAAGGAAACTGAAAGTAAGCTTGACCAAGACAGAGGGCTTTTTGAGTTACATACAGAAGAGTGCCTGCCTCCAGTCCCTTATTGGTTCATTTCTATGCAAATGAGTACTCCAAATCATTATCATTTGATTGGTTCAAATAGCATCATTCTGATTGGTGGTTGATGAAGATGCAAATGAGGATATAGCAGCACAGCTCTGATTGGACAGGGAAAGTCTCTGACCTATTGGTTGAATTTTGATCCTAGAAGCTTTCTTACAAAGGTTGACTCAGAAGGCAGGAGCACAATGCAGGAGGCTTAGCAGCTCAGTCTGTGGCTTTCCCTTGAAATGGAGTGTGTATGAGGTACCTCTGTAAAGAAAGGCTGCTAGACTCTGGTTATGAATTTGAGACCAATTAAACATAAGGAGTCTTTTTTTGGCAGGTGTATTCTTGATGAGGTTGACAGATACATGTACACCACTGTTCATAGCAACAATATTCACAAAAGCCAAAGGTTAGGAAAAATCCAAGAGTCCATCAACAGATGAAAAGATTAACAAAATGTCACACACACACACACACACACACTGGAATAAATAATATGAATGGACCTTGAAACATTATGCTTAGTGAAATAAGCCAGACACAAAAAGACAAATTCATAGAAACTAAAAGTAAAATAGAGGTCCCAGGGACTAATGGGGATGGGAAGGAGTTTTTGTGGGGATGATGAAAAAATTTTAGGTACAGATAATGGTGGTATACAACTTTGTGAACATATTTAATATACTTACAAATGGTTAAAATGATAAATATTCTGTGGCATATATTTTATGAAAATAACAATCATACCTAATAAAATGGTAATATGCAAATTACCATCACTCCGCTACGCCCACGATTGGGCCGTTGGGAGGCTGGGGGCGGGACTCGGGGTGGCCGATTGGGCCGACTCACGAGTTCCCGTCCCCCGTTCCTCCAGCTGGCCCCAACGGCCAGCGCTGCGGGAGGACCCATGGGGCCAGCGGAAGGCGCCGGTGGCGGAACTCGGGGTGGCTGATTGCGTGGCTGCCTGCACCAGTTTTCCGCCAGCACCAGTTTTCCTCTGGCCACCCGCCATCAGAGTGCCTCCCGCCAGCGCGATCGGCCACCCCGAGTTCCTGCCTGCCGGTGGAGGAACTCAGGGTGGCCGATGGCGCTGGTGGGAGGCGCTCCGATCGGTGGGTGGCCAGAGGAAACGGAGCTGGAGGAACTCTGATCGCGCTGGCAGCCAGAGGAAACAGCGTTGGAGGAACTTGGGATGGCCGATCGCGCTGGAGGCCAGAGGAAACGGCGCTCCAATCGGCGGGTGGCCAGAGGAAAACTGGTGCCGGCAGAAAACTGGTGCCAGCAGCCAGGTGAAGGAAGGTCTTTTGCACGAAACTTCGTGCAATGGGCTTCTAGTATAAAAATAATGCCTTAAAAAAAGAATTAAGTGAAAGTTGTTGCTGAGACTGAGTCTCCTTAAGAATGACCAGATGGTCGAAACCGGTTTGGCTCAGTGGATAGAGCGTTGGCCTGTGGACTCAAGGGTCCCAGGTTCGATTCCGGTCAAGGGCATGTACCTTGGTTGCGGGCACATCCCCAGTAGGGGGTGTGCAGGAAGCAGCTGATCGATGTTTCTCTCTCATCGATGTTTCTAACTCTCTATCCCTCTCTCTTCCACTCTGTAAAAAATCAATAAAATATATTAAAAAAAAAAAAAAGAATGACCAGATGGCAGGCATGTGCTCTTTGTCCTTTGACCTTACCATTTGTTCTCCTTTTCACTACCTGGGATGCAGATGTGGTTAGAACTCTAGTGGTCATCCAAGGACTTTTAAAATGTCAGGTAAATATATAATTTTAAATATTTTTGTGTTGAGGTAAAATTTATGTACAATGAACCATTCAGATATTAAGCATACTCTTCAATAAGTTTAAGCCAATGCATATCAAGATCCACAATATTTCTAGCACCTCAGAAAAATTCCTCATGCTCTATCTCCGTCAATGCCCATATCCCACCTAAGCAGCAACCACTAATCTGATTTACATTTCCATAGGTTAATTCTATTTAGAATTTCACATAAAGGGATCATGGAGTATGTACTCTTTTTTGCATCTAACTTCTTAACACTTAGAATGATACTTTTGACATTCTTTTATGTTGTTGCATGTATTAGTAGTTGTCTTAGTCCAGTGGTCAGCAAACTCATTAGTCAACAGAGTGGCAAATCTTGGCTCACGAGCCGCATGTGGCTCGCGAGCCGCAGTTTGCCGACCACTGTCTTAGTCAGTTGGGCTGCTATAACAAAAATGCCATAAACAACAAATATTTGTCTCACAGACTTGTAGTCTGGGAAGTCCAAGATCAAGTTGCCAGCACATTCAATGTCTAGTGAGAACCCTTTTCCTAGTTTGCCTTCTTGCTGTATCCTCTTATGGCTAAGAGAGAACATGTCTCTCGTGTCTCTTCTTATAAGGACACTAATTCCATTCCTGAGGGCTCCACTCTCATAACCCAAGTACCGAACAAAGGCCCCACTACCAAGTATCATTATAGAGCTTCAACAGATGAATTTGGGTAGAGGGGGACACAAACATACAGTCCCTAGCAGTAGTTCATTCCTTTTTTATTGCTGAGTAGTAAGTGCTTCATTTTTTCATCCATTCTCCTGTTGATAAACATCTGGTCTATCTCCATGTATCCATCAACAGATGAAAAAATTAACAAGCAGTTTATTTTTATTTTTTTAAAAAATATTTTTATTGATTTCAGAGAGGAAGAAAGAGGGAGAGAGAAACATCAATGATGAGAGAGAATCACTGATCGGCTGCCTCCTGTATGCCCCCTACTGGGGATTGAACCCACAACTTGGACATATGCCCTTGACCAGAATTGAACCAGGGACTCTTCAGTCCACAGGCTGATGCTCTATCCACTGAGCAAAACTGGCTAGGGCAGCAGTTTATTTTTAATAAATAGTTTGGAGCTGTTATGAATAAAACTGCTATGCACATGCCTGTGCAGGTATTTATGTGAGCATATGGTTTCATTTCTCTTGGATAAATAATAAGGGTATAAATACAATAGGGTAATATATAGGGTGTCTCAAAAATGTATACATACACTTTGAATAATTATAGTGTTTATTTTTTATTATTTTTAAAAATATGTTTTTATTGATTTCAGAGAAAGGAACGGAGAGGGAGAGAGAGAGAAACATCAATGATGAGAGAGAATCATAAATAGGTTGCCCCCTGCATCCCCCTGCTGGAGATCAAGCCTGAAACTCAGGCATGTGCCATGACTGGGAATCGAATTCATGGATCAATGCTCAACCCCTGAAGCACATTGGCCAGGCGTCAGTGTTTATTAAAATAGATTTCATTTTCAAAATTGAGCTATCAGCTGTTAACATTTGTATACATTTTTTTGGGATACCCTGCATGTTTATTTTAAAACTGCCAAACTATTTTCCAAAGTGGCTGTAAAATTTTACACTGCTATACACAATGTCATTGGTGTTGTCAAATTTTTTTATTCTAGTAATTTTTGTGAGTATATAGTGATACCTGATTGATTTTTTTATTATTATTTATTTTATTGAGTTTTTAATTTGTGATTTTCTGATGATTAACGATATAGGACACTTTTCATGTGACTATTGAACAATGCATTTGTTTTGAAGTAGAGGTATGGCCTTCAAGGGACACACTCCAATAACATTAGTACTAATTTAAATGGCATTACAAGGATTATGGGTATTGTTAAATGTTTAATGGGGCCTGTGAACTTTGAGGAAGAACTGAAATGCTCTGGATAATATTGGGGTCTTTAAAAGATTTGTGGTAGAAAGGGAGAGATAAAAGAGACTTTAGGCTACTGGAGGCCAGAAATAGACTTTGGGATAGAACAATAAGAATTTCAATGGGGGCTTTAATTGAGTTTTTGAGTGAAGTGTGTGGTGTAAATGAACAACACTTTTCTCCATTCATCATACAAATGTCAATAAAACTACATTATTTCCTTGTTCAGGAGAGGCAAAACCATTGCTGGCAGACCAAATCTAGGCTGCTGCCTTTTTCCATGCAAACAATTTTATTGAAACACAGCCTCGCTCATTCATTTTCTTACTGTCTGTGGCTGTTCTCATGGTGCAACAGCAGAGTTGGGTAGTTGTGTTGTAGGCGGCAGGAATGGCACCAGGAGTCTGACCAGTGGGGTCAGATCAAACCTGAGTCCAGCAAACCTCAGTACTTGAGTTCTGGCTAAGAAAATAATTCAGAGCCAAGACCCAGACTCACTAGAGAAAATTCATTTGAGCAAGCAAAGAGAAAATACACTGGAAGAGAAATTTCCAGCGGGCAGCTCAAAGAGCTGCCCTGGGGAGTGGGCTAGGATTCCTTTTAAACTCTCAGAGGGGAATTGCTTTTTTCTTCAAAGTGACCTATCAGGGCCTGTCCTTCAAAGTGACCCATTAGGGCCTGTCCTGTTGTTTACTGTCCTTGCATGGAAGTCAGATGGGGCTTTCCTCTAGCCCCTCCCCCCCTACTGGTTCTCCTCTATGACTAACCACATGCCAGAGGAGGAAAGATCAGGAGAATCCCACATGCATGACCAGAGGCATTTTATAGTGGAGGGATGTCCTGACCTAGGGGCAAGGTCTTGAATTGACTATCTCTAGTATCTGCTCTACCAATTATTTCTCATTACTAAGTGTGTGTGTGTTGGGGGGGGGGGGGGTGTTCCGCCCTGGTGACCTTCTGTACCTGGCCCATTATCCTTGCTCTGCTCATGTCTATCTAACTGCCTACAACAGTTGTGACAGAGATCATATAGCCTGAGAAGTTGAAAGTGTCTGCTATCTGGTCTTTTATGTCAACCCCCCCCCCAAAAAAAAAAAACACACCAAAAAACAAAACCACCAAAACCTGTCACCCCCTGTATCATTGAACTGGGGCTGTTTGCAGGGAGAGGTGAGGTGCTAAGTATGGGTCAACATGGGAGAGGGGTAAGAATCTTGGAGGTTAGAACCACTGGGTTTTACTTTTTTAAAATGTTTTTATTGATTTTAGAGAGAGAGGAAAGGAGAGGGATAAAGAGATAGGAACATCAATGAGAGAGAAACATCAATCAGCTGCCCCCTGCACGCCCTCCACTGGGGATAGAGGCCAAAACCCACGCACGTGCTCTGATCGGGAATCCAACCAGTGACCTCTTGGTTCATGGGTCGATGCTCAACTATTGAGACACACCAGCTGGGCTCCACTGGGTTTAAGCCCAATAAAGAGCATTGGTAGATTCTTTAGGTTTGGAAACAAAGTATTTAAAGGTGTGCTGAGTGATGTTGCCAGGTAATGAGCAATCTGTTATTGAGCTTCTTTATTTTATTTCTTTTTGCTACTATATTTGGCTGTACGCAATAATTTAGATTGACATAATGCTTACCTCCTAAGCTAAATGATATTGATGTGAAGGGACATAAAGAATGACATGGCCAATAGAATAGGAATGCTAAACAACAGCCAGTATCGGAATACCTTTGCAGATCATCCAGATCCCTTTTTTTTCTGACTTCATGTTAGCTAAGAAATTAAAAAAAAATCAATTTATTGAACTCATTCATGATTTTGAAAGCAAACACAAATATACACTCTTTGACCAACTTAGCTTCCTTTATGAAATAAAAATATTGACTTTCTGATTCAAATTGGTTTCATGTGACCTTGGAGGTACAAGCTTGTTGCTTTGGGCCTAGTCACTCTTAAATAAGCTAAGAAGTAAATATTGAAATTTAAGAAAGGCCAGATGGGCTAGCAGAAAGAGTATATCACTGGGGTCAAATGGGACAGGGTTTAAATTTGCAACACTTACTACTTTTGTGACTTGGGGAAAGTGATTTAGTCTTTCTGAGCCTCCCAATGTAGCTTGTTCTATTAAATGAAATAATATATTGAAGCCCTTAACTTAGTGCCAGAATGGAATAAGTGCTTTGTAAACAAAGTTCCCCTTTTTTATCTTCTAGGTGTAGCACTGAGACCAAACTCTGAACAATGGCGCTATGAGCTGAACTGTGTTCCACCAAAATCCTTATGTTAAAACCTTTAACCCCAGTGTGATAGTACTTTAAGAGGTAACTAGGTTTAGATGAAGTAATGAGGGTGGGGCTCTCATAATGGGATTATTTCAAATAATACTATCTTAATAAGAAAAGCCCAGGATTGCAACGACCGCTCTGGACAAAACGATGACCATCGGGAAATCAGTGTTGGGTAGCCCAGCTGCAGCCTGGCGACCCAGCACTGACTGCCCAGGTGGCTGAGACCCAGAGAGAGAGGCAGGGCCTGATCTGCAGCCTCAGTGGAAGCTGTTGATCACTGTACTTACTTCTCTCTTTCTCTCCCTCTTTCTTTCTGATCTTCCCCAGCAGCCAGGCTTTTCTTTCTCTCCGGGCCCCCTGCTGGGGCTGCTGTTAAGCCCCGCCTCTTTGATCATGCCCAGAGATAGGCCTGGAGAGGCTGACTGGCATAGAAACCAACCAATGAGAACAAATGTGGATGCTATGGGGAACCAATGGCTGCGTAGGAGGTGGAGATTTTGACGCTAATTGGGCATAAAAACCAACCAACCAGAACCAAAGGTGGGTGCTGTGGAGACCCAATGGCTGTCTAGGAGGCAAAGCTGTTGACGCTGATTGGCATAGGAACTGACCAATCAGAAACAAAGGTGGGTGCTATGGGGAGCCAATGGCTGTCTAGGAGGCGGAGCTGTTGAAGCTGATTGGCATAGGAACTGACCAATCAGAACCAAAGGTGGGTGCTGTGGAGACCCAATCGCTGTCTAGGAGGCAAGGCTGTTGACACTAACTGGCATAGGAACTGACCAATCAGAACCAAAGGTGGGTGCTGTGGGGACCCAATGGCTGTCTAGAAGGCGGAGCTTCTCATGTTGACTGGCATAGGAACAGACCAATCAGAACCAAAGGTGGGTGCTGTGGAGACCCAATGGCTGTCTAGGAGGCAAGGCTGTTGACACTAACTGGCATAGGAACTGACCAATCAGAACCAAAGGTGGGTGCTGTGGGGACCCAATGGCTGTCTAGAAGGCGGAGCTTCTCATGTTGACTGGCATAGGAACTGACCAATGAGAACCAAAGGTGGGTGCTGTGGGGACCCAATGGCTGTCTAGGAGGCGGAGCTTTTGACACTGACTGGCATAAGAACTGACCAACCAGAACCAAAGGTGGGTGCTGTGGGGAACGAATGGCTGTCTATGAGGCGGAGCTTTTGACACTGACTGGCATAGGAACTGACCAATCAGAACCAAAGGTGGGTGCTTTGGGGACCCAATGGCTGTCTAGAAGGTGGAGCTTTTCATGCTGACTGGCATAGGAACTATCCAATCAGAACCAAAGGTTGGTGTTTTGGGGAGCCAATGGCTGTCTAGGAGGCGGAGCTTTTGATGCTGACTGGCATAGAAACTGACCAATCAGAGCCAAAGGTGGGTGCTGTGGGAACCCAATGGCTATCTAGGAGGTGGAGCTTTTGACAGTGACTGGCATAAGAACTGACCAATCAGAACCAAAGGTGGGTGCTATGGAGAACCAATGGCTGTCTAGGAGGCGGAGCTGTTGAATCTGACTGGCATAGGAACTGACCAATCAGAACCAAAGGTGGGTGCTGTGCGAAACCAATGGCTGTCTAGGAGGCGGAGCTGTTGAAGCTGACTGGCATAGGAACTGACCAATCAGAACCAAAGGTGGGTGCTTTGGGGACCCAATGGCTGTCTAGAAGGCGGAGCTTTTCATGCTGACTGGCATAGGAACTGACCAATGAGAACCAAAGGTGGGTGCTTTGGAGACCCAATGGCTGTCTAGGAGGCGGAGCTGTTGATGCTGACTGGCATAGGAACTGACCAATCAGAACCAAAGGTGTGTGCTGTGGGGACCCAATTGCTATCTAGAAGGCGGAGCTTTTCATGCTGACTGACATAGGAACTGACCAATGAGAACCAAAGGTGGGTGCTGTGGGAAACCAATGGCTGTCTAGGAGGCGGAGCTTTTCATGCTGACTGGCATAGGAACAGACCAATCAGAACCAAAGGTGGGTGCTGTGGAGACCCAATGGCTGTCTAGGAGGCAAAGCTGTTGACGCTGACTGGCATAGGAACTGACCAATCAGAACCAAAGGTGGGTGCTGTGGGGAGCAAATGGCTGTCTAGAAAGCAGAGTTTCAGTCACTGACTGTAATAGGAACTCACCAATGAGAACCAAAGGTGGGTGCTATGGGGAACCAATGGCTGTCTAGGAGGCGGAGCTTTTGATGCTGACTGGCATTGAAACTGACCAATCAGAACCAAATCTGGGTGCTGTGGGGAGCCAGTTGCTGCCTAGGAGGTGAATCTTTTGACGCTGGCATAGGAACCGACCAATCAGAACCAAATTGGCCAGCAGAGGAGGGCAGTTGAGGGTGACATTAGGCCTGCAGGGAGGGCCGTGGGGGGCAAGATCATGCTGGCAGGGGAGGGAAGTTGGGTGCAACTAAGCCAGCAGGGGATGGCAGTTAGGGGTGATCAGGCTTGCAGGCAGAGGCAGTTAGGGGCAATCAGGCAGGCAGGGATCAGGCCTAAAATGGCAGTTGGACATCCCGCACAGGGTCCCCAATTGGAGAGGGTGCAGGCTGAGTTGAGGGAACCCCCTCTCCATGCACGAATTTCATGCACTGGGCCTCTAGTATAATAAAAAGCTGATATGCAAATTGACTGAACAGCAGAATGACTGGTTGCTATGACATGCACTGACCACAAGGGGGCAGACGCTTAATGCAGGAGCTGCCCCCTGGTGGTCAGTGTGCTCCCACAAGGGGAGCACTGCTCAATCAGAAGCCGGGCTCAAGGCTGGCCAGCACAGCAGCAGTGGAGAGCCTCTCCTGTCTCGGCGACAGCACTAAGGATGTCCAACTGCTGGTTTAGGCCTGCTCATCATGTTGGACATCCCCTGAGCGCTCCTGGACTGTGAGAGGGTGCAGGCCAGGCTGAGGGTGAAGGATCCCCCCTCCCCACAGAGTGCACTGTGCACCAGGCCTCTAATGGAATATAAGAAGAGACACTAGAGAGCTTGTACTTTCTCTGCATGAACTAAAAAAAGAGGTCATGTGGTCACATGGCAAGAAGGCTGCTGCCTATAAGCTAAGAGAAGGTGAACTCAGAATGAAACCTACCTTGCCAGTACCTCAATCTTGAATTTGCGTCCAGAACCGGGAGAAAAAGAAATGTCTGTTGTTTAAGACACCCAGTTTGTGGAATTTTGTTACGGCAGCCTGAACTAAGACAGTAACTCAATGAAGCTCACTTTTGAAAAGCTCTTCCAGTTCCCACTTACCTCCACTCCTAAGGAGTTTATGGTAGATATGGTAATTTAAGGAGCTATATCAATAATTTGTACTTGTACATTGTCTGAATAAAAGAATATTCACCAGCTATTCACTTCCTTGTCATTCTCTACTCAGTATTTTCTTCATCCTTTGAGATATTTTAAGCCATTAGGAGATCCTTTAAATTTCAAAGAGTTGAATCGAGCCTGCTACATATGCATAGAAAGGCTTAAACTGTATTTTATTGAAAGTCCAACTAAAGATGAGAGTATGTTTAGGCTAAGGAGGTAATGGATTCAAAGAGTTATGTGGGCCTTTTATATAAGTAGACTTTATATTTTTTTATCTTTAAAACTAGAGGCCCGGTGCATGAAATTCATGCACTTGCGGGGGGGTCCCTCAGCCTGGCCTGCGCCCTCTAGCAGTCCCGGAGCCCTGGGGGGATGTCCTACTGACGGTTTAGTGGGCCTACGCTATCAGTCGGACATCCTTAGCATTGCCACAGAAGCTGGAGAGGCTCCCACCACTGCCACTGTGCTCGCCAGCTGTGAGCCCGGCTTCTGGCTGAGAAGCACTCCCCCTGTGGGAGCACACTGACCACCAGGGGGCAGCTCCTGTGTTGAGTGTCTGCCCCCTAGTGGTCAGTGCACATCATAGTGACCAGTCATTCCATCATTTAGTCATTTGCATATTAGCTTTTTATTATGTAGGATATGCTGTAGATGAGGCCCCCTAGAACCATAAGAAATGCAAAATATTCACTGTTAACTCATTCTCGAATTGCCCCCACTTAAAATCAACATGGACTGGTTGCCATGTGGTCCCCTGTGGGGCGTGTGCTGAACCTTGGGAACCACTGGGCTTGACACTTTTCCTCTCTGAGCTTCATTTCTGAATACATATGCATATACCATGGGAATTGTAATCTCTTCTCCGCCGACCTCACTGGGTTTTCATGAGGAGGTTCTGACACATCATTATCACCCAAGATCCATAGTTTACATTAAGGTTCACTCTTGGTGTTCTACATTGTAGGAATTTGGACAAACATATAATGGTATGTATCCACCATTGCATCATACAGAGAGTAGTTACACTGCCCTAAAAGTCCTCTGTGCTCTGCCTCTTTATCCCTTTGTGCCCTGATTTTGGGGAAGTTTAGGGATTTGAATTCAGAATCAGAATGACAGAATGTCTGATACAAAACTCAAAGCCCCTAATAACTACGTGCTGTTGTCTTGTCAATAAATACTATCCTGGCCAGTAGCCAGTTCACAGAATTTCAGGTATACTTTTTTGAATATAAACTTTTAAAATCTCAGTGCCAGCTGTAAATATATTTTCTACTCTTGCCATTTAGTGTTCACATTAGATGAACAGCTTTGTTTTTGCTCCTCTTCTCCCCCCTTCACCCCCTTTTTTATGTAATCAGGGACTAGACACAACACTGATGCCTGGTTATGAAAGAAAGTGACTGAGATAAGCCTAAAATTTGCCACAAAACCTTGATTATTCATTATTCAAGGAGTTATGTGGAAACATATTTTTCATTCATATCTAAGTGACCCACATAGGTTACATAGAACTTTGCACTTGCTCTTGTATTTTCAAAAAGTTCTATGAAGCACAGGAGGGTTGTATGTTAGGATGAAGTTTCCCAATTTTGCTCCAACTGTGCACCAAAATAAAATTTTAAATATTTATTTGCTTCTTTAATATAGTGTGCAAAGTGCGCTAACAGATGGTGGAGGAAAAGACTGAAAACATTGTCAGCCTTCAGGAGAGCTTTCCCTGCAAAGGTTAGGAAATTGATCATAACTCCATCCATTATTTATAAACTCCACAAAGGCAGGGCTTTTCCCCTGTGCACCTGTTCACTGATTTAGCCCAGTGTCTGGACCAGTGCTTGCCAAGAGTGGCTAGTCAGTAAGTATTTTTAAACAAAGGAATAGCTAATGAAAGAAAGCACATGCATTTGTTTGCAATGACTTTCCCTCCAACATTAAATACAAGAAGAAAAAAATTAGGACTTTTCCCATTTAAAAATATATATTTTTATTGATTTCAGAGAGAAAGGCAGAGGGACAGAGAGATAGAAACATCAATGATGAGAGGGAATCATTGATCAGCTACCTCCTTCATGCTTCACACTGGGGTTTGAGCCTACAACCCGGGCATGTGCTCTTGACTGGAATTGAACTATGACCTCCTGGTTCATAGGTCGAGGCTCAACCACTAGGTCACACTGGCCAGGCTTTTCCCCATTTTTAAAATACAAATAATTAAATGCACAAATTAATGGCTTTCATATGGCAGGAAGCTTCCTTTTGGCCATTTGTCATATAGGCTCTTTCTTTAAAATAATCCCAAAAAGTTGAAATGTTAAAATATGTTAATGCAGTGAAAATATATTGAGGAAACTGCACAGGGCTGGTTTCATGTTTAGAGGGGATTGGTTTAATTCTCTGCTGTTGTCATCTTGAAATTATTAAATATTTTTGAACAGAGGTTCCAGCAATTCATTTTGCATTGGGCCCTACAAACTATGTAGCTAGTTATAAAATTGAGTTTATATATTGCAAGGGCATTACACGCTAACTTATAAAGAACAGAGCTTGGCCCTAGCTCAGTGGTCGACAAACTGCGGCTCACAGTTTGCCGCTCTGTTGACTAATGAGTTTGCCGACTACTGCCCTAGCTGATTTGCTCAGCGGTTAGAGCATCGGTCTGTTCACTGGAGGGTCCTGGGTTTGATTCCAGGTCAAGGGCATGTACCTGGGTTGCAGGCTCAATCCCTGGCCCGGGTTGGGGCATGTGTGGGAGGCAACCAATTGATCTCTCTCTCTCTCTCTCTCTCTCTCTCTCTCTCTCTCTCTCCCCCTCTTCCCCTCTCTTTTCCACTCCCTCTGAAAATCAATGGAAAAAATATCCTCAAATGAGGATTAACAACAACAACAAAAAGAACAGAATTTGGAGGAGCTAAAGATATGTAAATGAAAGTGAAGTTTTTCAGTTCTATAATTTCTTAATTTAGATTGCAGTACCCACAGAAGATAGCTCGTGGTAATCAAGAAGTCTCTAGAAACAGGCAAATTGTCCTATATGATAGGCAAAAGGAAACAAAAAGCTGACAACATTTTAGATATTATAATATGACCTGATATCTTTCTTGGTACCAATTTTGCCCTTATTCCCTAACTTTCTTCACTTAGGCTTATAATTTAAAATATAGAAAAAGCAATGGGGGAATTTAAAGAAGTGTCTCTGTAGATCCTCCTAACACCTCACAGAAAATTCACACATAATAACAACTAAAAAAGAGCTTAATAAAGATGAACAGATACGTTATTGTTAAAATCCGGAGGAATTTCTCACAATGCTATGGCTCATGAAACTGCATAAAGAAAAAATAATTTCTCTTCCACTCTAGTCCAATGCCTGAGAGATCCAGGATCTGTACCACTAAGAAAACAGGGTGGGCATTCATCTATTAAGAGAAAAAAGTAAGTGGCTCAGTGGTTGAGCGTTGACCTATGAACCAGGAAGTCATGGTTCGCTTCCCGGTCAGGGCACATGACATGCTCAGACTTCGAACTCAATCTCCAGTTGAGGGGGGGGGGAGGGGGGGCGGGGAGGGGAGGTTTGTGTGTGTGCTGGAGGCAGCCGATCAATGATTCTCTCTCATCATTGATGTTTCTATCTCTCCCTCTTCCTTCCTCTCTGAAATCAATAAAAAATATTTTAAAAAAAGAGAAAAAACTAATATCACCAATGTTGCTTAGTCTGAGTTTTTCAATGATCAGTTGTCTAAACTCTACTTAAGGCAAGAACAAATAATTATCCATTTAAAATTGGACTTTGGGCCCTTGCCGGTGGTTCAGTTGGTTGGAGCATCGTCCCACGCACCTCACTCCTCTCCTTCCTTTCTTCTGCCAGTAAGCCCTAAGGCCAAACTGAACCTGAAACAAGAGGGAAGGAAAGCCCACTGATGCAGTTTACCCAGGGCAGCCTCCTGGGTCACAGCAGGCTGGAAAAGGGGGAAGGAAGGGTGGGTATTCTGCATAAATGGGTGATGCCCAGTGCAATAATCATGTTAATTTAAAAAAATATATTTTATTTATTTTTTGTTAATCCTCATCCAAGGATATTTTTCCATTGATTTTTAGGGAGAGTGGAAGAGAGAGGGAAAGACAGAGAGAAACATTGATGTGAGAGAAACACATGGACTTTGCCTCCCATATGACCCCTGATCAGGATCTGGGACAGGGGAGGAGCCTGCAACCAAGGTATGTGCCCTTGACCAGAATCAAACCCAGGGCCCTTTGGTCCATAGGCCAATGCTCTATCCACTGAGCCAAACTGGCTAGGGCTCATGGTAATTCTTGAACTTAAAAAAATCTGGCAGTTATATACAGTTATATCTGATTTTTTAGCAATGAGAATATTTACTTTTTGTGGAAAGTCTTTCATATATTGAAATGGGTGATATTTGTATGGACTTTGTATATGAAGGACTTGTGTTAACTTTATGTTTTCTTTTGGGGTCAGTAAGTCTCTTAAATGGATAAAGTAGGTTTCTTGGGGGGAAAAACTATTTTAAACCACAGCCAGTTATCTCATACATATCTGTTTTTGGTCTCAAGAGGGATAAGATTTGAGGTTTGGTTGGGCTCAGTACAGTCCATCTCTGAAAATGTAAACACTCCAGGCCAGCCAGTGTGGCTCTGCGGTTGAGCGTCACTGCAGGAACCAAGAGGTCACAGGTTCTATTCCTGATCAGGGCACATGCCTGGGTTGCAGGCTGGATGCCCAATAGGGGTGCATGCAGGAGGCAGCTGATCGATGGTGTTTCTCTCTCATCAATGTTTCTATTTCTCTATTCCTCTCACTTCCTCTATCTGTAAACATCAATAAAAACAATTTTAAAAAAGACTCCATATAAATGTCTTACTGACAGGTAAATCGGTGGCATCATCTACAGTATATAGATGAAGACCTATGAAACAGGCAAAAGGATAAATATGAAATGTGATCTTTGAAAACTTTAATGTGCTTCTAAAATCATATATACCAAAGGACCCTTTTCTTTATTCTGTTATTTCTTGTTCACAAAGGCATCTCCAGTAGCTTCTTCTGCTCATTCTTTTGAACTGAAAACCCTTGATTATTATTCCAAAGGTGCAGCTTCCCCTACTTGTTTAGCAGATTTTGGCACAAACTCAGTTCCCATTGGGGACAGCCTTGATAGGTTCCTCCTTTTCTTCTGCTGACAAAGATTATCCAGTGGGTTTCTAATTCTGAGTCCGCTGACAGCCCTCTTTCTTGGTACAGTCCACTTCTTGCAGTTGGATCAGTAAAGAACAAGATGGTGTCTTTGATTTTTATTGCTGAGTTTCCTTGGATCTCTGCGGGAAGCTTGCAAATTTAATAAGAAAATTTGCTCTCATCCACGCACTCTCTTACTCATCCACTGACCTCTTCAATTGTTTTCTAAACTCTTTGGACTCAATGAAAAAGATTATTCACCTGCCATTTCTTTAGATCTCTGGCACAATAAGGAACCAGAACCTATAAAATTCCATTAAAAGTACAAAGATCTCTCCCCTGCTCTCACTACTTCCCATGTTTCTTTTTATCTGGTGGATTATTATTGTCATTTTTATACCAGGCTGTTGGAAGTTTAATGTTAAGTGCTTCATTAATAACATTTTGTGCTTTAAATTATTTTTATTTTTTATTTATTGATGAGAGGGGAGAGAGAGGAGAAAGAGAGAAATATTGATTTGTTATTCCACTTATTTATGAACTCATTGGTTGATTCTTGTATATGCCCTGATTTGGGATTGAACCCAAAACCTTGGTGTATTGGGATGACATTCTAACCAACTGAGCTACCCAGCCAAGGCCTAATGCTTTGTGCTTTAGAAAAATTTAAAACAGACAAATCTTGACAGTGAAGAGAACATATGTATTTTTTTCTTCATTCTTAACATATCAGGGAGCAGTTTAAAATGTTTTGTTTCTACTTCAAGATGCAGAAGATGAATACTTTATGAACAACAGCCACAGAGATAGGATTAATTAGTGGAAGGATACTAATACTGGTTTTACAATTTAAAAATAAATGCTTGCTTCTATCAGTAATAAAAAGATAAAAATCATGACATTGACAGAAGAGGAAAAAAGAAAAAAACACATACATTTTACTAGAATGGGCGGGCAAACTCATGGGTGTACTAACAATAAAATGTGTGCAGAAAATAATTAAAATAGGCCATTCTTAGTTTTGCTTTCTTTATTTGAAACGAATTTGTGACTCTCATTTTTACAACTGTTGTCAGTAATTCAGTTTCAATTAGCAAATAACCTTGACAAGTTTTCTATTCGGTGTATTATTCTGCAACATTATTATCCTAACTAATTCATTTACAAGTGAAAATAGTGAGTCTCTTCTGATATTCCCAACAGCCTCCCTCACCAAACCTGCCCCTTGCCCCCATACATACAAAGCACCAGGTGCAACCTTGACTTTGGTAGGGAACTTAAATGGCATTAGAGCAACATCATTTAAAAAAATTCCTATATAATAAAAGCCTAATATGCAAATTGTCCCCTCAGGCAGTGGTTCAACTGGGAGTTCGACCTGGAGACTGGGAGTTTGACTGCTTGTTATGATGTGTGCTGACCACCAGGGGGTGGTGTGGAACATGGCAGGCGTCGGCGATGTGGTGCTGGCAGTGGGAGGCAGTGGAGGCACTGCCGGCCCCTATGGGCCTCGATGAGAGCGTGACTGTGGCAGGATGGTGGAACAGGTGAGCAGCCGGCGCCAGGCCCAGGCAGGTGTGAGTGGGGGCCTGATTGCACTGCTGATTGCCCCCACAGATGGTGACCAGCAGTGGTGGCAGGGGATGTGGCCTCACCTGGCTCCCAGGTGCTGAGGAAGAAAGGACAAAGAACAATATTAAAATATTTCTTCTAATTATTTCCCTTTCAATGTGCATGAATCCATGCACCGGGCCACTAATATATATATATCCTATATAATAAAAGCCTAATATACTAAGTGTCCCGTCGTCCATTCAGCCAATCAAAGCGTAATATGCTACTGATATGCTAAGGCAACTCAACTGCTTGCTATGATGTGCACTGACCACCAGGGGGCAGATGCTCCAACTGGTAAGTTAGCTTGCTGCTGGGGTCCGGCCGATCGGGACTGAGCGAGATGGGCTGAACATGCCTTGGAGCTCTCCCTCGGTCCCTCCCTGGCTGGCCAACCTCCTGCGTCCCTCCCCGGCTCTGATCGTGCACTGGTGGGGTTCCTCAGCCTGGCCTGCACCCTCTCACAATCCAGGACCCCTCAGGGGATGTCAGAGAGCCAGTTTTGGCCTGATCCCGCAGGCCAGGCCGAGGGACCCCACTGGTGCATGAATTTGTGCACTGGGCCTCTAGTAAAACATAAATAAAATTTTGGTATATCAATGCAGGACATGCTACTTATTTCTAAAAAAATATTCCAACTCAATATTTTGGATTTTATTTTATTTTTAAATTTTATTTATTTTAAAAAAATACCTTTATTGATTTCATAGAGAAAGAGAGCGATAGAAACATCAATGATGAGAGAGAATAATAGATCAGCTGCCTTCTACATGCCCCACACTAGGAATGGAGCCCGCAACCTGGGCATGTGTCCCAACCGGGAATTGAACGGTGACCTCCTGGTTCATAGGTCAATACCCAACCACTGAACCACGCTGGCTGGGCTCAATATTTTGAATTTTAGTTTTGTCATCCAATGTACTATCTTCAAACACTGTGGTATCCTTTAAAGAAACAAAGTCATATAGTGAAGCAAATTACTGGTTGAATTTTATCCATTAACTAGAGGCCCGGTACACAAAATTTGTGCACGGGGGGGGGGGTGTGTCCCTCAGCCCAGCCTGCACCCTCTCCAATCTGGGACCCCTAGAGGGATGTCTGACTGCCCATTTAGGCCCGTGGGATCGGGCCTAAATGGGCAGTCAGACATCCCTCTCACAATTCAGGACTGCTGGCTCCCAACTGCTTGCCTGCCTCTGCCTGATTGCCCCTAACCGCTTCTGCCTGCCAGCCTGATCACCCCTAACCACTCCCCTGCCAGCCTGATTGACGCCTAACTGCTCCCCCGCTGGCCCGATTGCCCTAACTTCCCTTCTGTGCAGGCCTGGTTGCCCCCAACTGTCCTCCCCTGCTGGCCCGGTCACCCCTACCTGCCCTCCTCTGCAGGCCTGGCCCCCCCCCAACTGCCCTCCCTTGCAGGCCTAGTCACCCCCAATTGCCCTCCCCTGCTGGCCGGCTCACCCCTAATTGCCCTCCCCTGCTGGCTTCGTCACCCCTAACTGCCCTCCCTGCTAGCCTGATCACCAACAACTGCCCTCCCCTGCAGGCCTGGTCCCCCCAACTGCCCTCACCTGCAGATCTGGTCCCCCATAACTGCCCTCTACTGCAGGCCTGGTCCCCCCAAACTGCTCTCCCCTACATTCCTGGCCCCCCTCAACTGCCTTCCACTGCAGGCCTGGTCCCCCCCAACTGCTCTCCCCTGCAGGCCTGCCCCCCCAATTGCCCTCCACTGCAGGCCTGGTCCCCCCTCCAACTGCTCTCCCCTGCAGGCCTGGCCCCACCCTCTGCCCTCCCTTGCAGTCCTGGTCCCCCCAACTGTCCTCCCCTGCTGACCTGGTCTCCCCCAACTGTCCTCTGCTGGCCCGGTCACCCCTAACTGCCCTCACTGCTTGCCTGATCACCCACAACTGCCCTCCCCTGCAGGCCTGGGTTCCCCCCAACTGTCCTCCTCTGCTGGCCCGGTCACCCCTAACTGCCCTCACTGCTTGCCTGATCACCCACAACTGCCCTCCCCTGCAGGCCTGGGTTCCCCCCAACTGCCCTCCCTTGCTGGCCTGATCACCCACAACTGCCCTCCCTTGCAGGCCTGGTCCCTCCCAACTGCCCTTCCCTGCTGGCCATCTTGTGGTGGCCATCTTGTGTCCACATGGGGGCAGCCATCTTTGACCACATGGGGGCAGCCATCTTGTGTCTTGGAGTGACCATCAATTTGCATATTACTCTTTTATTAGATAGGATAAATTTTTACATTAGGACAAACTAAAATAATAGGTATTCAAATAACACTAGAAATCATTGGTCATTGGAAGATCTGGAAACCAAGCCATTGCAGCAGATTTTAATTGTGCAGTTGCCATATTTCTAGGACTACAGGCCATTTGGTCCCAGCCCTGGAAACCACTATTGCTACTATCACTCCTAGGCACCTTCAGTATTAGCTGATTTGTCTGTCCTCTTTTTCCTTTATTATGCCAAGGTGGGAGGTGATGACTAAAGTGTTCATAGTTAATAGATGTAAACAAGATTTCCATGAGAGATATTGGCACTTAGTAGGGGGTTTCTTAAACATCAGAATAGTTCAGTACTCAAAGGAATCAATGCTACAATAATGGTCTGGCAAAAAGTATGGTTTATATTTTAGGATGGACAGCCCTATTTCTATGCAAATTACAAAACCATACATGGCTTCAATCCAACTTACTTTGAACATTGACCCTGCTGGTATGCAAGAGAGTGTTTTTGTTTTAAATTTTGAAATCATCAAGGTCTGATACCTTTGTAAATCACAATACTAATGAATTTTTACATGTATCAATGTAAAATTGCTGAAAAGATTTCTATTTGCTTACTCCTCAGTTTCTGTACCATATTTTTCCACGTATAAATGGCTCCATGTATAAGGTGCCCCCCACTTTTCCAACCCAAAATTCAGAAATCAATATTTTAAACATTTTGCTGGTTTTCCTCTTAAGGCAGTGGTTCTCAACCTTTCTAATGCCGTGACCCTTTAATACAGTTCCTCATGTTGTGGTGACCCCCAACCATAAAATTATTTTCATTGCTACTTCACAACTGTAATTTTGCTACTGTTAATGAATCGTAATGTAAATATCTGTGTTTTCCAATGGTCTTAGGCTCTACAGCAGCAGTTCTCAACCTGTGGGTCACGACTCATAGGTTGAGAACTGCTAGCAGGGTCGCCTAAGACCATCAGAAAACACAGATATTTACATTATGATTCATTAACAGTAGAAAAATTACAGTCGTGAAGTAGCAATGAAAATAATTTTATGGTTGGGGGTCACCACAACATGAGGAACTGTATTAAAGGGTCGCGGCATTAGAAAGGTTGAGAACCACTGTCTTAAGGCTTTCTCCTTTTTTTTGGCAGCTTAAGGAGTTGTTCTTCTTGTTTTATCCACTGTCTGATCATACACTCAGTGGGAGGAGGTCCAAATTGTCTCTCTGCAGCTCTATGTCCATGTTCTTTTGCATAGCTGATTACATTCAGTTTGAATTTTGCAAAGTAAGACAATAGCTTACCGGTATTTATCTTTTTATTTTTTGACATCTTTATGGCTCAGAACACTTAGGTCCCTGTTGCATCTGCACACTCTCCACCTCTACTTCCTATTACTGCATCAGCTGACATCAGTAACAATAAGGCTCATGACCGGAGGAAGCCTGTTTGACAAGGTATGGGCAGCTATGCACCTGCGGGGCTCCCTCCTCGGCTGACTTCCGTGTATAAGATGCCCCTCAATTTTCAGTCTAACAATTACACATAAAAACACAGTAGTTTTGTCATGGACTGATAACAAACATTTCACAGCTTGGGGACCAGCCTGTGAGTAGTGTTGTGAGATATTTGATACCGCGGGATGTTAGAAACATGCTCTGTTTTATTGTTTCCCTTGACAATACTACAGCCATCTTGTATCTCAGATGAGCAGAAAGTGGTAAGCATGAAGGTATTATTGTTTAGAGGATATCACCATTATCTACACTAATAAAAGAGAAATATGAAAATTGACCGTACCTCTGTGACACCCACCAGCCAACCAGGAGTGAGTATGCAAATTAACCCAACAAAGATGGTGGGTTAATTTGCATACACAGGCACGGAGCGGCCAGGTGGGGCGGGATGCCTGCTATGAGGGGGAGGGAGGTGGGTGGAAGGAGCTACAGGAGCAGTGCTCTGGCCGGAGCAGAGAAGAATGAAGGCTCTGGCTGGAACGAAGACTCCTGCCGGCTGGAGCCAAGACTCCGGCAGGAGCAAAGACGGAAGGTGGCAGCCAGAGTGAAGGCCTGGATCCCGGGTGCCGGAGGAAAACTGGTGCCGGCAGCCAGGAGAAGGAAGGCCTATTGCATGAATCTTCGTGCAACGGGCCTCTAGTATATAATAATATTCAGTAAGGAGGAATGATGAAATAATGCAATTAATACCATTTTCGGGCAACCAATATGATCATTTTTTAGTATGGTAATACATGAGAGAAATGAATGAAGTCATCAAATATATACTGAACATCTTTTACATTCAAGACCTTTTCCTGAGAGGTAGGGATACATCACTGTAAAAACACACATGCCTTGGCCCTTACAAAGCTTATGGTGTAATGGGAAGTCCCTGAAATATAGAATCAGTTATTTTATTTTATTTTATTGAATTTTTACAGAGAGGAAGGGAGAGAGATAGTCAGAAACATCGATCAGCTGCCTTCTGCACACCCCCTACTGGGGATGTGCCTGCAACCAAGGTACATGCCCTTGACCGGAATCGAACCTGGGACCTTTCAGTCCGCAGGCTGATGCTCTATCTACTGAGCCAAACTGGTTTCGGCTAAAATCAGTTTTGAATGAACTCTGACTTTTCCCCCTACTGCTGTTAGCACAAATGCTTGATAAACCTCATTAACTTTATTATAATTAATTCTTGGCTTCTTGCTTTCAGGACAATTTTTAAACTAACTTGGATAATTTGTACTTATTTTCTGGCCTGAGGGTATAATTGTGGAATGCCTCCATTTGCCCTTTTCTGAGCAGATTTTTAAAAGAAAATGTAAAAGTTGCATTTTGAAGGCATCTCTGATTAATTATTTCATTTATATTAATATGGCCATGCCCCCATGGAAAAATGAGAAATAGAAAGAGGAAAAGGATTACTGGTTTGCAGAAGTACATGCTTGAAAATGAAAATTACAAAACAGGAAGTTCAGCTTACTATTTTTAACATGCAAACATTTATCACAATTATTATTTTTATTTATTGATTTGTTTATTTAATATTTTTATTAATTTCAGAGAGAAAGGGAGAGGGAGATAGAAACATAAATGATGAGAAAGAATCATTGATCAGCTGCCTCCTGCACACCCCACACTGGGGATCCAGCCTGCAACCCCAGGCATGTGTCCTTGACCAGAATCAAACCTGGGACCATTCAGTCTGCAGGCTGATGCTCTATCCACTCAGCCAAACCGACTAGAGCACAATAATTACTTTTAAATATCCATCTACATTATGAATCCTGGAGAATAAATTTATGAAATAAATTTTTTCCAAGAGCTGCTAGTGGATGATAAATTACAATGGAAATGTAAATAACTTGCTTTCAAGCGCTAATAGCATGGCAAACACCAGCAAATCCCAGGTCTGTCATTTGTAAACACAAGTTGACATGCTGGGTATTAATGCTGTGTGACTTGGAGCAAGTTACTTAAGTGCTCTGGGTCTAAGTTTCCTTATCTGTAAAATGACAAAATAGTACCTTTCACATAGCGTTATGAGGATTAACATTAAATTCTATGTAAAGTGCTTAGCACAGTGCCTGGTACATATTAAGTTATCAATAAGTATTAATGATTATGGAGGGGAACCAGGTTATTGTGTGTGTTGAAGTTTTTATATATGATTACGAACATTTTTGGAAATAGCTGTCAGTGTGGAGGGTGCTGGGTGAAAGTATTAAGAAGTACAAATTGGGCCCTAGCTGGTTTGGCTCAGTGGATAGAGTGTTGGACTGCAGACTGGAAGGTCCTGGGTTTGATTCTGGTCAAGGGCACATGGTTGGGTTGTGGGCTTGATCCCCAGTAGGAGGTGTGCAGGAGGCAGGTGATCAATGATTTTCTCTCATCATTGATGTTTCTATCTCTCTCTCCCACTTCCTTTCTCTCTGAAATCAATAAAAATATATTAATAAAAAGAAGTACAAATTGGCAGTTACAGAATGGTCACGGGTGTATAAAGTACAGCATAGGGAATATAGTCAATAATATTGTAATAACTCTATATGGTGTCAGGTGGGTACTAGACTTATCAGGCGATTATTTTGTAAGTCATACAAATGTCTAACCACTATGCTGTACATCGGGCACTAATGTAATATTGAATGTCAACTGTAATTGAGAAATAAAAAGAAAATTAAAAAAGGAAAGAAATTCCGCTGCTGGTTGTCCAGGTACCAAGTGAACCTGTGTGTCAATTTTTGGATTCCTAAGGGAATGTCTGTTTGGGTTTCTTAATATAATTTTCTATAATAATAAAAGCATAATATGCTAATTAGACTGGACGTCCTTCCGGACATCCTTCTGAATGACCTTCCAGATGAAGCTGTGGGGGCCAAGGCCGAGGCAGAGGCAGCCATGGCAGCAGAGGGGGCTGAGGCAGCCACCACATGGTGGGGGCTGAGCCCCTTGCCCGAATTTCGTGCATCGGGCCTCTAGTTTCAATATAAAGGAATTTTTAAAAATCTTAATTTCAGCATTCTACCAAATAGCGTAACAGTCTTTTTAGGAGTTAACAAGGTAAAGAGTGGGTTCAAAGCACACAATGGAAGATCATCCAAGTTCCAAGCAGCAGAGTCTAAAGATCATGAGTGACTAGCCAGAAGAAAGCAGACCCCTTTTCTTGTTTCCAGAGCACAATGCTCTCTAACTACGTTTCTTCCTAACCTGCTCAGCTATTTCCTGCCCCTTTAGTCCTACAATCTGCTAACTTCAAACACAGCTTAGCAAGGTCACCCTGGTGCCCAGATCTATCAGCTGAAGAACCCACATCCTAGAAGAGACTGTTTCCTCTTTTTTTAAAAAAAATATATTTTATTGATTTCTCACAGAGAGGAAGGGAGAGGGATAGAGAGTTAGAAACATCGATGAGAGAGAAACATCAATCAGCCGCCTCCTGCACACTCCCCACTGGGTATGTGCCCGCAATCAAGGTACATGCCCTTGACTGGAATCGAACCTGGGACCCCTCAGTCTGCAAGCAGACGCTCTATCCACTGAGCCAAACCGGTCAGGGCAAGACTGTTTCCTCTTGGCAGTGACTAAAATAACTTGAGATTCTCCCTCTCTTTCAAAACATCACACAATCCATCCTTATTTCTGTAAAGGTTGGAACTCTATAAGCCCTACATTCTGGAACACTGCTCTGAACACAGAATTATGTTTCTTTATAAAAATTTGCTAGCTACCATTAACTATACTTTTGGAAATAAGATTGTCACATCATTCTTAGAAACAAATATATCCTAGAGTATCAGTATGTAGAATATCATAGTTATTTGATCCCGACCATTATGAATTTAAAAGTAAATGCCCAGCCCTAACCGGTTTGGCTCAGTGGATAGAGCGTCAGCCTGTGGACTCAAGGTTCCCAGGTTCGATTCCAGTCAGGGGCATGTACCTTGGTTGAGGGCACATACCCAGTAGGGAGTGTGCAGGAGGCAGCTGATCAATGTTTCTCTCTCATTGATGTTTCTAACTCTCTATCCCTCTCCCTTCCTCTCTGTAAAAAAATCAATAAAATATATTTTAAAAAAAGTAAATGCCCAAACTCTTTTTTAACAGCAGGATTTTAATATTTTTTTCCTTGAAATTGAATTTTTATTCCAGTTCTATCACACAATTTTATACTATATTTCTCCATTACAGAAATATGTATATGAGTCAAAATTGATTTTTAAAAATGGCTATGATCACTAATCATTATTTTTAAAAAATTCTTCCTTTTTTAGATTATCTGTCAGATATTATGAGTACACAACCAAAAACAATATAAATCTAGTATACAATTTAATAAATAATTATTAAACATTCAAAGTAAAATTTTATTAAAAGTGGATCCTTGATAAAGTGGCTAGGGATTTTTTCTAGTTAATTTATCTTTCTGGATGAATATTAATTCATTCCATGAAGAGAATTCAATATCAAGTCTACTCTTATTATTTGCTCTTTTAGATATAAGTACTAATAAATTTTCATAAATAAGTACATGGGAATAGAAGGAGTTCTGTTAAATGCATAATACTCAATTCTTTTAATTCCTTCTGAGATATATGCCAAATATAAGGCAGTCATATCTCATAAAAAAATAAATTTTAATGATCTATTAGCTGATAATCCAATTAGGTGCTCCTGTTTGTTGAAAGCAAAAAACTGGCAAACAACAATCTGTAATGCTAAAGAATGTTACCTAGTCATTAGTTCAAATTATTTCTAATTATTCTTATATTGTCACCCCAGGTATTTTAATGTTTTGGGGGAAATACACTATAGTAATATTTAGGATGGGGCAGAAGTAAAGTGATAGAAGTGTAATTTTGCAAAGGCAGGCTAAAAAGGGGTCAGTATAATTATTTTTAAAGAGAGTACATATGGAAGTTAGGATCTAGAAATTGATTTTCTTAAAGTTCCTGGTGACCATATATCCCTTGGGAAGGTTTTGTGTATTCCCAGTATAACCCAGACCCAGTTCCAAGTTTGAAGACTATTTATGCACATAAAATGGCAGTGACATTTGTAACATTTGAACTCATGCTCATTATAAAAAAAATTCAGATGATACAGATGTAGTATCTTATATAATAAAAGCCTAATATGCTAAGTGTCTGGTAGTCTGGTCGGCAGTTCAACCAATCAAAGCATAATATGCTAATGATATGCTAAGGCCGCTCAACCATTTGATATGACATGCACTGACCACCAGGGGGCAGTCAACCAGCCGACCAGTCACTATGACATGCACTGACCACCAGGAGGCAGATGCTCTGACAGGTAGGTTAGCTTGCTGCTGGGGTCCGGCTGATCAGGACTGAGAGAGATGGGCCGGACATGCCCTGGAGTCCTCCCACGGTACCTCCCCAGCTGGCCACCCTCCCATGTCCTTCCCCGGCCCTAATCATGATGAGGGCCCTCATCCTGGCCTGTGCCCTCTCGCAATCCAGGACCCCTTGGGGGATGTTAGAGAGCTGGTTTCGGCCTGATCCTGCAGACCAGGCCAAGGGACTCCACTGGCACACGAATTTGTGCACTGGGCCTCTAGTGCAAAATAAAAGGTAAAAATCCCTGTTCACCTCTCTTCAACCCTAACTCCCAGGAATAATCAATTTTTCATGATTTGCTATGTAACCTTTCACATATGTTTGGTCATTTTTCTGTGGACACAGGGGAGTGTTTCATTTAACAGGGAGATCTTGTGCTGGTTCTGTTCAGTAGCCCTCAAGGGTAAGTGTGGGGATTTCCCTACCATTCCATCATACTCCTGTAGGAGTCTGTCTTTGGTTGATTGGCCTAGAAACAGACCTTGAGATGAAGATTCATGTGCATGTGATTTATGAAGGAACTGTTCCGGGGGAAACTGATAAGATACCGAGGAAAGCAGGATGGGGAATTGTAAGAAACTAAGTATAAAATATAATATTTTTTGATTTTGTACACTGTGTATCTTGGAGCTATTTCCATCCCACTACCTATGCATCTGTCTCAATCCTTTATTTATTTATTTTTAAATATATTTTTATTGATTTCTGAGAGGAAGGGAGAGGGAGAGAGAGATCGAAACATCAATGATGAGAGAGAATCATCTATCGGCTGCCTCCTACACACACTTTACTGGGAATTGAGCCTGCAACCTGGGCATGTGCCCTTTACTGGAATTGAACCCAGGACCCTTCAGTATGCAGGCTGACACTCATCCACTGAGCCAAATCAGCTAGGTCTCTGTCTCAGTTCTTTAAATGATTATACAGTTTTCCAATATTCCATGATATAGATGTGCCATCACTTATTTAATCTTGCTTAATGTTCCTAAATAGGTAGATTCTAAATTTTCACTTTTGAAATAAATTCACAAAGTATCTCTATTTCTTTGGGCACAAATGCCATTATTCTGTAGGAAATATTATTAGGAATGGAATTTACTTGATTCAATTTATTTAAAATCTTGGTAACTGCTACCAAATTGCCTCTTTAAAAGGCTTTAACACCACCCACCTTCAACATGTAAGGAAGTTCTCCTTTCCTCCTATATGCTTGCAAATTTTCAAGTTATTAGTATTTACAATATTTTTGGGAAAGTGATATAACAATAGTCAAAATTATTAGTGAGGTTATGCTTTTCCCCCTATATACTTATTGGCCATTTAGAATTCTTTTGGAAGCCATCTGCTCATGTCCTTTGCTGATTTTTTGTTACAAGTTTGTCATTTACTTAGTTTTTAGGACTTTAAAAATTTAATGGATAACAATTCTTTGTTATCTCAAAATTATTTTAAAATATTTTCCATTAGTCTTTTGCTTATCTTTTAACTCTACTTATTCTCTCTTGTGTGATATAAAAATTTCCTATTTTTATGTGGCAAATTCCATCAACTTTTTTTGGTGGTGTCTGTATTCGTTGTCTCATAGGTTTAGGAAAGTCTTGTATTTCTGGATGCCTAATTTTAATATTTTATAAAAACAAGAATGATTGTTGAGTTTTATCTTTTAAAGATGATTATGTGCTTTTCCTTCTTTTTTCTTTCAATGTATTATATTTCATTCTTACAATCCCCAATGTTGAGTTATTTTGTTCTTCAGATAAACTTTGCAGAGTCTAAATATATTATTATTTTGGGGGGCGGGCTAGAAGGGGCCAGGGGGAAAAAGGGGACATATGTGATACTTTCAACAATAAAGATTTTAAAAATGTATTATTATTTTAATACATTTATTAGATAATATTTTACTTATCTTTTTGCATCTATATTGATAGATGAACTCCCCCTCTCTGTGCATGTGCATGTGTGTGATATCTTGTCTGAATTTGATACCTGCCTTATGTTAATGATGAGTTGGGAATGAATTGGGAAGCTTCCCATGTACTATATATTATTATGTTGTTGTAGATATTCTTAAACTTTTTCTGAAAAACATGTTGGTTATTACTTATCTCAGTTATATTAATTTGGTTTAGAGGTTTTCTATCTACAATTGATTAAAACTCCAAATTAGAATGCAAACTATAGTGAACAAAGGTTGCTGAGTAAGGGCAAGAAAGGGACAAATAGATATGGAAATGTTGATAAGAAATAACCCTTGAATGTCATAATTTCTTGGACTTGCTAGAGGTATCCAGCAACAAAGACAAAATTAGAAGTGAATCATAGTCTTGGGCCATCTGGTGGATGAGTTGGGCACAACACCCACTACAATAATGCCTAACAACAGTTTCTTAAATTGTATATTAATATTTTCAAATGTTCTTAATTATGGATATGAATCATGAGGGAACATTTACATTATGTCTACTATGAGAAGTAGGACATTTAAAAAGTTACTTCAAAATTTAACAGGGAGTGACATCTAGGCGTCATGAGAGAGCCCCTTGTCCTCTCACCCTGAAATTTAAACAAGCTAATGAACTATAATCCAACAAAGAAATCCCTGATCAACACAGACACATGTTTAAGAGACCCACACATTGAAACATCTAGAGTTGGGCAACCAGGAATAAATGGGTAGATGAGAAGGGAGGAAAATGCAAATGGCCCACAGACACAGCCCTGCAGCTGGGAGCTCCTGTCTTGGTCGAGTGGGGAGAGGGGAGAAAGCCAGCGATAGCAGGCACTTCCTTTGGCTGGGAGGAACAGAGATCTTCAGGGGGTGGTAGGGCAGCCCAGCAGGGCAAGAGGCAAGGGAGCAAACAGTGTCTAAGTCAGCAGATGTCTGACAGAGCACAGGTTTCTACCATGCGACTATCCACTGTTGGACAGGCAGTGGTGTTTCAGACAAACAGAACCACAATGTCCTGCTGTTGCTTGGACTCCCAAAAACTCACCTCCTGTTGCCCTTGGAGTTGGGTCCAGAAGCATATTATCTGTAAACCAAGAGCTATTGCAGTAGACATGCTGTTTCCTTCTGTGACTGATCCCCAGGAGGTGTGCTTGTGGCAGAACCTCATGGAGGTCAGGAGTTCCTATTTTGGTGAGGGCAAAACAAACTCCTCTCACCACCACCACCCGCTCCGCCCCCCAAGCAGCACAGCTATACTGTCTTATGGAAACCATGAAGGTTCAAGACTGGGAGATCACAGAAGTAAAAATCTTGTGATTCAGCACCATCTACTGGAAAATAATAGAAAGACCTCTTCAAAAATAAATGTGTAGGCATAGGAGGACAGTAAAGACCATGAATAACCACAGTAATGAAGATGATGAGAAAGAAAATGAAAAATCCCTAGAAAGCAAGCTGAAACACATGGAAATATGTGATATAAATGACATAGATTTCAATATTGTAGTTCTGAAAATACTCATTGAGATGCGAGAAAGTACAGACAGGCAATTCAATGCACTCAGAAAACAAACCAATAAACAAAATGAGTACTTTACTTAAGAGATTAAAACTTTAAAACATAATGAATCAGAAATCCTGGAAATGAAACATGCAATTAAAGAAAATAGGAGTGAACTACTGCCCAAAACTCAGTGGTTGAGCATGGACCTATGAACCAGGAGGTCACGGTTCAATTTCTGTCAGTGCACATGCCTTGGTTTCAGGCCCAATCCCCAGTGGGGAGCATGCAGGAAGCAACCAATCAATGATGTTTCTATCTCTCTCCATTTCCCTTCCTCTCTGATGTGTGTGTATATATATATATATATATATATATATATATATATATATATACACACTGAGTAGCCAGATTATTATGATCTCTGAACGCATAATAATCTGACCACTCAGTGTGTGTGTGTGTGTGTGTGTGTGTGTGTGTGTGTGTGTGTGTGTATTAGAGGCCCGGTGCATGAATTCGTGCATGGGTGGGGTCCAGGCCGCCTGGCCAGGGGGAGAGGACATGGGTGGTTGGCCAGCCTGCCTGCTGGTCGAACTCCTGGTTGAGGGGACAATTTGCATATTAGCCTTTTATTATATAGGATATACACTGAGTGGCCAGATTATTATGCATTCAGAGGTCATAATAATCTGGCCACTCAGTGTGTGTGTGTGTGTGTGTGTGTGTGTGTGTGTGTGTGTGTGTGTATATATATATATATATATATATATATATATATATATATATTACAGGCCTGGTGCACGAAATTTGTGCACAGGGGCGGGGGGTGTCCCTCAGCCCAGCCTGCACCCTCTCCAATCTGGGACCCTTCAAGGGACCCAGGGGGATTGGGCCTAAACGGGCAGTCGGACATCCCTCTCACAATCCAGGACTGCTGGCTCCCAACTGCTCGCCTGCCTGCCAGCCTTATCACCCCCTAACCACTCCCATGCCAGCCTGATTGATGTCTAACTGCTCCCCTGCCAGCCTGTTTGCCCCCAACTTCCCTCCTCTGCTGGCCTGGTCACCCCTAACTGCCCTCCCCTGCAGGGTTGATCGCCTCCAACTGCCCTCCCTTACAGGCCTGGTGCCTCCCAACTGCCCAACCCTGCTGGCCATCTTGTGGTGGCCATCTTGTGTCCATGTGGGGGCAGGATCTTTGACCACATGGGGGCAGCTATATTGTGTGTTGGAGTGATGGTCAATCTGCACATTATTCTTTTATTAGATAGGATAGAGGCCTGGTGCACGGGTGGGAGCCAGCTTGTTTGCCCTGGTGTCCCGGATCAAGGTGGGGGTTCCCTTGGGGCATGGGGCGGCCTGAGCGAGGGGCCTGTGGTGGTTTGCAGGCCAGCCACGCCCTCTGGCGACCCAAGCGGAAGCCCTGGTATCTGGAATTTATTTACCTTCTACAATTGAAACTTTGTATCCTGGAGCAGAGCCAAGCCTCCTGCTCGCTCCATGGCCAGCAGCCATTTCTGTTTGGATTTGTTTACCTTCTGTAATTGAAACTTTGTAGCCTTGAGTGGAGGCTTAGGCCTGCCAGGGCAGGGGAAAACTTGGCTTCTTCTATCTCCTTAGAAACCCAAGCCTCCCTCCTACTTTCTCCGTGGCTGTAGCCATCTTGGTTGGGTTAATTTGCATACTCACTCTGATTGGCTGGTGGGTGTGGCTGGTGAGCGTGGCTTGTGGGTGTAGCGGAGTTAGGATCAATTTGCATATTACTCTTTTATTAGGCAGTATATATATATATATATATATATATATATATATGTAATTTTTTTTTAAAAAAAGAGTGAACTACTGAGTATAGAAAACAGAGTCAACCAGATGGAGGAAAGAATTAGTGATATTGAAGATAGGTATATAGAAATGACACTGAGGGAAGAAGAGAGAGACCTGAACATAAAGAAAAATGAAAGAGCTCTACGAGACCTATGTGACTTCATCACAAAAAGCAATGTTAGAATTATAAGCATTCCTTAGGAGGAGGAGAGGGAGCATAGAATTGAGAGTCTATTAAAACAAATAGTGGATGAAATATTCTCAAATCTATGGAAAGAATTGGATCTTTGAATCTAGGAAGCAAACAGAACACCTAGTTACCTCAATCCAAAGAGGCCCTCTCCAAGGCACTAGGTATTAAAGCTGTTAAAAATTAATGACAAAGAAAAAAAATCTCAAAGCAGCTGGGAAAAGAAGGATGTGACCTACAAAGGAAAACCCATCAGAATTTCATCCAACTTCTCAGCAGAAACTCTATAATCCAGAAGAGAGTGGAACCAAATATTCAAACGTCTGAAAAAGAGAAATTACCAGCCATGAATAATATATCCAACAAAATTAACCTTTGACTATGAAGGGGAAACACATATATACAGAAGCTGACAGATTTTATCACCAGAAAACCTCCATTGCAGGAAATACTCACATTATTCTACCTGAAACAAATAACATAAGGGCACAACACTATGAGTAAGATCACCAAAAACTTACAGCCTATACAGAGATAATTTGTGACAACAACAACATAAAAGGGGAAGGGGTAAAGGTCTGAACTGGCAAAGAAGAATGAAGATCAGATTCACTCAAAGGAAAAAAAGCTACCGTATATCCACATACATATATATATATATATGTGTGTGTGTGTGTGTGTGTGTGTGTGTGTGTGTGTGTATATATATATATATATATATGTAATATGCAAATTATCCAGGACGCTGTAATGTCACGACTGCTCAGGAGGAGGCTGCGCGCACAGGTGGGTGGGAAGGCACTGCGTGTGAGGTGAGGCAAGCCATGGATGCCGCGGCGGCTTAAGCAGGCCTGGAGCGGAGACAGGGGGGCCTGCCAGCTGCTGTGCAAAAAAACCCCAATTATATGCTGCCTACAAGAGACACATCTTAGCTGCAAAGACAAAGGTGGATTCAAAGTAAAAGGGTCAGAGGGGAGAAAATGGAGACTAAATAGGCAGACCTGTTGTGCACCTTGTCCCAGGAAAAGACTGGAAAAACAGCAAAATTGGAGAACATTCACCTGGAATTATCAGTTTGTTTATGTGATGTATCACATTAATTGATTTGCAAATATTGTACCAACCTTGCATCCCTAGAATAAATCCTACTTGGTCATGGTGTATGATGTTTTTAATGTATTGCTGGATCTGCTTTGCTAATATTTGGTTGAGGATTTTAGCATTTATGTTCATCAGGGATACTGGCTTGTGAATCTCTTTCTTTGTAGTGTCTTTATCTGGTTTTGGAATTAGGATAATGCTGGTCTCATAAAAAGAGCTTGGAAGTGTTTCTTCCTCATGATTTTTTTTTTTGGAATAGTTTCAGGAGGATGGGTATTAGTTCTTTGAATGTTTGCTAAAACTCCCATTTGAAGCTCTCCAGATCAGGGCTTTTGTTTGCTGGGAGTCTTTTGATTACTGCTTCAATTTCATCAGTAGTTATCGGCCTATTCAGATTTTTCTGATTCTTCCTGATTCAGTTTTTGGAGATTGTATTTTTTTTAGGAAAATGTTCATTTCATCCAGGTTGTCCAGTTTGTTGGAATATAGTCATTCATAGTATTTTTTTTTACGATCTTTTGTATTTCTGTGTGGTCAGTTGTTAACTCACCTCTTTCATTTCTGATTTTATTTGGGTCTTCTCTCTTTGTTTCTTGGTGAGTCTGGCTAGAGGTTCATCAATCTTGTTTATTATTTTAAAGAACCAGTTCTTGGTTTTATTGATCTTTTATATTGCTTTTTATTTGGTCTCTATGTCATTTTCCCCCACTCTGATCTGTATAATTTCCTTCCTTCTACTTACTCTGGCATTTCCTTGTTGTTTTCTTTATAATTTTAATCATATGTTCTGTCTTTGAAAAATCTTCTCACTTGAGAAGAATGTATATTTTGTAGCTTTTAAAAAATGTATTTCATTGATTTTTTACAGAGAGGAAGGGAGAGGGAGAGAGAGCTAGAAACATCGATGAGAAACATCAATCAGCTGCCTCCTGCACACCCCCTACTGGGGATGTGCCCACAACCAAGGTATATGCCCGTGACCAGAATCGAACCTGGGACCCTTGAGTCCACAGGCCAATGCTCTATCCACTGAGCCAAACCGGTTAGGGCTATTTTGTAGCTTTGTGGTGAAATATTCTGAGAGTGTCAATTAATTCCATCTGATCTAGTATGTCACTTAGGATCACTGTTTCCTTGTTGATTTTTTGTCTAGAAGACCTATCCAGTAATGTCAGTGAAGTGTTAAAGTCCCCTACTATGATTGTATTGTTGTTGATCTTTCCCTTAAAATCCTCCAGAATTTTTTGTATATATTTGGATTCACCTGTATTGGGTGCATATATGTTTCCCAGAGTTATATCCTCTTGTTGTATTGATCCCTTTAGTATTTTGAGGTTGCCTTCATGATCTCCTGTTATGGCTTTCATTTTGAAGCCCATTTTTTTCAGATATAAACAATGCTACCCCAGCTTTTTTTGTTTGTTTTTTTAATTTCCACTTGCTTGGAAATTTTTTCCATCCCTTCATTTTCATTCTGTGTAAGTCTTTTGTCCTGAGGTGGATCTCTTATAGGTAGCATATATATGGGTCATATATTTTTTTTATCCATTCAGCTACCCTATGTCTTTTGATTAGAGCATTTAAGCCATTTACATTTAAGGTTATTATTCATAGGTACTTATTTTTTGCCATTCTTATTCTTTATGTTGGTGTTCTTTTTTTCTATTTCTTCTTAAAACAGTCTCTAGCATTTCTTGCAGTGCTGGTTTGGTGGCAATAAACTCCTTAGGCTTTTTTTGTGTGTCAGCAAAGCTTCTAATTTCACCTTCAATTTTGAATGATAGCCTTGCTAGACAGAGTAATTTTGGGTTTAGTTTATTGGTTTTCATTACTTTGTATACTACATGCCATTCCCTTATGGCCTGAAGTGTTTCTATTGAGAAGTCAGCTGACCATCTAATGGGAGCTCCCTTGTAGGTAACTTTATGTCTCTCTCTTGCATCTTTTAAGATTCTTTTTTTGTCTTTAAGGTTTGCCATTTTTATTATGTGCCTAGGTATAGGTCTTTTGGGGTTCATTTTGATTGGGACTCTATATTTCCTGAACTTGAGTGACTTTTTTCTTCCCCAAGTCAGGGAAATTTTCTGGCATTATTTCTTCAAACAGGTTCTCTGATCCTTGCTCAGCTTCTTCTCCTTCTGGGAGACCTATAATGTGAATGTTGTTACGTTTCATGTTGTCTCAGAGCTTCCTTAGACTCTACTACTTTTCATTTTTTCCCATTTGCTTCTCTAAATGGGTGTCTTTTTCTACCTTGTCTTCTAATTCACCGATTCAGTCCTCAGCTTCTTGTAGTCTACTGTTGAATCCTTCCAGGGTGTTCTTTATTTTAGCTATGCCATTCTTCATTTCCAAGTGATTCTTATTTAATGTTTAAACCTTTCTTTTCAAGTTGATGTAGTTCTCATTAAGTCCCTTATAATTCTCATTAAGTTACTTATCATCTCATTAAGTAATTTGTAGTTCCTACTGAATTGTTTGAGCACCTGTATTATTATTATTCTGAATTTTTTATCTGACAAATTGCTTATCTTCACATAACTTAGTTCTTTTTCTGGTGATTCCTCCTTTTCTCTCATTTGGGGGTTGTTTCTTTGTCTCTCCATTTTTTTCTGTCACTTTGTTTTTGTTTCTGTGTATTAGTTCAAACTGCTATGCCTCCCAAACTTTGTGGGGTGGTCTTATATAATAGGAGTTTTGTGGGACCCAGTGGTGCCGTCTCTTAGATCTCCTGGGCTGGGTGCTCTAGGAAAGCCCCTTGCTTAAGTTATTTGGAGTCTATTGTAGTTGGGTGTTGAATGCTATTGTCCAGTTCATGGATGGAGCCTCCTCTCAGGCTGGCTGACTATGTGGCTAATCCCCAATCACATCATGTGAGCTGTTGTGGAGGTGCTGACTGAGCAGCATAAAATACAACACAACAGAACATGAAACAAAAGGAAAATATACACAAGACCCCAACAAAAGCAGCCACCAGAGAAGAGAGAATTAGGAAAGAGAAAAGAGATCAAGAATGATAGAAAAAAAGGAAGAAAGAAAAAATACAAGGAGAAAAGAAAACAAACAAACAAAAAGCACAAACAAAAATCAAGAAAAAATGGCAAGGGAAGGAATATGTAGACGCAGAGCTGAAATAAAGAAAATAAGAATAAAGAATTAGGGTAATAGGGGAAGGAAAACAGTTTAAAATAAAGGAGGATGAAAAGCAAAGCAAAGAAGGAAAGGAAAAAAGATTAGAAAGTAAACGATAAAGAAAAGTGAGAAAGAAAAGAGACAAAAAAATTGAGTAGTGAAAAAGAGAAAAAAATTAAATAGGAAAAGGGAAGAGGAAAATTAAGTATTTGAATGAAACACAGAGACTAGAATAATAACAAATCAATAAAGCAGATAGATAAAGAAGATTAGTTTAAAAATGGAAATACAGAAAGAGATAAAAAGAAAACAAAACTGAATAAAAAAAGAGAATAAAAAAGGAGGAATAAAAAGTGGAGTGGTATTCCTTTTAGCAGAGTTTAGTGCCCCATGGGAGCTCCCTTTGGATCCTACTCTTCTGTTCTGTCTGCCAATTCTGGGCTTCCTGTGAGGTACTTAGGTGTCTTTTGGCTCTCAGCAACCTGCTTGAAGCTCCAAGCAATCCACCAATCCACCATTTGTATCTGTATCCACAGGCCTTGGCTGCAAGAAGGAGGGGCAAATTTGCCCTCTAACATAGTTTTGTTAGCAGCATGGGGTCCAGGGCTGGGTCAGCACACTTCCCCTTGTTCTCCTCCTCTGCCCCCCTTTGCCTGCTAGCCAGTTGTCAGTTTTAATCACTCAAAAGTCAGTTTCTGAAACGACTTTAGGAGGGGAAAGTGCTGGGAATGTGGTGGGAGTTTCTTCCTGTCCCAGGTCTACTCCTCTGCAAGTGGCCCAAAATATTACTCTGCCTTCGGTTGGACAGATATCCTTGTATGGATACCAGTGCTGGAACCTGGAGTTTTATCAGCTCACCCTGCAGAGAAGTGCCAGTTTGGTTCCCAGTACAGTGGGGCAGATGGTCCCTCCCTGAATCCAGTCATTGATGCAACTGAGACTGTTCAAACCCTAGGCCAGTGGTCGGCAAACTGCAGCTCGCGAGCAGCCACGGTTTGCTGCTCAGTTGACTAATGAGTTTGCTGACCACTGGGCTAGGCCATGCTTCTGCTCTTGTTCCCTCTGAAAAAGTCAAAATACAGTGTGTGGCATGCAGGGCTCCTGAGGGTGGGGCAGGCTGTATTACATAGGGCGTGTTTTTTTTTTTTCTTTCTTTTCCTGCCCTGCAGCTCCTTGGAGTGGCTAGATCCTCTCAGGAAAAAATGGTTGTTTCTGTTTGGTGGCCTATGACCTAATACTCCTGGCTGCTGCTTTTCCACGTCTCCCCACAATGCTTTCTACCAAGCCTCTCCTTAGGCTCCTTGAGTTTGCGTCTCCCTCCTTGTACCAAAGCCTTGGGTGAGTAGCTGCATATGAAAACTCTTGTGCTCTGGTTAAAAAAACCAAAAACAAGCCCGGCTGGCATGACTAGGTGGTTGAGCATTGACCTGTGAATCGGAAAGTCATGGTTCAATTCCCGGTCAGGGCACATGCCCGGGTTGCAGGCTCCATCACCGATGTGGGGCCAGAATCAACGATTCTCTCTCATCATTGATGTTTCTGTCTCTATCCCTCTCACTTCCTCTCTGAAATCTATAAAAATATATTTAACCCCCCCCCAACAAACAAACAAAACTCTCCCCAAAATGAAACTGTGGCTTTCTCTCCTACCAGATCCCGTCTATCGGCTCCAGACTCTGCCATGGCCAGCAGCCCTGCAGCCTTTCATGGCTGGATGTTATGTGGGCCGCTGATCTCAGCTCTGGTGCTCCAGCGCTCCCTCCTCTCTCGACCTGCCGCCCCTGGGAGCTGGGTCAGTTCCTCTCACAACCTCACCCTTCCTACCTGTCTCCAGGTGTTTTCTGTCCTTCCTTGATATACGTCTCCTTCTCAGCTGGAATGTCAGTTGGTAATTCTAGGTGAATGTTCTCCAATTTAGTTGTATTTCCAGTCTGTTCCTGGGACAAGGTGCATGACAGGTCTGCCTATTCAGCTGCAATTTTCTCCCCTCTCTCAAACACTTATTTTGAGGAATGCTTCATATATGAATTTGTCTGGTGTCGAATTGTTATATTTTGCAAGTGAAGATAAATATGCTTTCAACAGCATTCTTTGTCTTAAATTACTTTTGAGATACTGGAATCCAGTAAAACATTGGCAGTAACGATTCAAATCAGTTTTAATTGAGAGAGTTAACTCTGAAACTTCATTCTTCTTGAATGGCAGCCTTGACTATAGTAATTTGGAATGTTATTGTAATATAGATTATTTAAACTTATGTAGTTACAGAGCATATATTTTAATGTGCTTAAAGTATGTTTATACATTCGTAATTACATGCAGAACATCACCAAGTAAATTTTAGGTTGACAAATGAAATTATATATATATTTCCTTTTTCTATTTTTCTAGAAGTGATTAATTAGTTTTCCAGCTATAAAGCTTCTATTTTCCTTGTCAATGACAACCTCAAGGCCTCTGAGCTGCCTCTCGATTGACCTTGGTTTAAAAGCACAAAGAATAGCAACCTTGAAACTGGCATCAACAAGATTCATTCTACAGACAGCAGATGCAGCACAATAGAGAAAAACCACACATTTAATTTCAAGTTTTTACAGAAATTGCTCTCAATACTTCTTCTTCTTAAAGACTTTTAAGTGCAAACATCCTTCATTTCAGAAAGGGAAACGTTGCCATTCTTCCACTTTACACTTGCCAAAGCAGTTGTCTGGAGACCCATCCTTATTGTTCCCTTTGATGGAGAGGGCAGCAGGGGTCACACAATCCTGGGAGAATAACATAGCCAGATGCGACCTTTTAGCGGTGCCACTTTCATTGAGCGGATCCTGACTATTAAAGCATGCTAAAAGCATTTCATTAACATTTGATCAAGAAGGTTAGGAAGCTGTAAAAAAAATCATGCAGTTCAAATGGAGATGCATATACTATTTTCTACTCTAGGGGAGTTGTTTTACATTGTCTTACACCAGTGTTCATTTGAAGGTGCAGTGTCATGGCTGTCTTTGCCCACAGAATTAAATGGAAGCTGTCTAGTGGAGTGGGGTGAAAGGGCAGTGGATAAAGATTGAGTTGGGGACTTGCTCTTCGTTGTTAATCTCTTTTTCCTGCATTATTATCTAAGTCCTAAAATTAAATCACACTTATTAAATTGTTATTTGATTATTATTTTGTTATGCAATAAATATCTTAAAATTAAACTAAAAGGTCTGTTTATAAAATACATGAATATACAAACTCTCCCATTCTCTCATGCATTCTTATAGTTTTCTTACAGGCAAATAAAATTATTCACACTTAGAGCTCTACAGCAGGAAGAGTTACATGCAAAACATGGATAACATATCTGTAATAGGGATTAAATTGATGACTATTTCAAAATATTTGAATAATGAAAGATGTATAGAGAGTTTTTCTTTTTTCCTTATGGCAATGGTATCCTGGTCAATGTTTAATGACTGGCTCCCTGGGGGAAAAAAGCCAGAATGCAGATGGGTGCAACCACTAGGGAAAACAGTGTGGAGGTTCCTCAGAAAACTAAAAATAGGATTGCCTTATAACCCAGCAATTCCACTTCTGGAAACATATCCGAAAAACCCCAAAACACAGATTTAAAAGAATATGTGCACCCCTATGTTCATTGCAGCATTATTTACAATAGCCAAAATAAGACCTAGAGGGTATTATGCTAATTGAAGTAAGTCAGACAGAGGAAGACAAATACCAAATGATATCGCTTATATGTGGAATCTAAAGAACAAAATAAACAAACAAAATAGAAACAGACTCATAGATACAGAAAATGGCTTGACAGTTGACAGAAGGAGGAGTTTGGGGGACTGGGTAAAAAAGGTGAAGGGATTAAGAAGTACAAATTGCCCTGGCCAGTTTGGCTCAGTGGATAGAGCACCAGCCTGTGGACTGAAGGGTCCTAGGTTCAATTCCAGTCAAGGGCACATGCCCAGATTATGGGCTCGATCCCCAATAGGGGGCGTGCAGGAGGCAGCCGATCAATGATTCTCTCTCATCATTGATGTTTCTCTCTCTCTTTCCCTCTCCCTTCTCTGAAATCAATAAAAATATATTTTTAAAAAACACACAAAAAAGAAGTACAAATTGGTAGTTACAGAATAGTCACAAAGATGTAAATTACAGCATAGGGAGTATAGTCAATAATATTGTAATAACTATGTATGGGGCCAGGTGGATACTTGAAACGTCAGGGGGACCACTCTGTAAAATACATGCTTGTTTAACCATTGTGCTATACATTTGAAACTATTATAGAATAATATTGAATGTAAACTGTCATTGAAAAAAAATAGGTTTGGAATCAGCAAAAAAGCTTAGATTCATAGCGTTTGCAGAATCCTGTGGTGTAAATATTGATATCATGCCTACTCCAAGCTCCTGATGAGATGTCACTGAAGCCTAGATTTTAGGGCAGCTGGGAAGACATGCACGCAGTTGGCTCTGCCAAGCAGAGATGCTAGCAGCTCCAGCACTACACTGTCTTAATATCTTGCATCTGTCTCTTCCCTCCCACTTGAACATTCAATTCAGACCTTTATTACTGCTTGCCTAAAACATTATAATAATAGAATGTCATAATCTCTTTGCCTCTTCTGTTTCTCAGCACTCGCTCACTGTTTTTATCAGTCGATTAATTAAAACCACACTGAGGCTCTCTGAGCAATTCCCTGGGACAGGCACTTTGGCTTCATAGGAATATAATTCAGGGTCACTCCCCGCACGTTGCTTACAAGCATGCTGGAGAGACAAAGACATTCTGAAAATTCAAAATGGCATGACACAAATATAAAAGGAGTGGCTCCAATACAAATTGTTCTAGCATGTCAGAGGAAGGAAGTGTGAGGCTGGAATGTTAATAGTTAAAAAATGTGGGGAAGATTTTAGAGGTAGAGCTTCTGATTCACTTCCTGTTCCTGAAGACTTTTCTGCTTTATTCTTTATTTTTTAAATCCTCACCCAAGGATATTTTTTCCATTGATTTTTAGAGAGTGGAAGAGAGGGAGAAAGACAGAGAGAAACATCTATGTGAGAGAAACACATTGATTGGTTGTCTCCTGTACACGCCCTGATCAGGGCCTGGGCTGGGGAGGAGCCTGCAAACCAAGGTACGTGCCCTTGACCGGAATCGAACCCGGACCCTTCAGTCAGCAGGCCAATGCTCTAGCCACTGACCCAAACTGGCTAGGGCAAGACTTCTCTGCTTTATACATGGGAAGTGGGGCCTACTTCCCAGTATAAATGCTGAGTATGCTAGTCACTTGATTTCCTAGCAGCCCCTGCAGCTAGCATACAGACAGGTGACCTCAGTTCAACCAACTAGGTGCACCCATCCCAAAGTTTTAATCTGGAACATGTGCACAATAGAAGGCACGACTTAGACTATATTTTGCAGATGAGCAGTAGCTGAAGCAGCAGCAGCCCTGCCGGCCCTGCTGAGGAGCCATAAAAACAGTGATGCTAATGGTAAGGCCTGGGGTCCAATGTCCCAGTGTACTGCAGTGGTGATGGTGTGAATTCTGAATCCAGTTTATAAGAGCACACATGTTGTTCTTGCTAGATTTATGGGATATGATCTGACTATGGCCCTGGCTTCCACACAGCCTCCATTTTCCTATCTTGTTTTACTCACCTTCCTTGTTATTGTATTACTAGAGGCCTGGTGCACGAATTCATGCATGGATGGGGTCCCTCAGCCTGGCTGGTGATCGGGGCCAATCAAAGCCATTTTTCCCAGTCCCAATTGGGGCTGATCGGGGCCAGCTGGCTGAGGGGAGGGACCACGGGAGGTTGGCTGTGGGAGTTCACTGACCACCAGGGAGCAGCTTCTGCATTGAGAATCTGCCCCCTGGTGGTCAGTGTGCATCATAGTGACCGATTGACTGGTTGTTTGGTCAACAGGTCATAATGGTCGCTTAGTCTTTTATATATATAGATGCTAAGCCTGCCAGGGCTCCTCTATGCGTGCTTGCAACTAAGGAATCCCGACTGATATTTGGGGGCAGGGAGGCTACATAAGCAAAATGAGGAAAGTAGAGTCAGGACTCCCAAGTAATTGCTAAATACTTCAATAGCTAAACAAATGTTGAAGGATAAATTCTACCTTCTGTAGTCTACTCTCTGGTCCTCTTTTAACTGAACTCAGCTGATCTAAATATACTGTGGACTGTACTATGGATGTCCTACCTCTTCACTTCTGCTCATTCAGTTCCATCTCCACAGAATGCTCCCTTTTCCCCATTTAGTTTTACCTATTTTTAAATACTTAGCTGAAATATTTTATCTGTCAAATCTTCCTAGACTACACTGACCTATTAAAATCTCTTCTCTGTATATTCAGAACAGTTAGTGGCATTCCCAAGCATTTAGGCTGGATATTATGATACTCTGTATGATAATATATCATTCAGCAAATATTCACTCCCTACCTCTGCCACGGTGGGCAGAGAATACTTTCTTCCTCATAGATACTGTTATTGGTCATGTGGCTTGTCTTGGCCAATGGAATATGCACAGAAGCCCGTGTGTTGCCAGTTTGGCTGGCTTCTTGGGGTCTAGGGATTCACCATGAGAAGATCATACCATAGCTAGCTGCATTGGAGGTTAGATATGACTCCAGTTTGCAATGAATTCTGAATCTGACCAGCAGAACAGCATGCCTTTGAGTGAAAGGTATATCACTCTTTTATATCGCTGAGCTTTTGAGGTTGTTTATTATGTAGCCTTATTGCAGCAATTGCTGATACACCATCTTTCACTTCTACATTTTCATGTGTCTGTTCCTTTTTAAAAAATAATATTTCTTGATTTTGAGAGAGAAAGAAAGAGAGGGAGGGAGAGAAGAGGGAGAGGGAGAGAGAAACATTGATTTGTTGTTCCACTTATTTATGCATTGGTTGATTCTTGTATGTACCCTGAGAGAGGATCAAACCTGCAACCTTGGTGTAGTGAGACAATGCTCTAACCAACTGAGCTACTTGGTTCCTTTTTGTTCTAACTAGATTATACATTCTTTAGAACAATAATCACACTTCATTATTCTTTTATATGCACACACCCAGAATGATGAAGGAATGATATGTTTGGTAGACATATATTTATTCATTCATTTATTCATGAGTATTTATTGAACTCCTACTTTGTTCCATAAGCCATTTTTTTCCATGTGTAAGGATAAAGGTAAAAGTTACCATTCTTATATTGTAAAAATGGATAGGCTGATGATTGAAGGAGACAAGAAAATGGTGTAAAGGTAGTAGATAAATGCAATGACAGAGGAGTACACAGAAACCCAGTGGAAGAACAGTGATGGCTAGCTCACTTGATTTGGTACTGGGTTGCCAAGTAGAAATGGTGGATAGTAGCATGTGAGCAAAGGCTTCTGGAAGGAGGCATATTTAAACTGTGTCTTAAGGGATAAATAAGAGTTATCCAGATGCAGAGGTTGAAGGACATTCTAGACCAAGGAACAGCACATCTAAAGCCACAGAAGAGTGAGAAGGCCTGGCATGTTTGAGAAACTGTATGTAATTCAGTGAGCCTTTGACCTCCATTTGAGTGGGGAAATGATCTGGCTTTTAAGTGCTTCCCAAGCATTTTCTGCTTAAGAGGGTTCATAAGATATATCAGAAATAAGGAGGTATGGTGCCTCCTGCTTTGTTCTTCTTTTTTAGGTTTGCTTTGGCTGTTTGGGGTCTTTTGTGGTTCCATATAAATTTTAGGATTGTTTTTTATTTCTAATTCTGTACAAATGCCATTGAAATCTTGATGAGATGGCATTAAATTGATAGATGGATTTGGGTCTTATGGATATTTTAACTATATTAATTCTTCCAACCCATGAACATAAGATACCTTGCCATTTATTTGTGTCTTCTTCAATTGCTTTCATCAATATCTTGTAGTTTGCAGTGTAAAGGCCTTTCACCTCCTTCGTTAAATTTATTCTTAAGTATATTATGTTTTGCTCCTGTTGTGAATGGAATTGTTTTCTTTCTTTATTTTTCAAATAAAACAATATTTCCTGGCAATCAATCCATATCAGGCACACAAATCTCGCACCATGATACTCAGAGAGATTCTTAGAGCCACTGCCATGGTATTGAGCAAAGAAATATCACATAGAGGTTACAGCAGTATTGATTAGGCATGTCAGAGATCTATGTCATTGAATAATAATAATTGCTAATACTATTGAGCTCTTACTACCTTCTTGACACTGTTCTTAGTACTATATATATGTTATTTCATTCAATCATCACAATAATCCTATGATAGGTACTATTATTATTATTCCCATTTAACAGGTGAAGAAACTGAGGCAGAGGAGGTTTAAGGAACTTGCTCAGGGTCACATGTCCAATGGTGGTTAGCCAGATTCAAACCGAAACAGTGTGATGATGTGTGCTTAACCTCTATTCAGAACTGCCTCCAAAATGAGGGTATATGAATATGAAAAGAACTGTTTGAATTAACACAAGAAAGGATCATACTCAAAACATGGATAATATTTAAATTTCTTGATATCCATTTGAAAGGGGAAAAAATGAAAGAAAGTTTTACTCTATATTGCCTTTCAGAAGCCCAAAGGAAGGCAATGTAGACCTGAAAATGACTGATTAAATTCCTATAATCTTATAATAAGTGAAGAACCCATTGTATTATTATTGACATGGCTAACACTAAGGCTGGTGGCTGGGAGGCCATGAATGCTTACACAAGACAGTGAAAAATTGCTCTGAAGTAAGTTGAAGGAATCAATTCCAGTGTTAGTTTAGTCAAGAAGCTAAATTAAGATTAATCTGAAGCCACACATTTTGAAAGATCTCAAAAGATCTCATTTCCAAGGCCAAAATGTTTTTCTAGGGATGATAATAAAAGCTTTCACTTTAACCTTTAAAGTACAATTATTACTTTTTATTTTATTTGATTAGCATGTATTGAGAACATGATGATTTTCATGTTGCTATGGAGCTGGAGTAGAAAACCTGGATATGTGTTCCATATTCTCTAGTCCAAGCATGTCAAACTTGCGGCCAACAGGCTGCATGCGGTCTACAACGAATATTTTTTGTGGCCCAGCCAATATAATGGTATGTAAGAAATGTTTTAATAAAAAGTTCATAACTTAATTTTTACAATATCCTGTTATACATAATTATTAATAACGAACTACAACTTTCGCTAATGACTGATTACTAGAATCGTGTTGATTCATTTTCCTTACATGCAAGCGCACCATTTCTCTCCACTAATACTAACAGCGAATATTTTAGCAGCCGATTGCCACGTCATTAGTCTTGTACTGACTCGTTTGGTGTGCACAACAGGAAATATTTCACTTTCGGAGAACAAGAAAAATAGGTTTATTTGTGTTACGCTTATTAATTTGTGTAGTTATTCAGTGTCTGGTAAGTTAATGTTCAAGAAAAAATATTAATTTTTATTAAAATGTTCTATTATTTTATGTTAACGATGACTCATTATTTCAGCCCTTTGTATTCAGCATGTCTCTATCGAAATAAATCTACGTTTCTATGAAAATTGAAGCTTTTGTTTTTTTGCAGCCCATGTAAACTTAAACCTTGTTTACTTGGCCTGTATTAGCCTTTGAGTTTGACATGCTTGCTCTAGTCCAATTGTTCTCAACATTTTTTTTCTGTCTCAACAATGACCTCATGAATGAACATTCTCCAATGTGAATTCCTAACTCACTCACTATAACATCGCACTATTCTTTCTCTACTCATGGATGTTTGGCAGGAAAATGCATGAGAGTGCTGCTATTATAGAAATAAACTCAAATCTCTGGTCTTTATAAGAAATACTAGAGGCCCAGTGCAAAGATTCGTGCACCGGTGGGTTCCCTTGGCCTGGCCTGCAGGGATTGGGCTGAAACCAGTGCTATGACATCCCGAGGGATCCTGGATTGTGAGAGGGTGGTTCTCAGGTGACGCACCCTGGAATCAGGCTCCCTCCTCTCTGGTTCCGAGTGCGTTACCCAAGAACCGCAGCTGCCAAGTCACCGCAGCTCAGCAGCTCCTGCATTAAGCATCTACCCCCTGGTGGTCAGTGCACATTATAGCTACCAGCAAGCCACTTAGGCTTTTATATATATAGATATCACTCATGGGCAATACCTTTTGTTGGTGAATACTCTGCCTTTTAAGCTCTCTCTCAGCCCAAAGGTGGGATCTTGGAAACTATGTTTCTCAGAGTCTCTTAGGCACAGGTTTTCAATTAGATTTCACCAATGAGAAGCATCTGCATGCAATCTGGAAGCTGGAAGAGTTGGGGAAGTCATCCAATGCCATATTGCTGTCCCAGATCATCATCATAGAAGATGAGAATGCTGAGGGTCCCAGAGCAATTTTTCTTTGTCCTAGCCCAGTGGTCGGCAAACTCATTAGTCAACAGAGCCAAATAGTACAACGATTGAAATTTCTTTTGAGAGCCAAATTTTTTAAACTTAAACTTCTTCTAACGCCACTTCTTCAAAATAGACTCGCCCGGGCCGTGGTATTTTGTGGAAGAGCCACACTCAAGGGGCCAAAGAGCCGCATGTGGCTTGCGAGCCGCAGTTTGCTGACCACAGTCTTAGCCCATAAATCACCACTTTGGCTCACAGTCCATTGGCTAGACTTAGTGAGTGTGGCTCTGCCCAGTTGCAAGGTGGCCAGGAAATATAGGTGAAAACATGAACGTTTGGTAAGAATTACATGTTTGTGCACAAAGGGGTGGTACTTCATACATTCGATGTATTTATATTCATGTCATTTGGATCACTATTGAGTCCAAAGGAAGTAGGAAGGTATGGGTTAGAATGCACATGAGCTCTTGAATAAAGCCAGTGAGGTAACAATGGTGGATGAAAGGAATTAAGACAATGGGTAAGAAACAAGAGGAAGTAGGATACAGTGGGGGGAGGGCATGAGCCTGGAAGGTGTCACAGTGCTCCAGGGGTTATAAGGAGTCAATGATAGTTGACGGGGAGGATTGGGATGAAGCCACATGGGTGGAATAAGTCTTGTAAATAAGTTTTAGCTGATGATCTGAACCCAGGAGAATATCTGTCAGTGTTTCTGATTTATGTAAGGTTGTAAAACAAAATATGTTTTTAAATGGCCATGACAAATTGGAACAATGAACCTTAAAGAATATTTTCTTTTTCCAAAAGGAGGGGCCTTTTTAAGAAACATTATAGAAGACATGGGACATTTTTATTAAATACTAGAGGCCCAGTGCACGAATTTGTGCACGGGTGGGGTCCTTCAGCAATCGGGGCCGATCGGGGCAGATCGGGGCTGGCTGGCCAGGGAAAGGGACCATAAGAGGTTGGCTGTGGGAGTGCACTAACCACCAGGGGGCAGCTCCTGCATTGTGCATCTGTCTCCTGGTGGTCAGTGCGTGTCATAGTGACTGGTCGACCGGTCATTCGGTCAACTGGTCATAATGGTCACTTAGGCTTTTATATATATATAGATTCAAGTAATATATAAGCATATGAAAAAGAAACTGACAACCTCCCACAAAGCCTAACCCCAAATAGAGCTATTGATAATGGATGCTATCTATTGCACATATAACTAAACACAGGTATATGTAGACCACATATACTGTTCTGTAATGTATTTTAAAATATTACATCACTACCTCTTTCCTTGCCATTGCATATGGGTATACCTCATGCTTTTCAAAGATGGCAGGATATTACACACTAAGGATTACCATAATTGATTCAGCCATTCCTCTGAGAATAGACATGTATCTTGTTTTGTTCTCTTACTATTACAGAAATGCTACAAAAACATTTTGAGCATACATATTTGTGCACATATTAAAGTATATCTATAGGATAAATTTGGGGTCAAAGAGTATGTGCATTGAAATTATTACATATATTTACTATTGCTCTTCAAAAATATTGCACCAATTTCTATTTCCAACCGAAGGACTTGTATGCATGCATATAAGCATAACCAATGGACACAAGGCACTGGTGGGGGGGGGTGAGGGCATGTCCGGGGGGGGGGTGATAGGAGAGGCTGGGGGAAGGTCAATGGGGAAAAAAGGAGACATATGTACTACTATTTATAATACTTCAAACAATAAAATAAAATTTTTAAAAAAGTGAATTGCATTTTTAGGAATCCATTCTACAAGTTTCTCACTCAAGAGCTCATGCAATCAGCAAAATCAACATTTGTGGAAGTTTTGAGCAATTAATAGAGAGTAAAAGTGGCAACTCAGCAATATTCCTGATAGCTCAGAGTGACATTTTTCCACAGTCTACATAAGCTATGTATAGGTAGTCTCTGATTGGCATAGAATAGTTTTGAATTGTGCTTTGTTGCAGTTCTTTCTTTCTCAAATGAAAGAAGAACCACCTTCAGAATTTCCATTTATGTCACTGGAGGTAAGAATTTACAGATTCTGAGACTTAGAAGCACATCAGTGGCTTGTTTTGCTAAATTTGTGTGATACTGTTACCACCTCTGTCTTGTGAATAAGGACAACCATTGTTGAATCCATTAAAAAATGACAACCTTTTGAACCTATACCTGTTTTAGAGACAACCCAACCCAACCTTGGGCAGATCAAGTTCCTTACAGTAATTTCACAATTTGCTAGTGTTAGAATGAAAATCTAACCTAAAGACTTCTGATAATAAACCCCATGCTCTTTCTGGGCCGTCCAAATCTGATTTTGAATTTATTCTAAATTATGGCTAGACACTAAACATATTCTGATTAGATCCTTTGACTAAAGCATAAAATCTGTGTATTTATTTGGATTTTAAAATTAAACTTTATCCAAATTTTACATAACATTTTAAAGTTACTCAGACTTCTGCACTTTTCAGAGAGACCTCAATAGTTTCTTTCCCCTCTAAAAATCAGAAACTTGAAACTAGAAGTATAAACAATATCTAAGATTACATCAAAATTTCCAAACTCGTGATATTCAAATAGGTTCTAAACCGAGTACACACAATCTTCCCATGCTCTCTCTTTGAAATCTGTTTATCATCAAGTGAGCTTTTTTTCTGTTTCTCATTTTTCTCATATCTCATATGGTGACAAAGGTGGTTGATACTATCTTCTTGATATTTTCAAATGCTCATATTTTAAAATATTTTTCAAAATAACATGGACTTTCTCTTCTGTCTCATTTTCCTTTCTTATTCTTTTTATTTGTTTCTCTCACATTTTTCCTTTGCTATATTACATTTCTCTAAGAACTGACCCTAGAATTATAATTTTTTAATGCAACATCACTGACATATTTTAAATCATTAGCAACTTTATAAAATAATTTCTTATTATATCTAGAGACAGTGACAAGCATGTCAAACTCAAAGGCCAACACGGACCAAATAAATGAGGCATGTGGCCTGCGGGCTGCGAGATTGACATGCTTGGTGTAAGAGGTTAGAAAGTATTTGATTGAAATTACAGAGTGTAGGTTGGCTAGTATTTCTTAGTGGGGAAGCTACAAAGCCCCTTAAAAAAGAACCCTATTCTGAACTGTAAGCAACTTGAAGCAATGGACAGCATTTAAGTCATCATTGGATCCCCAGTCTAAAACAATGCCAGGCTCATAATAGAAAGTCTATGAATATTTGTTGAATAAGTATAGTTATTAGGCAAGTTACTTAATTAACTTGTGTTGATTCAGTGTCTGGTAAGTTCAGGGTTGATTCAGTGTCTGGTAAGTTCAGGGGCAGGTCTCAGCCCCTCCCACTGTGGCCCAGCTGTACAGCTTCTCCAAGACCTTGAGGATAACTGATTACACATGCCTGGAGACTTATGTGCATGATAACTCTGCCTATTATGAGCTTAGTCATCTATATATATAAAACCCTAATATGCAAATAGACCGAATGGCCAAACAACCAGTTGCTATGATGTGCGCTGACCACCAGGGGGCGTGCACGGAACATGACAGGCGTTGGCAGCAGGTGGCAGAGCGCAAAACATGGCGGGCATCAGCCATGGCAGGATGGTGAAGCAGGTGAGTGGGGGCGCCAGACCAAGGTGGGCCACTGGTTGCTGTCATCAGGGTGGGCCTCTGGTGATTACTGAAAATTCTTTGTTCCTACATGCCATGATCCCACCGGGCACTCGCACCCACTGACGGCACTGGCCCTGCTCACATCCGCTGCTGGCGCTGGTCCCAATCGCTCCGTGCCATCAGCAGGTGTGAGTGGTAGCAGCGGGAGCAGGGCTGCCAGCAGACAGAGAACAGGGGGCCACAGTGGGAGGGGCCGAGACCCGCCCCTGTGCCCACCACAGCCTCGCAGCCCACAGTTCCTTTCAAGGTGCACGAATTCGTGCACTGGGCACCTAGTTCTATATAATAAAGAGGTAATAAGCAAAGTGACCCTCACACCCTCACAAAGTTGGCCGCCCCCACGTCATCACAAGATGGCCACCCCCATGTCGTCACAATATGGCTGGCAGGGGAGGGCAGTTGGGAGTGACCAGGCTTGCAGGGGAGGGCAGTTGGGGGCAATTGGGCCAGTAGGGGAGGGAAGTTGGGGGTGATTGGGCTGGCAGGGGAGGGCAGTTGGGGGCGATCAGGTTGGCAGGAGAGTGGTTAGGTGTCAATCAGGCCAGCAGGGGAGCGGTTAGGGGGTAATCAGGCTGGCAGGCAGAAATGGAAGGGCAATCAGGCAGGCAGGTGAGTGGTTAGGAGCCAGCAGTCCGGGATTGTGAGAGGGATGTCCGACTGCCGGTTTAGCCCAATCCTGCAGGGATCCCAGATTGGAGAGGGTGCAGGCTGGGCTGAGGGACACCCCCACCCTAGTGCATGAATTTTGTGCACCAGGCCTCTAGTCCTAATATATAAAAACCCTGGGTTGTAACGACCAGTAATGACCGAAGGCTGACCAACCAGAAGTCAGTGCTGGCCCTACCCCCAAGCAAGCGGTAAGGGGAAATCAGGCAGGCAGGCAGAGAGGTTAGGGGTGATCAGGTAGGCAGACCAGCGGTTAGGGATGATCAGGTAGGCAGGCAAGTGGCTAGGGGAGATCAGGTAGGCAGATGGTCCCTTGCCCCCAAGCAAGTGGTTAGGGGCAATCAGGAAGGCAGGCAGAGGGGTTAGGGATGATCAGGTAGGCAGACCAGTGGTTAGGGGTGATCAGGTAAGCAGGCAAGTGGCTAGGGGAGATCAGGTAGGAAGACGGCCCCTCGCAGGGCTGGCCCTGTCCCCCAGCAAAGAAAGAGGGAGGCCCAGCCCAGCCAAGTCATTGCACCCCAGTCTGTAGCCTGCAGAGGGAGGCCACCGGTGGCAGGGGAAGGGGGGCAGCACTGCACAGATGGCAAGAAGTTGCAGCAGAGGGGTGGGGCCAGCTGCCTGCAGCCTGGGGAAGGAAAGCCTTGATAGGCCCTGATCTCAGGCCAGGCCTAGGGACTCTACCCGAGTGGTCTCGGATTGTGAGAGGGTGCAGGCCGGACTGAGGGAGCCACCCCCCTAGTGCATAAATTTTTGTGCACCGGGTCTCTAGTCCTATCTAATAAAAGGGTAATATGCAAATTGACCATTGCTCCAACACACAAGATGGCCACCCCCATGAGGTCAAAGATGGCTGTCCCCATGTGGACACAAGATGGCCGCCACAAGATGGCCGGCAGGGGAGGGCAGTTGAGAGGGACCAGGCCTGCAGGGGAGGACAGTTGAGGGGGTCCCAGGCCTGCAGGGGAGGACAGTTGGGGGGACCAGGCCTGTAGGGGAGGGTAGTTGGGGGGGACCAGGCTGGCAAGGGAGGGCAGTTATGGGTGACCAGGCCAGCAAGGGAGGGCATTTAGGGGTAACCAGGCTGGCAAGGGAGGGCAATTAGGGGTGACTGGGCCAGCAGGGGAGGGCAGTTGGGAGGGACAAGGCCTGCAAGGGAGGGCAGTTGGGGGGGGAACCAGGCCTACAGGGAGGGCAGTTGAGGGGACCAGGCCTTCAGGGAGGGCAGTTAGGGGTGACCAGGCCTGCAGGGGAGGGCAGTTGGGAGGGACCAGGCCTGCAGGGGAGGGCAGTTAGGGGTGACTGGGCCAGCAGGGTAGGGCAGTTGGGAGAGACAAGGCCTGCAGGGGAGGGCAGTTGGGGGGGGAGACCAGGCCTTCAGGGGAGGGCAGTTGGGGGGACCAGGCCTGCAGCGGAGGGCAGTTAGGGGTGACCAGGCCTGCAGCGGAGGGCAGTTGGGAGGGACAAGGCCTGTATAGGAGGGCAGTTGGGGGGCACCAGGCTTGCAGGGGAGGGCAGTTTGGGGGGACCAGGCTGGCAAGGGAGGGCAGTTAGGGGTGAGCGGGCCAGCAGGGGAGGGCAGTTAGGGGTGACCAGGTGGAAGGCGAGGGCAGTTAGGGGCAATTGGGCCAGTAGGGGAGCAGTTAGGCGTCGATCAGGCTGGCAGGGGAGTTGTTAGGGGGTGATCAGGCTGGCAGGCAGAAGCGGTTAGGGGCAATCAGGCAGGCAGGCAGGCAGGCAGGCAGGCAAGCGGTTGGGAGCCAGCAGTCCTGGATTGTGAGAGGGATGTCCAACTGCCCATTTAGGCCCGATCCCAGTGGGCAGTCGGGCAGTCAGACATCCCTTAAGAGCTCCCAGATTGGAAAGGGTGCAGGCTGGGCTGAGGGACACACCCCAGTGCACGAATTTCATCCACTGGGCCTCTAGTCTATATAATAAAAGCCTAAGCGACCGTTAAGGCAGAAAGATCAGAACGACTGGTCACTATGATGTGCACTGACCACCAGGGGGCAGACGCTCAACACAGGAGCTTCCCCCAGTGGTCAGTGCGCTCCCACAGCAGCTGTGCCGCTCAGCTGACTAACAGGTGCCAGGCGCCAGAGCCCAGCGAGTGCAGCTACAGTGGCCGGCGAGCGCCTCTCCTGCCTCTGTGGCTACTGAGCCATGTCAGCAGCAGGCACAACAAGGCTGGACTGAGCGGGAGCGGTGCTCGCCGGGCCTGGGCTTGGGCTCCTCCCTGCTTCCTGCTGCTTACATCCCTTGGGTGATGTTGGACTGCTGGTTTTGGCTGGATCCCTGCAGGCCAGGAGAGGATCGGGTTGAAACTGGCAGTTTGACATCCCCGCGGGGTCCAGGATTGTGAGAGGGCACAGGCCAGGCTGAGGGACCCCACTGGTGCACAAATACATGCACTGGGCCTCTAGTAGGGGGATAATTTGATAGAAGGAACCAGGGTTCCTGAGGAGTACTGAGTGGCCATACCAGCACTGTACTGGTTGATGAGCAGTCATTATATCATACTTTGGGAATTCATTTCCCTGAGGGTGATTTAACCTTTTAAAATGTAAGCTACGGTTAGTTGGGGTTTTCAGTCTCTTGAAGATTTACCTAATTCTAATGTCTTTCCTAGGTAACATTTCTGAGTGCTTATTATGTGTCATGCACTGCATTAAAAGCTTCACATAAGTTATCTCATTTGTCAAGGTAAGGAACATTCAAACCTGTGAAGAATTTTTGTGAGTTTACTTGAGCCAAACTGTCGACAATTGCCAGGAAGCAAAATCTTATGGGAATGGCAGGTTTGCACCTTATTTTACACATTATATGAAATTCACTAGTGGTAGAGAAGGGAGGTGGGAGAAAGCAAAGCGGGGAAACCTCTGGGATTGGATAAAAAAATAAAGTGATGCATGTTTTACATAGGTGGGTATAGGATTGTTAATAGTGAACAACTGTATAAAAATAATAATAATTTGTAGTCTCTGCTCTGGTGCATTGGTTGTGCCCTGAGGGGTCTGGAAAAAAGGGAAGTTACCCTGACATTCCAAAGGTATGCTATGGTAGATGCAAAAGACAATAGACAGGCTCAGTTATGGCAAAGATTGGCTTTTGTCAGGGAAGATTCTAGCCTAAGACATGACTGCCTACCATAAACTGCTTTTATTTATTTATTTATTTATTTATTTATTTATTTATTTATTAAAAATATACTTTTATTGATTTCAGAGAGGAAGGAAGAGGGAGAGAGAGAAACATCCATGATGAGAGAGAATCAACGATAGGCTGCCTCCCGCAAGTCCCCCACTGGGGATCGAACCTGCAACCCAGGCATGTGCCCTTGACCAGAATCGAATCTGGGACCTTTCAGTTCGCATGCCGACGCTCTATCCACTGAGCCAAACCAGCTAGGGCTACCATAAACTGCTTTTATTTTTTAAAAATAAATCTTTATTGTTCAGATTATTACAATTGTTCTTCTTTTTCCCCCCATAGCTCCCCTCCACCCGGTTCCCACCCCACCCGCTGCCCTTACCCCCCCCAACCCACTGTCCTCATCCATAGGTATACGATTTTTGTCCAGTCTCTTCCCGCACCCCCACACCCCTTTCCCCCCAAGAATTGTCAGTCCGCTCCCTTTCTATGCCCCTGATTCTATTATATTCACCAGTTTATTCTGTTCATCAGATTTTTAATTCACTTGATTTTTAGGTTCACTTGTTGATAGATATGTATTTGTTGTTCATAATTTTTATCTTTACCTTTTTCTTCTTCTTCCTCTTCTTAAAGAATACCCTTCAGCATTTCATATAATACTGGTTTGGTGGTGATGAACTCCTTTAGCTTTTTCTTATCTGTGAAGCTCTTTATCTGACCTTCAATTCTAAATGATAGCTTTGCTGGGTAGAGTAATTTTGGTTGTAGGTTCTTGTTATTCATCAGTTTGAATGTTTCTTGCCACTCGCATCTGGCCTGCATAGTTTCTGTTGAGAAATCAGCTGACAGTCGTATGGGTGCTCCCTTGTAGGTAATTAACTGTTTTTCTCTTGCTGCTTTTAATATTCTCTCTTTGTCTTTTGCCCTTGGCATTTTAATTATGATGTGTCTTGGTGTGGTCCTCTTTGGATTCCTTTTGTTTGGGGTTCTGTGCACTTCCTGGACTTGTAAGTCTATTTCTTTCACCAGGTGGGGGAAGTTTTCTGTCATTATTTCTTCAAATAGGTTTTCAGTATCTTGCTCTCTCTCTTCTTCTGGCACCCCCATAATTCTGATGTTGGTACGCTTGAAGTTGTCCCAGAGGCTCCTTACACTATCTTCATAAACTGCTTTTAGTTAAAAAGTTTTAATTTCAGACCATCCTTGTGCTTACTTTAGGTCTCTGACTTTGCAAAGCTGCCATGCAGGCCTTCCCTGAACTTGTCAGGTTAGCATGCTGCCACTTAGCATCCACACATTCAATTAATTCAACAACTGTATTAGGGTTGTATTTTCTCTCTCTCCCTCTCTCTCTCTCTCTCTCTGTCTCTCTCTCATATTAGACTAAATAAACTTTTGACCTAAGGACTTTTTTTGTCATGCCTTCATGAGAGAGAGAGGGAGAGAGAGAGAGAGAGAAAGAGAGAGAGAGAGGGAGATTATAAGGAATTAAGGAATTGTCTCAGGTGATTATTGAGGCTAAGAAGTCCAGACCCAAGAGAGCCCATGGCATAGTTCAAGTCCAAAAGCATAGGAAGGAGAATAGCTGATGGTGTTAATTCTAGCCCAGGTGTTATTCCAAGGATTGGGGAAGACTGATGTCCCAGTTCAGAGACAATGTTCTATTCAGCTATTCAGGCCTTCAATGGATTATATGAGGCCCACCCACACCAGGGAGGGCTTTTCTTTATTTAATCTGCTGATGCACATTCTAATCTCATTAAGAAACATTCTCACAGACACATCCAGAAATGATGTTTATATCTGGGCACCCTGTGGCCCAATCAAATTGACACAAATTAACCATCACAATAACACTATGAGATAAGTGCTAAGACAAAGATATTAATAAATGTATGATGAAGTCACATAGAAGATTTAACTTCAGAATACACAACCTAAATTATATTTTATACTACTGCTCTCCATCTATATATGAGTCTTCCTTAACTTAGTGTTCCTTATAATGTGTAACAGTACTTTGCACATAGCTCTTGATTCATATATCATTATATTCCTTAAAATATTGACTTAGAAACCTTCCCACAAAGAAAAAAAATGACTTGGATTAATCAGACTAAATAAAGTATTCAGAAGCTTCTGACTTAAGGACTTTTTTTGTCATTCATTCAAGATGGGTTCTGAATATGCTTTTGTTTATTTTTGTTTTAGTAAAGTGAATGTTTAGCACAGAATGAGATAAGATTGTGGAAACCACCAAAAACATATCTTGACTATAAGTGTTTGCATTTCAATAGTTGCTCTTTAGGATGGAAAAAAAAACTGAACAAATACACAACAAAGGTTATGTAGAAAATCATTGCTAAGGAAAATATTAAGAATTCAGTAATTCTCTGTATGTATTATTTTCTAAAGATCTTTTTTTCCCTTTCTCAATGAATGTAAATTTATTGGCAAAGACCAAAAGTACATCCTGTAATGGAATTCAAATTGCTAAATGTCAACTACTTTTCCAAAAGAAGTCCTTGAAAACACTCCCATTTCTAATAATTCATTTCCTCATTATCATAGGTGGGAAAATGATGGCATAATTCCTAATAACAGAGATGGATGTGTATCATATTATTAATGTGGTACAAACATAATTCAAGTACAATCAATCTTCACTTAACATCATTGATAGGTTCCGCGACTTTAAGCGAACCAACTTATAACAAAACCAATTTTACCAAAGGCTAATTTATATAAATAAGGGTTACATTCCTATGCCATATCATGAATGTTATAACCAAATGACATCAAATGAAACAATGTTATTCAAGGATCCGCTGTAAAAGTTTTCCCCATGCTAAATAAAAAACAGTCCTTCACATTTTGACGAATAGTTATTGAGTACTTACTCTGTGCCTGGTACCACTCTAGGCTCTGAAATTTATGACCAAATGTACATGTTTATTTGTTGGAGGAGACAGACAATAAACAGATAAATGAAAAGTACATTATAGAATGTCAGGTAGTGACAGCATTATGGAGAAACATGAAGCGGAGTACAGGAGAGTGAAGAGTGGGTGAACATGTGGTGCTTGGTCAGGGAAGGTTTCTCCGAGGCTGTGGCATTTGAGCAGAGAATGGAATGAAGAGAGGGTACAGTCAGGCCTATATAGGAAGAAAATATATTTTAAATAGATGGGATGAAATCCTGGGCAGTCTGCAAGTGTGGCTGGCAATCTTTGAGTAAGGGGAATCTTAGGCACTGTGGTAAGTGAGGTAGCCAGGATTCAGTGCCCTCGAATGAGATCTATGCATGTAATACAGTACACATGTGTATATGTGTCAAATTAAGAAAGGTTTAAAGTAGATTTTAAACTTTTGGTGATAATATTAATCTAAGATGGTGAATGGAATCATTGTTGCACTAGCTACCTCATTTCTGCTGAGTTTTCCAAGTATTGCTTTGGGACTTGAGGTAGGCAGCAGCTGAACATGGCTTCCAATGACCCCTACTGCTGGGGAGCATGAGACTTGGTTGGAAAGTTTGCAAGGAGGACATTCTGATAAAAGGGAAGTGTGTGGAAGGCCGCCTGCCCTGTTTATCAGAATTCTGACTTAGGGGAGACTAAGGGGAGTGTTGAAGGCGGCGCTCCTAATTATTCCTTGGCCTTTCCAAACAAGTCTGTGCATATGCAGACCCCCGGGTGTTTACTGGAATCCTTATGCTTAATCCCTGGATGCCCTTGCCTAGAGGACAATGTAAACATGTATCCTCCCAAGATGACTCACCCTACTGATTGTATTAAAGATAAAAATTCCAATAAAGGCCTAACGAGGCAGGCAATTGAGGCTGCTCTGGCTGCTAGAGCCAGGAGCCCCTTAGCCCCTCTCTTTCACAGTCAAACTGTGTCTGAGTAATCCATTCATCCGTCATTCAGGGGCTGCTGGTCAGCCCCAGCACCCTACCTCCTGGTATTCAAACCCTTGTGTAATCTCCTTCCTTGAGTGCAGACTGCACCTAGTGACATGATTCTAACAAGTAGAATATGGCAAAAGCAATGGAATGTCATTTCTGCATTAACTTACAAGACCGTGACTTGTGTCTTGCTAGCATACCTCCTCTTGCTGGCACTCTCTTGTTCTTCATTTGCTTGCTCTGATGAAACCAGATGCCACATTGTGAAATGCACTACAAGAGAGGCCCATGTGGCAAGGAACCAAGGGAGGCCTCTGGCCAGCAGCTCAGGAGGAACTGAGGTCTCAGTCCAAGAGTCCATGAGAAACCAAATACTGCTACCATCTATGTGGGTGAGGTAGGAAGCAGACTGTTCGCAGTCGGGGCCTTGATGTGACTTCAGCCTTGTGGGAGCCCCAGAGCTAGAGGACCCAGCTAAACCATGTCTGGATTCCTGACCCATAAAAACTATGAGGTAATAGTTTTTAAGCCATTAATTTTGTGATAATTTGTTATGCTGTAACAGATAACAAATATAAGGCTGTACTGAGTACCTTGCATGTTCAGCATTCTTGGGTGTGTTGCAGAGATGGGAGGGGGTTTTAAAGATCCTTGAGTGAGAACAGTAGTTGCTACTTGGAATTCAAACTGATTCAGTCCAGCCAGTGTGGCCCAGTGGTTGAACATCGACCTATGAACCAGGAGGTCACAGCTCCATTACCGGTCAGGGCACATGCCTGGGTTGTGGGTTGCAGGCTCTATCCCCAGTGTGGGGTGTGCATAAGGGAGAGGGAGGGAAATTTAGAAACATCAATGATGAGAGAGAATCATTGATCAGCTGCTTCCTGCATGCCCCACATTGGGGATCGAGCCCGCAACCCACAACCCGGGCAAGTGCCCTGACCAGGAATCAAACCCTGACTTCCTGGTTCACAGGTCGATGCTCAACCACTAAGCGATGCTGGCTGGCTGGGCAGTCCCAATCTTATTGGATCTGCCCTTTCATCTATTCTGGCTCCACTTAGAAGTTTTCAGCATGCTATATGGAAAGTCTCACTGTTATCATACTACTTCACAGGATTTCCATGAGAATTAAATGCTAAAATGAACATAGAAACACACTAGAAACTGTAAAACATTGTTCAAATATTATTTTGTTTTCTTTGTATTATAAAGAGATTTTTCTTCCTTGAGAAACAAATACAATATAATGACTAGGAAATAGATTGTTAGAAGTTTTCGCAATCCATTGCTGTTAAAAATAACTGATAAAAGAATAGGCCAACTGACTTGTACAAGCTATCCAGCGAAGAAGTGATTTTTCTTCCGAGACAGATAAAAGTAAACCAAGGTTTACTGATTCAGGCTGTTGCTACTAGACTTACTGTTTGGCATGAATTAACTGTCAGCTGCTAAATCCAACACATTTAGCTCAAGATCTTTCATGAAAGACATTTGGGTGAAGCCCAATCTTCTGTTTCAAGATTGATTAGAAATTAGATCTAGAAACAAGTTTGAAATATAGTGTACTGAGATGGAAGTCCGCAATGCAGAGGGTCCAAAGCAATACTTTGGAGAGTCAGGGATTCTCAAAGTTTAGTGCAAATAGGATTCACTTAGAGATGTTGTTAAAACTCAGGTTGTTGGGCCTGAGCCCCAGAGATTCTGACTCATTGAGCCTGAGGAGGGGCCTTTGAATCTGCCTTTATAATCAGTTGTTACATGGTGACAATGCTGCTCATCTGCGACCCACACATTAAGTAGCACAGATGAGAAACAGTTAATGAATAACTGTTTTTCTGCCCAATATGACATATGCAAATTAGGCATCCTTATAAGCCAATTTCAGTTCTCTGAAGAACCAACAGTTCTTTTTCCACTTTTTTTCCCTTTTATTGATTAAGGTATTACAAATGTGTCCTTATCCCCCCATTGTCCCCCCACCCCCCCACTCATGCCTTCACCCATATCCAAAAAGATATTTGAAATACTTCTAGTTCATGGTAATTTTCTATATGGAACTAAGCAGCACATGGTCTACCAAAGGAAAAAAATGAAGCAAGCAACAATAGGAATTCTTTGGTTTTCTATAGTAGTAAGACAATCTGGAGATAAAAGTAATATCCTATTTCTTTGCCAGACAAAATCTTAAACATGAGTAAAATGGTTTGTAGGATTAACGGAAGAACACAACACCACTTTAAACTCTCAGGGTTGTAATTTAAAGTTGGATAACATCTAATCCTGTTCCCTTAATTTATAGACAGTGACAAGGGAATTGTGCCCACTAGAGATGAATGGCGCAAGGTCATATAGATAATTAAAGGCAGGGCCAAGATTATGACCTAAGTCTCCTGGCTGTGAGTACAGTATGTTTTCCCAGCCAAGAATTTTTTCCTGCCAGAAAAGAGCAGGTTACACATCTGGTTGGAATCTTCTCTTGGCTTCATCAATGGCAAAGATTATGGTGATTTGTGAAAAGCCTCACAGACACTTTAGAAAACATTCTGGCAGTTTCTCAAATGATCAAATATGGGGTTGCCATGTGACTAAACAATATCATTCTTAGATTTATATATATCAGTATTTCCCTAAAAATGAAAACATGTCCATACAAATAAAGGGAAAACCATTCCAAGTTCATAGATTGGAAGAGTTAATATTGTTAAAATGTGTCCATATTATCCAATATGATCTACAGATTCAATGCAATCTGTATAAAAATTCCAATGGATAAAGGATAGTCTTTTCAATAAATGGTGTTTGGAAAATTAGATATTCATATGCAAAAAAGGATTCTTATCTTACACCATTCACATACATTAATTAAAAATGGATCAAAGATTTAGATGTAAGACTTGAAACCATAAAACTCCTAGAAGAAAACAGAGGGAAAAAGCATCTTGACATTGGTCTTGGCAATGATTTCTTGGCTATGCACAGGCAATAAAAAACAAAACAAAAACAAACAACCCCCCTCAAACCTAAAACGCTTAAAATGAAAAGGCAACAAAAGGAATGAAGGAAAATATTTGCAACCATGTATCTGAAAAAGGGTTAACTAACATTCAAAATATATAAGGAACTCTTAGGACTCAATAGCAAAAAAAAACAAACCCTAGATTTAAAAATAGGCAAAGATTAACTACTGCTTTTCATCTGCATGCAATTCCCAGTCATAGTGGTGAACCCCATGAAGGGTTCAATGTTATTTTAGGAAAGCAGTATACTTCAACTGAGAATAAAATACACAGATAAACATTTAATTTGCTTTTGCAATACTTTCTTCAATCTGGCTCTTTGCTATTCATCTTCCTTAGCTCTCCCAAATCATGTCAATTTCTCTATCACACTCACACTCTCAAATATTTGCTTGTATTTGATTATACAATCTTTTATCCTAGTCTAGCAATAAGCAATATAAATGTTTGCAAATAACTGATGACCTGCTTGAGAATCTCCTGTAATAATCAAAGATATTGATATAGAAACATCAAAATTTGTTGGTAAAATTGGGGAAATTACCTGCTTTATAAGTTCAAAATTCTGCATTTTGAAAAACACCTGCATATCCACTGCATATTACTTTTTGTATTTCTTCTAAGACATATTTATATCACATTCTGTTGGTAATATACTTCAAAACTTAATAGCTTATTACTATCTATATATATAAAAGGCTAAGTGACTGTCTGACTGTCTGACCATCCGACCAGCCAGTAGGTATGACATGCACTGACCACCAGGGGCAGACACTCAACTCAGGAGCTGCCGAGCTGTGGTGACTTGGCAGTGATGGTTCTTGGGTGACACACCCTGGAACCAGAGAGGAGGGAGCCCAATTCCTTGTGGGGCCGCACGATTCCATCTTCAGCCGTGGGTTATGCTGCTGCTGGGGCACTGTTGGCCCCGCATGTGGTTTACTGCACATTTGCATTTGCGTTCCATACCCTGTACCACAGCAACTTTTCAGAGTGCCCTCTCACACTCTGGGATGCCCCAGGGGATGTCAGAGAGCCTGTTTCGGCCCAATCCCCGCAGACCAGGCCGAGGGACCCCAGCTGCCAGAGGGAACCTGATCACTCTGCAGACACCCTTTGAACCGCAGTGCTGCCACAGGTGCGGCTGGCCAGGGAGGGACCACGGGAGGGGAGGTTGGCTCCAGGGCATGTCCGGCCCATCTCGCCCAGTCTGCCCCACTGGCCACCTTCTAATCAATTTCCTTACAATGTGAATGAATCTGTGCACCGGGCCACTAGTGTTAAAATAAAATATTTCACTAGAAATTTTTAATCTTAGGAAACCAATCTAATAATCCACACCAATGATTCTAACATTTTATAATTCTGCCCTATAAACTCTTATGTCATGATAACCAAAAAGTAATGGTTTCACATAAGTAGATTCTGGCTTAACATCATAATGAACAAACATTTGGGTAGGGAACAGGAGCAATAAACCTATTTATATATTTAACAACTTTAAATAATTTTCTAGTAATGTCAGAAGCCTAGTCACAGATATGAGGGAATAATGGCCCCATTTTTTTAGAACTGCATTTGTGTCAAGTAAGCATTAATGGGCCACGTAAACAGAGATCAGTAACATATTTATATATGTTACATATTCTATTCTATTCTATTCTATTCTATTCTATTCTATTCTATTCTATTATTTATATATATATAAAATTTTCATGGTGTTACTTTAAACATTTGCTATAGAAATAAAGCAGTTGAGTCTATTTTTGCTTTGATGCTAGATAAAATGAAAATAGATATTAAATGCCAAATGTCTAATAAAATCTGATTTTTCCATCATCTTTATTATCCTTAGAAGTACTGATAAGATTAAAAATAGTGATATAATCTCCTGTCTTGAACTAGAATTTAGCTGCATCCTTTACTTTATTAAGAAACTAGTGACCTGGTGCACGAAATTAGTGCACATTAAAAGGGGATTAATTAGAGGAAATAATTTAATATTGCTATTTGCCCTTTCTCTATAATAGAAGTGTCAGAGATGAAAGAAAATTAGTAAAATGTATATGAAAACCTCCCTCCTGTCAGAATCTGGGGCTCACCATGGGACCCAGAGTCAAGTCCCCGCCCACCCACATGCACCTCAAAATCGCGTGAGACCCAGACCCAGCCGCACCCCCCATTGGGCTAGATCCAGACCCAGCCAGTCCCACCCTTGTCAAGCCCTGTCAGGCAGGGGGCATAGCTTCAGGTCCCCTGGCCGGGTGCCAGGAAAGGGGGCATGGCCTGAGGTTCCCCAGCTTAGACTGGGGTGGGGAGCATGCCTTGAGGTCCTCCATCAAGCCCCGCCAGGTGGGATACATGGCCTGAGATCCCCTGTCAAGCCCCGCTGGGTGGGGGGCATGGCCTGAGGTCCTCCATCAAGCCCCACCAGGCAGGGGGATGCAGCCTCAGGTCCCCCAGCCCAGCACTGGGCGGGGGGCACAGCCTCAGCTCCCCTGTCAAGCCCTACCGGCAGGGGGGCGCAGACTCAGGTCCCCTGTCAAGCCCCGCTAGGCAGGGGCGTGGCCTGAGTTCTCCTGACACAGCACTGGGGGTGCACTTTGAGGTCCCCTGTCAAGCCCTGCTGGGTGGGGGGCATGGCCTGAGGTCCCCTGTCAAGCCCAGCCAGGCAGGGGGGTGCAGCCTCAGGTCCCCTGGCCCAGTGCTGGGGTGGGGGGTGTGGCCTGAGGTCTCCCATCAAGCCCACTGGGTGGGGGGTGCGGTCTGAGGTCCCCTAGCCCAGCACCAGGATGGGAATCACACCTTGAGGTCCCCTGTCAAGCCCTGCCAGGTGGGGGGCACGGCCTGAGGTCCCCTGTCAAGCCCCATTGGGGTGGGGGAAGGTGTAGCCTCAGGTCCCTGCTGATTGCTCGTTAAGGCTCCTTATGGGAACTTGGCCTCAGCTGTGGGTGCAGCCATCTTTGTGATGGAGTGATGGTCAATTAGCATATTCCCTCTTTATTAGATAGGATACTTCTGCAGCAAAAAGAGAACCTTGGCCTATAGGTGGAAGCTACTCTGAGGACATTATGTTAAGTGAACTAAGCCAGCCACAAAATATGAAATACTGTATAGTCAAATTCATAGAGATAGAAAGTACAATGGTGGTTCTCAGAGGCTGGGTGAGGAAGAAGTGAGGAGTTACTGTTTAATGGGGACAGAGTTTGTTTCACAAGATAAAAAGAGCTCTGAAAATTGATTGCACAACAATGTGAATGGACTTGTACAATGACAATGGACAATATGGGCAAATTTTGTTATTTGCATTTTACAATAAAAAAAGGAATAAAATTAAAATTGTATCGTGAAAAAAAAAAGCAAGTTAGCAAATGCCTAACCATGAGCCCAACCCTGAAATGGTATAGGAATGTGAATAAAGAATGTACCATTTAGTGCAATTTGTTTACTTAAATATTTAGCCCTTTCATTTTTCCAAGCAAGTATTCAAATATGCTGTTTTCTAGTTAATTTTATAGATTTTATTAATACACCACTGTCACTTAGTTCTTTTCTAAATGGTTCATGAGATCAGCTAAAATAAAATAAAGCCCTCAGATCTCATCATTGTTAGATTTTTGCATGTAACATGAAATAAAAAAGTAATAAAGCCACATTCATAATAAAGTATATACTAATGTATAATAATGTACAGTTGCTTGTGTGTGACATTTTATTTTCAGACTGTATATAATCATCTGAAATCAGAGGAAAAATCAATAGAAATTACCATAAACCAATCAATTATTTTTAAAATCAAAGAGAGTCAAAGATATGTTATTTTCAGAGATCTCTAAATTTCACTTTCCAAATGTAGACAATAAAGCAATGTTTCCTCCCCTCAAAAAAATCACTTGGGAGATTTTAAAAATGTTGATGCTCAGGTTGCATATCATAACAATTAAATCAGAATGTCTTTGAGGTAGGTGCATTTTTAAAGATTCCAGCTGATTCCAATGTACAGCAAAGTTTGGAAAAAAACTGATATAAATTATATAAAATTTTAGCACATGGATTTTACTAGTGCTAGTTTTTTAAATGATAAGACTACTGATATTTTTTCTTTTTTTTGTTATTTTTTTTTCTTTGATATTTTTTCTTTTGAATATACTTTGTTAAGGTGATAATTTTAGGGAATTTCATGTGGAAATCCATAAGTTACCACAAGAAAATCTTTCAACCAGGAGACTTTAAATATGAGTTGATACATAAATGCATATTTTGAAAATTGATATAAGCTGCTTTTCAGATAAATTAGGTAAATTGACAGACTTTTACTTTTGAAAAAGACTTTAAATCAGAGAAAAACTATTAAGCAATGGAGTCAGCAGTGTGCAGCCAATTCATCTTTGCAAAAATTAAGTACAGGAGTGAGGAACACAAACCATGAGAGACATTTTCATGTGAGAGGCAGCATGGTATGGAAGGGAAAAAAATGTGTTCTGAAGTCTAAATTCTTGGAGAAATGCTGTTTTTTTCCACTTGCTAAATGTGTTGTTGGGCAATTTATTTATAATCTTGAACCTCAGTTTTCTCATCTACAAATATGAGAAACTAATATCACCTTTACTCTCTGGGTTCAGCAGTGGGAGGATCATATCCTATCTAATAACAGACAAATTGACCACACCTCCGACACACCCACAAGCCACGCCCACAAGCCACGCCCACCATCCAATCAGCGCGAGCATTTAAATTAACCCAAACCAAGATGGCTACAGCCACAGAAAGCAAGGTTTCCTAGGTAACAGAGGAAGCCAAGCTTTCTGCCTGCCCTTGCCAGGCCTAAGCCTCCACTCAAGCTACAAAGTTTCAATTATAGAAGGTAAACAAATTCAAACAAATGGCAGCAGAATGGAGCTTGAGAGAGCAGGCCAGGGTTGCCGCCGGCAACAGGGGAAGCAAAGCTTTCCGCACACCCTGGCGGGGCCCACCCGCTTAAGGAAACAAAGTTTCAATTATAACCCCAACACAAATGGCTGCTGGCCTCAGAGGGAGCCCCAGGCTTGGTTCTGCTCCAGGCTACAAAGTTTCAATTGTAGAAGGAAAATAAATTCCAGATACCAGGGCCTCTGCTTGGGTTGCCAGGGGGTGTGGCCGGCCTGCAAACCACCACAGACTCCTCGCTCAGGCCGCCCCACACCCAAGGGAACCCCCACCTGATCTGAGACGCCCTTCAGGGCAAACCAGCTGGCCCCCACCCCTGTACCAGGCCTCTATCCTATCTAATAAAAGAGTAATATGCAGATTGATCATCACTACAACACACAATATAGCTGCCCCCATGTGGTCAAAGGTCCTGCCCCCATGTGGACACAAGATGGCCACCACAAGATGGCCAGCAGGAGAGGGCAGTTGGGAGGCACCAGGCCTGCAAGGGAGGGCAGTTGAGAGGGAAAAGGCCTGCAAGGGAGGGAAGCTGGAGGTGATCAACCCTGCAGGAGAGGGCAGTTAGTAGTGACCAGGCCGGCAGAGGAGGGAAGTTGGGGGCAAACAGGCTGGCAGCGGAGTGGTTAGGGGGTGATCAGGCTAGCAGGCAGAAGCGGTTAGGGGCAATCAGGAAGGCAGGCAGGCAAGCAGTTGGGAGCCAGCAGTCCTGGATTGTGAGAGCGATGTCCACCGGGATCGGGCCTAAACGGGCAGTCGGACATCCCTCGAGGGGTCCCACATTGGAGAGGGTACAGGCTGGGCTGAGGGACAACCCCCCTCCATGCACGAATTTCGTGCACCGGGCCTCTAGTCCTACATAATAAAAGGGTAATATGCAAATTGACTGAACAGTGGAATGACCAGAATGCCTGTGGCCCCTTGCCCCTGCCGGCCCCGCCCCAGAGTGGGTCCCCTACCCCGATCAGGGGAGGGGCCGGCTGGCAAACTGCCTGCGGCCCTCATCCTGGCCAGCCCTGCCCCCAAGCAGGTACCGAGACCTGGATCAGGGGCAGGGCCAGCTGGCAAAACATCTGTGGCCCCTTGCCCCAGGTGAACTGATGGGCCTAATGACCCCCATTGGGTGGGCCAGCTGGACCCCACCAGTGCATGAATTCGTGCACCAGGCCTCTGAAGCCGAAAGAAAGCAACGTCGTTGACAGAATATGTCTGAAGAACAGTCATCGACAAGTACTACCAATACTGGTAGGAACTGCCTTCTCAGCAAAAACGGAGTACATGAGGATGCAATTCTCGAACATAGTTGTGGAGGAATGACTGTTAGATGCCAATTTTGCCTATCCCTAAATTTATCTGATGAAAAACCAATGGGAAATTTACTCGATGTTGTAGCAAAGGCAAAGTTTGTCCAAATGATATAAATTTTCCAGAATACCCAGCATATTTTAAAAAATTAATGATAAAGATTCTGACAGTAAAAATTTCATGGAAAATATTTGTTGTTATATCATGTTGTTATTGTTTTTTATTAATCAATTTATATATTATTTTCATGTGCATTTTATTAATTTTCTTTCATCTCTGACCCTTCTATTATAGAGAAAGGGTGAATAGTGATATTAAAATATTTCTTTTAGTTAATTTCCTTCCAATGTGTATGAATTTGTGCACTGGGCCACTAGTTAGATTATAAATGGGCTGGACAGTAAAACAAAGCACACAGACTGGGTGTTCTTATCATTGAATTAGCCTGATAATTCATGGATATAGCAGATTTAAGGTATACATTGCCTGGTCAATACTATTATTCTATTCCTCACTTCAGTTTTGGGAAATATTTCCCTTGATTATGAGTGTCAAATGAATTATCTTCCCTCTTTGGGTTTGAATAGTGTAAGGAGCATCAGTTACTGGATTGAGGGAGGGGCCATCCGCTCCACTATCCTGGGAATAAGACTGGTAGTTTTCCCCCATGGGAGAGCTGATAAAAAACTCCAGGTTTCCAGCTGACCTTGGGTTTCCATACAAGGACCTCTGTCCAGTCAAGAGCAGAGTAATATTTTGGGCCACTCTGGGTCAGGGAAACACACTCACCACATTCCTGGAAAGCTAAACAGCACCTACCCTGCTTAAAGCCCTTTCAGAAACAGGTGAAGAAAAAATTCACTGAAATTTAGGGAACACAAAGAGTCTGAATCAAAATAAACCCCAAAAGACCTACACCTAGGCACATAGTAATAAAAATGGCAAACATTAAAGACAAAGAAAGAACCTTAATGCCTGCAAGAGAGAGACAGAAAGTTACCTACAAGGGAGCTCCTTTTAGATGGTCAGCTGACTTCTCAATAGAAATACTTCAGGACAGAAGGAAATGGCATAAACTTTATGCCTTTTGGACCTCACAGACCACCAGTGGTCCACAGACCACCAGTTGGTAACCACTGGCATAAAGTATACAAAACAATATAAACCAAGGGACTGAACGCTAGACTACTCCATCCAGCAAGGCTTTCTTTCAAAATCAAAGGTGAAATAAAGAGCTTCACAAACAAACAAACAAAAAAGGCTAAAAAAGTTTATTACCACCAAACCAGCACTGCAATAAATGGTAAAGGGACTGTTGTAAAAATAAGAAATAGAAGAACATAGGTATAAGAATAAGAATGGCAATAAATAAGTACCCATAAATAATAACCGTAAGTGTGAATGACTTAAATGCTCCAATGAAAAGACATAGAGTAGCTGAATGGATAAGAAAACATCACACACACACACACACACACACACACACACACACACACACGTGTGTGTGTATATATATATATGTGTGTATATATATATGTCTACACATATATGTGTGTGTATATATATGTCTACATATATATCTGTCTACAAAAGACCACCTCAGAACAAAGGACTCACACAGAATGAAAGTAATGGGTTGGGAAAAGAAATGTCCAAGCAAATGGAACTGAAAATAAAAGCTGAGATAGCAATACTCATATCTGACAAAATAGACTTCAAAGTGAAGGCCATAACAAGAGATAAGGAAAGCCACTTCATAATACTAAAGGGATCGATACAACAAGAGGATATAACTCTGGTAAACATATATGCACCCAATATAGGAGCATCTAAATACATAAAAAAAACTTCTGGAGGATTTTAAGGTAGAGATTTGTGGGAAAATTCATGGGGCCTTCCTATAAGGGCACTGGATAGACGGGCCTTGAAAAGGGTCTGTCTCTAACTGGTGTTCTTATTCCAAGTGAATTAAAAATCTGAGGAACAGAATAAACTGGTGAATATAATAGAATCAGGGGCATAGAAAGGGAGTGGACTGATAATTCTCAGGGGGAAAGGGGTATGGGGGTGCAGGAAGAGACTGGACAAAAACTGTACACCTATGGATGAGGACAGTGTGTGTGTGGGGGTAAGGGCAGAGGGTGGATGGGAACTGGGTGGAGGGGACCTATGGGGGGAAAAAGAAGAAACAATTGTAATAATCTGAACAATAGAGATTTATTAAATTAAAAAAAAAGAAACATCGATGAGAGAGAAACATCGACCAGCCTCCTGCACACCCCCTACTGGGAATGTGCCCGAAACCAAGGTACATACCCTTGACTGGAATCGAACCTAGGACCCTTCAGTCCACAGGCCGATGCTTTATCCACTGAGCCAAACCAGTTAGGGCGAGATTAACTTCTTTATCTAAATTATAATAATTAGCAACAGTATAGAATTGTTCAGTATTGCTATAATTTACTGAATGACTATTGTATATTAATTACTTTTCATGTATTTAGTCAACAAATTTGTTAAGCACCTTTTTCTTTCTTTTTTTTTTTTTCTTTTTTTTTTTTTTTGTGTGTGTGCCAGGCTTAGTTCTAGGTGCTAGGGATACAATAGTGAACCAAACAGGTACAATTCCTTGTCCTCATAAAGCTTACATTTTAGTGGGAATACAGAAAATAAGCAAACCAAATAGGTGAGATACATAGTATGTTAAATAGCAATAATCCTTATGACACTCATAAGAAGTGAGAGTTATTTTCTTACACTTTAGAAAACATATCAACTAAGTTACCTATCATTTCTGACATCTCTTTTCATCAAAAGGGGCTGCTCATAATTTTGTCAATTCGATAAATATATAACACTAGAGGCCCGGTGCACAAAATTCATGCACATTAAAGGGGATTAATTAGAGGAAATAATTTAATATTGCTATTTGCCCTTTCTCTATAATAGAAGTGTCAGAAATGAAAGAAAATTGGTAAAATGTATATGAAAACCTTCCTCCTGTCAGAGTCTGGGGCTCACCACGGGACCCAGAGTCAAGTCCCTGCCCACCCACATGCACCTCAAAATCGCGTGAGACCCAGACCCGGCTGGCCCCCTCACATTGGGCTAGATCCAGACCCGGCCAGTCTCACCCTTGTCAAGCCCTGCCAGGCAGGGGGCGTAACCTCAGGTCTCCTGGCCCGGCGCCAGGATGGGGGGCGTGGCCTGAGGTCCCCCAGCCCAGACCAGGGCGAGGGGCATGCCTTGAGGTCCTCCATCAAGCCCCGTCAGGTGAGGGACATGGCCTGAGATACCCTGTCAAGCCCTGCTGGGTGGGGGGCATGGCCTGAGGTCCCCCGTCAAACCCCACCAGGCGGGGGGGGGGGCACAGCCTCAGTTTCTCCGGCCTAGCACTGGGAGGGGGGCACAGCCTCAGGTCACCTGTCAAGCCCCGCTGGGTGGGGGCACGGCCTGAGGTCCCCTGTCAAGCCCAGCCAGGCAGCGGGGTGCAGCCTCAGTTCCCCTGGCCTGGTGCTGGGGCGGGGTGTGTGACCTGAGGTCCCCTGGCCTGGTGCCGGGGTGGGGGGCGCAGCCTGAAGTCTCCTGTCAAGCCCCACATGGTGGGGGGGGCGTGGTCTCAGTTCCCCTGGCCTGGTGCCAAGGCAGGAGGTGGGGCCTGAGGTCCCCCAGCCTGACGCCAGGGCGGGGGGCATGGCCTGAGGTCCCCTGTCATGCCCCATGGGGTGGGGCAGGGCATAGCCTCAGGTCCCTGCTGATTGCTCGTTAAGGCTCCTTAAGGGAATTTGGCCTCAGCTGTGGGTGCAGCCATTTTTGTGATGGAGTGATGGTCAATTAGCATATTTCCTCTTTATTAGATAGGATACCTGCCCTAGCTGGTTTGGCTCAGGGAACAGAGCATTGGCCTGTGAAATGAATGGTCCCCGGTTCAATTACAGTCAAGGGCACATGCCTGGGTTGTGGGCTCGATCTCCAGTGGGAGGCATGCAGGAGGCAGCTGATCAATGATTCTTTTTCCATCTTCCTTCCTCTCTGAAATCAATAAAAATATATTAAAAATGTAACATACGTAATCAGGTAGAATTAGGGCTACTACAGGGTTGTGGTGGGCCACAACCTTATGGTACCTTCTACCCACCTATGGGAGAACAACCTAAAGCCCAGAGAGGAGAGCTAATGTCCAAATGTTGAACAATAGCAATTCTGAAACCGAGTCTTCATTCAAAGGGCTGGACAGAAAATGGTAAGAGGACCTTTAAATGAGGGATGATAAAGGTACCATAGGGACTGCAAAATACTCTGTTGGATTTGGACAGTAGGATAATGTAAATATTTTTTGAAGGCCAGACTCCATGGTGTAGAAGAAGCAGAAACCAGAATGCTATAGCTTGAGCAGTGACAGAGAAGTATGTAAAGCTAAGTAACACATTATAAAGAATAAATGGTGTTATGGAATAAAAAAAGCAAATTTAATTTTGACTTAAGAAAACATGGCGCCTTCTATGAAAGAGTGAGCACTGAAAAACGGAAGATTCAAATGATTAGAGAAGAGAAGAAAAAAAATTGAGAAGAAAGAAACAGAATATATAAAGACACGGAAGTAGGTAAGTGAAAAGAGAGTCAGTACTTCAATTTAACTGTAGGGGAGACAATAACTTGGGATTAGAGGACAATAAGGTTGGAATAGTAGGTTAGGGACAGGTCAGGAACCTTTTATAATACCACAGAAATTTTAAACAAAACAATTAAACTTAGTCCTGAAGAATTAGACACTGTAGAAACTTTTTTTTTATTTTGAAAATATTATTCCTAAAATATAAACAAAACATCAGCTTTGGCTCAGCCAAAGTGGCTCAGCATCGACCTATGAACCAGGAGGTCACTGTTCAATTTCCAGTCAGTGCACATGCCTGTGTTGTGGGCTTGATCCCCAGGGTGGAATGTGCAGGAGGCAGCCAATCAATGATTCTCATCATTAATGTTTTTCTCTCTCTTTCCCTCTCCCTTCCTCTCTGAAATCAATAAAAACATATTTAAAAAAAAACACACAAAAAAAACAAAAAACATCAGCTTTGTAGTAACAAATGTTTGGCCAGCTATCCTCCAAATAATAATCACAGTTCAATGGAAAATTGATGGATTTTCCCCCCAAAGGGTGCTGAGAGTTAATTCACTAATCAAGCATAATTGATTAAGTAGTAAACCAGTACATCATATGTTATTCAGTATTTTACCTTGATTTAACAACACTATTGATCCTCAATACCTGGAAAGAACAGCACCCAACTGGAACAACTGCTAGACTTCTTGTAAGTTCTAGAAAGTTAAATAACTTTTTAAATATTCTTTCAAACATGTTGTGACTTTTATCTAATTTTAATTATATTTGAGAAAAAATATCACTATAAACATGGATTATAATGTTAACTTTAAGGGTACTTAAGTTCTCAAAATATTTCACAGCAATTTTCATGATGTTCCTACTACGGCAAATACTAACTACTGCTTGCCTACCCAACACCCATTCCCTTCCCCAGTGTTTCTTGTTGATGAAGCATAACTTACCTAATAGAGGCTGATAGAGGCCATTAGTACAATTTATTGATCACATACTGAGTCTAATCTTTTGTTCCTTCTCAGTTTGTATATATTCTAGCCATAATGAACTTTTTGAACTTCTTGAAATGGTCATGTTCGCTTGTGTCCCTTTGTGTTTTTTAGATACTGTTCCCTCTGCACAGAACATGTTCCATCTCAACTTGGCTAAACCCTAACCATCTTCAAGACCTAGCTCAGGCTTTCAGTATTTCAGTTTGGGATGGGGGTCTTAGCCTCCAGGGAAAATACATTTTCTGGAATGTAATTTATTTAACAAACATGCATATAACACTTCAATGTGCCAGGCTCTATTCTAAGCGCTTCACAATTATTAAATTTCTTCATTCTTTCAACCCCATAACATATCCAATATCCCATTCTTTTCACACTGTTTTATAACCACTGGCACTTTTGTTGAAATTATCCATTGTACTACAGGGCCTGGATTATCTTACATTCATCTATGAGTCTAGCAAAGTGCCTGACACATAGTAAGTATTCAATACTAGAGGACCGGTGCACAAAAGTCATGCATGGGTGCGGTTGCTAGGCCTGGCCGGTGATCGAAGCAGGAGCTTCTGGCATGGAAGGGCAGGTCCCAGCTGACCTTTGGGCCCTGGGCAGCACCTGGGCCCCTGGGTCCCCATGTGCCCCTCTCTGCCTGAGTCATGGCACCCAAGTCCCCACATGGAGATGCAGTGAGTGTGGCTGGACACAGCAGGCCAGGGCGCAGTGTGGGCCTCTGCGCTGCCCAGCAGTGCCACACAGAAGCCAGGCAGGCAGCATGCTCTCTCCCAGCCCACCTTGCAGACTGGCTCCTGCATGTACCCACGAGGAGTCCTACCGGCCCCTGGGGTCCCGGCAGCTGCAGCCCAGCTCACCCAGAAGAGGCTGCATGGGTGTGGGGCACCTGAGCATGGGGACTTCCCCAGTGCGCGAACCCTGGCGTCCCGGGGGAGGGTAGCAGGGAGAGTGAGAGTGAGCAGTGGACACCCTGCATTCTCACCACACCTCCATCCCTGTCACCCCGCGAGAGGTCGCAGCCTCCTGCCTGGGCACCACGGGAGGTTGGTTGCTGCCACCCACCCCCAGTTCCCTGTCCCAATCTGGCCCAGCCCCGATCAGGGCCTGCTGGCTGCTAGTCCCCATCTGTGGGGCGATTGATCTGGACCAGGCCCCTTGCCCGGCTCCCTCAGTGCCTGGGAGCTGGACAGTGGCCCTGCTCCTCTGCCACCACCACCAGTTGCTGTCTGCTGGGCGATCGGTGGGGTGATCGGGCTCTTGCTTGCACCTGCCTTGGCTTGGCGCTGCCTGCTCACCTGCTCTACCACCCCGCCATGGTCCCACTCTCATTGGGGCCCTTGGGGGCCAGCAGCACCTCCACTGCCACCTGCTGGCAGCGCTGTATCACTGATGCCCGCCATGTTCCACACCGCCCCCCCTGGTGGTCAGCACATGTCATAGCAAGCAGTCAAACTCCCGGTGGAGGGGACAATTTGCCTATTAAGCTTTTATTATATAGGATAGGCTTGCTGCATTAATATATTTATTAGCTATGCAAAAAGTCATCCAGAGGTAAGGTAAGTTGATATGGGATTGGAGTAGAGGATCCAAAGAGGACTAGTATATGCGGTTCTAAGGGGAAAAGGAAGATAGAGTAAAATCCATTACAGAAGATGCTTTGTAAATAGGGGGACTCAGGTGGGCACTTGATCCCCAAAGGGCAACAAGAGGGATGACAGAACAGCAAATGAGAACAGAAGAAGCACTAGCCTTACCTACTTCACAGTTTTGTCTAGCATCATCTCTGAGGACAGGGCTGAGGAATCCAAAGCCAGGGTCTTAGATTTCCTAAGTTGCCAGGGAATCCAAAGACCTTCATCAGTGTGGATCAAACAAAGAATTATTAATGTGAGGGAATTAGATGCCATTTCTACCCTTTAGAAGGGTGGTAGTTAACTTGCTGAAAAGCTGCAAGTCTTCTTTACCATTAAAGACTTGTGGGAAGGTATACCACCTCCCTTAACAGAGTTTGTTCTTACTAGTAGCCAACTTAGGTCTGATAAAGTTTTAAGGTAATTTCTTTAAATACCTTTTATAGAGATGGAATATAACTGATCAAAATGTCGATAAATCCTCCATACTTGCAGAGGATGTTTTCTTATATTAAGAAGACCTCTGACTACTCACCCTGTTAATTAATAGTAGCTAATATTTACTTTTAGTCAGGCATACCTTGTACATGGAAAAAAGATCTCATTTAATTCACACATCATGTTGTGAGGTAGGTACTATTATTAACTTCATTTTGTAGATAAGAAAACTCAGTCTCAGAGAAGATAAGCAACTTGTATAACTTGTAAAATTCATTGCCAAATGAATACCTTATTAATTTTTCCTTAATTCTCATCACCTCCACCCTTAACACAAACAGAATCATTGATAAGGGCTAAAACTGTGTCTGGCTCTGGAACTTTATTTGAAACTAGAGGCCCGATGCATGAAATTCATGCAAGAGTAGGCCTTCCTTCCCCCGTCTGCTGGCACCAGCTTCCCTCTGGCCACCAGCATCCAGGACCTGGGCTTCCCTTGCAGAGGAAGGCCCCATGCACCTGCCGCAGCTTGCTGGTCAGTGGCCTCTTTGGGGAGATTGTGGAGCCCCCTGATTGATCATCCTGTCAGCCGGTGGCCTGGGCCTCCCTCTGAGGGGTGATCATGGGGCAATGGCCAAGCACCCCAACTAATTGCATCACACCCACCTTGGCTGGCCTGGTTCCAATGGGTGTCATAGGGTGGTCCTGGATGTTCATCCGGATAGTTGTCCAGATGGTTGTTCCACTGTTCGGCCGTTCAGTCAATTTACACATTATGCTTTTATTATATAGGATGATGATTTCTGAATTCCAAACCCAGATATTCTCTTGTGTAATAAAATTTCTTCCCATAAGGGCTGGGGATTAGTCAGCTTTAAAAAAAATTTTTAGCAGCTTCTCCAGACCTGGTCTACCCAGGAATTCATTGAACTTAAATATTTACTTTTTACATGAGGTTGTGTTAGAGATATTTTAAGAGTGCTTATCCTTGAAAATGAAAACCAAAACCACAATGCGATAATACTTCACATCAACTAAGATGACTATAATTAAAAAGATACATAATCCTAAGTGTTTATGAGGATGTGGAGAAATGGGAACCCTCATACATTGTTGTCAGGGATATAAAATAGTGCAGCCACTTTGGAAAATAGTTTGGTAGTTGTTCAAACAGTTAAGCATAGAGTTACCATATGACCTATCAATTCCACTTCTAGGTGTACTGCATAAAGTGGACTGCATACACGTGGACACAAAAACTAGTAGATGAAAAAGTTCATCCCAGTCTTCTTCATAATAGCCAAAGGGTGGAAACAACCAAAATGTCCATCATGCCCTAGCTGGTTTGGCTCAGTGGATAGAGTGCTGGCCTGTTGACTGAAGGGTCCTGGGTTCGATTCTGGTCAAGGGCACATGACCAGGTTGCGAGCTCAATCCCCAGTAGGGGGTGTGCAGGAGGCAGCCAATCAATGATTCTCTCTCATCATTGATGTTTCTATCTCTCTATCCATCTCCCTTCCTCTCTGAAATCAATAAAAATAAATTAAAAAGACAAAAACAAACAAACAAAACAAAAACAAAATGTCCATCAGCCAATGAATGAATAAACAAAATTTGTCATATCCATACAATGGGATAATACATATATATATATATATATATATATATATATATATATATAGAGAGAGAGAGAGAGAGAGAGAGAGAGAGAGAGAGAGAGCGAGAGCCAGGGTCCATAACGTCCAAAATGATGGAAGGGACGACCAAGTGCCAGGCTGTGTGTGCAGCAGGCTCAGGTGGGCGGGGACTAGTGAGCGGGCTGAACTGCTGACCTCTCGGAGAGAGAGAGAGGTGGGGCTGATCAGCATCTGCTGTGGCTGCTGGTGAGGCCCGGAGAGAGAAGCAGGGTCTGATCTGCAGCCTCCGTGGCAGCTGCTGATCAGCCCTGCCTCTCTGATCAGACCCGGAGATAGGCCCGGAGACACTGACTGGCATAGAAACTGACCAATCAGGACCAAATCTGGATGAACTGTGAGGAGCCAATGGCTGCCTAGGAGGCGGAGCTTTTGATGCTGACTGGCACAGAAACCAACCAATCAGAACCTAATCTGGGTGAACTGCGAAGGCAGAACCTAAGGTGGGGGTTGAGGAGGGGTTTTAAGGGCAACAGCTGTTTGGTGTAAGGCAGGGGTCCTCAAACTATGGCCCACGGGCCACATGCGGTCCACCAAGGACATTTATCCAGCCTGCCGGGTGTTTTTGCCGCCGCTGCCTGTCTTGCTTAGCAGCCAACTCGTCCTGGGCCCGCAGTGTGCATGTGTGGAATATGCGCCGCACTCTCCGACTCCCCTCCTTCTCTCTGAGGAACAGTGAACTGGCCCCCTGTTTAAAAAGTTTGAGGACCCCTGGTGTAAGGTATAAGAAAGCAGTTCATTTTTTAATGGCTGGTTTGGCAGTATAGTGCATATGGCTGGTTATCAGTCCAGATATAGGGATTATGTATTTTTTTGTCTGCCAAGATCATCTCCTCCTGCTGAAAAAGGCTCCCCCCCCCCCGTTTAAGCAATCCTATCCTATATAATCCATCTATTCTAATAAAAGGGTAATATGCTAATTAGACTAGGTTGACTGGCCATCTTCCAGACGTCTGACTTCCTTCCGGACAAAGCCATGGTGGTGGGGGCCAAGGCAGAGGCAGTTAGGGGCAATCAGGCTGGCAGGGGAGGGCAGTTGGGGGCGAGATCAGGCCAGCAGGGGAGGGCAGTTGGGGCAACCAGGCAAGCCAGCAGGGAAGGGCAGTTGGGGGTGAGATCAGGCCAGCAGGGGAGGGCAGTTGGGGGTGAGATCAAGCCAGCAGGAGAGGGCAGTTAAGGGTGATCAGGCAGGCAGAGGCAGTTAGGGGTGATCAGGCTAGCAAGGGAGAGCAGTTAGGGGCAATCAGGCAGGCAAGCAGGTGAGAGGTTAGGAGCCAGCGGTCCCAGATTTCAAGAGGGATGTCTGACTGCCAGTTTAGTCCAGATGCCTGTGGAATAGGGCCTAAACCGGCAGTCGGACAACCCCCAAGGGGTCCCCGATTGGAGAGGGTGCAGGCTGGGCTGAGGGAAACCCCCCTATGCACGAATTTTGTGCACCGGGCCACTAGTCTTTTATAATAAAATGGTAATATGCAAATTGACCGTACCTCCTCTATGCCCGTGATTGGGCCAGGAGGCACAGGGGGGCGGGACTTGGGTGGCCGGGGTAGCTGATTGGGCTGGTGAGAGGAGAGGGGGCAGGGACTTGCGATCAGCTGCTGCACTGCTGAGCAGGGACCAAATGGGGCCGGCAGGACGCTGAGCTCGCATCGCCAGCGGAGGCGCGAGCTCAGCGTCTGCGCCATGGCTGTGCTGCGGCCCAGCAGGCCGTGCAGCGGGAGTAAATGGGCCTCCGGGGCTGTGCGCACGTGCCCCCACCCCGGCCGGCTGTGCGGCGGGACTTAAAGGGCCCCCCCGGCGCCGCGCGCACACGCCCCCGCCCCGGCCGGCCATGCGGCGGGAGTGAACGGGCCTTTGGGGAGGAACCAGAAAAATGGATCTTTCCAGTTCCCCATGCTGACAGTCCTATGGGTGCCGGGATCCTCCACCTGCAGCCCCCAGTCGCAGCCCATCAGCCCCACTGGCAGACTGGAAGCCCCCTGCCAGCAGTCCAGACAGGACCAGTGTTGCGCCGTGGTGGTGGGTGTCAGCGGGCATGCTACAGACATCAAATCACTGCCACCGAGGCCATCCCCCCACACACACTCACAAGTAGTATGGTCCAAGGGGGTGACTCCTAAGGCAAGGCTCCCATGGCAGCTGATGCTCAGCATGCCAGATGAGGAAGCCAGACCTGAAAGCCCAAGACCCCGAGTACCCGAACTGCAGGGCGTTGTGGGCCAGGGCCCTGAGGAGGCCCCAGGGCAACCATCTTCCCAGAGGCTGTGCAGAAGGAGGGGAGGAACCTCTGGCTAGAGGCTGGGGTGAGGGATGCTGGTGTCTTTGCAGGCCAAGACAGGGCTGAGGGACACCCCCCCTGCACCCCCATGCACGAATTTCGTGCACCAGGCCTCTAGTTCAGCTATAAAAAGGAATGAAGTACTGATGCATGCTACAATATATGGATAAACTTAAACATGTTTATGCTAAATGAAAGAATCCTGTCATACAAGACCACATATGGTATGATTCCATTTGCATGAAATGTCCAGAATATGCAAATCTACATCGATGGAAAGATTAGTGCTTGCCTAGAATTGGGGGGATAGGGGAAATGGCAGAAGACTACTAAAAGGTATGGGTTTTTTAGCAGGGGGTGATGAAAATGTTCAAAAATTGTGATGATGGAGGCACAACTTTGTGAATGTATTAAAACCATTTTATTATATAACTAGAGGCCTGGTGCACGAATTTGGGGCCTATTGGGGCCGTCTCATCCAGTCCTGATTGGGGAGATGGGGGCTGGCCAGCCAGAGAGGGACCACGGGAGGGTTCCAGGGCATGTCCGGCCCTCTCACACAGTCTGGATAGGCCAGACCCCAGCAGTACGCTAACCTACTGGTTGGAGGGTCTGCCCCCTGGTGGTCAGTGCACGTCATATCAACTGGTTGAACGATCAACTGAACGGTTGACCTATCGGTCGGACACTTAGCATCTTACGCTTTTATTTATTTATTTTATTTTTTAAAAAATATATTTTATTGATTTTTTACAGAGAGGAAGGGAGATGGATAGAAAGTTAGAAACATAGATGAGAGAGAAACATCGATCAGCTGCCTCCTGCACATCCCCCACTGGGGATGTGCCCACAACCAAGGTACATGCCCTTGACCGGAATCGAACCTGGGACCTTTCAGTCCACAGGCCGACGCTCTATCCACTGAGCCAAGCCAGCTAGGGCGCATCTTACGCTTTTAATATATAGGATTTAAATGAGTGAATTTATAGTAGTACGTTAATAGAACTCTTGGGGGGAAAAAGTGTTTATTCACCATTACTCCCAACAAAACCTGTTAATATTAGGTCATCTGATAGGTTACTATGGCAGTGATATTAGAGTTCAGTTGTGTTCTGTTTTCCTCTGTACAACTTACTTCGGTTAGTCATTGGGCATGAAGCAAAACAATACAAATAATTCTCAATGGGGAACAGAATGCTTCATGTTCTATTTGGATTGAAGAAGCATTATCTCTTCCTCAAGTAATGCAGAGGGTTACTTTGTCCATTATATTCGATTGTTATTAAAAATTGACATAAAGAGAAATAAGTTGGGAAATGTTCTTGCTTCCACTTTCATGCTGGTGAGACAGCCCCCATGCCTCAGATTCTAAAGCTTAGAAATGTAAAGCATTTTTCCTTGATCCAATGGCAGAAATATAATAAGTGATGCCAAGAACTGATTTTAAGAAGAAAACTTTATCTTCAGGGAATTAGATCACAGAACTGGCCTGTCTCCTTTACCCCTCAATATACATCCCAGACATTTCCCAAACAATGGGAAACTATCCTCAAGACTTTATCTTATCAGCCCAGTGACATAATCTTGAATACCAAGTCTTCTTCTTGTTCTTAAGAACACAAGTCATTCTAAATGTCAAAAAGATATGGGAAATATGTTTATACTCACACGTGTATGTAACCCAACTTCAATCAGTGGAGTCTCAAGGAAGAAAGTGCTTCAGGCCAGGGAAGATTCTCAATTACATTTTACATCACAGCTTGAGAATTGAGTGGCCTTTTTCTGACTCAACAGCTGACACAATGGGAAGCACACTTTGGGAAACGAACAGTGGGAATGGGTATCCAGCTCCAGGTGGGCAGAATGGAAAGCATGAGAGGAAACACTCATTTCATTTTGAATGTGTGCAGAATGCTCCAGATTTTCCAGAGGGATGAGTCAGAAGCCAGGTAGGTGGAAAATATTTTGCCAAGAAATGGGTAATAGTAGGATGCTCTAGGTCAAGCATGGCAAACTCACGGCCCACAACAAATATTTTTTTAAATATATTTTATTGATTTATTACAGTGAGGAAGAGAGAAGGATAGAGAGTTAGAAACATCGATGAGAGAGAAACATCGACGAGCTGCCTCTTGCACACCCCCTACTGGGGATGTGCCCGCAACCAAGGTACATGCCCTTGACCGGAATCGAACCTGGGACCCTTCAGTCCTCAGGCCAACTCTCTATCCACTGAGCCAAACCGGTTTTGGCCCACAACAAATATTTTTGCAGCCCAGACAATATAACATTAGGTCATTTGATAGGTTATTAAGTAAGAAACGTTTTAATAAAAATTTTATAACTTAATTTTTTGGTTTGTTTTTGTTGTTTATTTTATTATTATTTATTATTTTAAAAATTATTTTAATAAATCTTCATTGTTCAGATTATTACATATGTTCATCTTTTTTCCCCCATAGCTCCCCTCCATCTGATTCCCCACCCCACCCCATGCCCTTACCCCCCGCCACTGTCCTCATCCATAGGTGTAAGATTTTTGTCCAATCTCTTCCCGCACCCCTCACACCCCCTTTCCCCTGAGAATTGTCAGTCCACTCCCTTTCTATGCCCCTGATTCTATTATGTTCACCAGTTTATTCTGTTCATCAGATTTTTTTTTTGTTTTTTGTTTTTTGTTTTTAATTTCTTTATTGATTAAGGTGTCACATATTTGTCCTCATTGTTCATCAGATTTTTTATTCACTTGATTTTTAGATTCACTTGTTGATAGACATGTATTTGTTGTTCATAATTTTTATCTTTACCTTTTTCTTCTTCTTCCTCTTCTTAAAGAATACCTTTCAGCATTTCATATAATACTGGTTTGGTAGTGATGAAGTCTTTTAGCTTTTTCTTATCTGTGAAGCTCTTTGTCTGACCTTCAATTCTGAATGATAGCTTTTCTGGGTAGAGTAATTTTGGTTGTAGGTTCTTGCTATTCATCACTTTGAATACTTCTTGCCACTCCCGTCTGGCCTGCATAGTTTCTGTTGAGAAATCAGCTGACAGTCGTATGGGTGCTCCCTTGTAGGTAACTAACTGTTTTTTTTTCTCTTGCTGCTTTCAAGATTCTCTCTTTGTCTTTTGCCCTTGGCATTTTAATTATGATGTGTCTTGGTGTGGTCCTCTTTGGATTCCTTTTGTTTGGGGTTCTGTGCACTTCCTGGACTTGTAAGTCTATTTCTTTCACCAGGTAGGGAAAGTTTTCTGTCATTATTTCTTCGAATCGGTTTTCAATATTTTGCTCTCTCTCTTCTTCTGGCACCCCAATAATTCGGATGTTGGTACGCTTAAAGTTGTTCCATAGGCTCCTTACACTATCTTCATATTTTTGGATTTTTTTTTCTTTTTGTTTTTCTGGTTGGGTGTTTTTTGTTTCCTCGTTTCAAATCTTTGGTTTGATTCTTGGGGTCCTTTGATCTACTATTGAATTTCTGTATATTCTTTATTTCAGACAGTGTATGCTTAATTTCTGACTGGTCCTTTTCCTTTTTTTTGGCATTATCATTAAGATCTTTAAAGGTCTCACTAAGTTCCTCAGAGGTTTTTAGCAGATTCTTGAGTAACCTTATAACTGTGGTTTTGAACTCTATGTCCAGTCTTCTGCTTTCCTCCATTTCTTTCATTTGTGATCTGCCTCTTTGTCTCCCCATTTTAGCTGCTTCCCTGAGTTGATGGAGTGGCTTTGTGTGCGAGGTGTCCTTTGGGCCCAGTGGCTCAGCCTCCCAGTTACCTAAGGTGAACACTCTTGGTGCACCCCTTTATGGGCTGCACAGTCTTGTTATAGTTAAGCCTTGATTGTTGTTGGTATCACTGGGCAGAGTTGACCTCCAGGCCATTTGGCTGTGAGGATCAGCTGTGTCTACACTGGGAGAGCTTCTGCGCTCAGTTTGGGTAGGGCAGGGTCTCAGAGCGGAGCAGGCAGCTTTGGTTTCCCGTCAGCCCCGCCCTAAGAGGCTTGGGTCTTGGTGTCCCACAGCAATGGCTGCACGCACCTCTGAGAGAAAGCTGCTCTCGAGTTTTGCCCGCTGCCAGACAGTCCAGTTTCTCCCCGAATGAGTGTGGGTACGCAAAGTCTCACCCGGAACTGGAGTATGGTGTAGTTGGGAGGCTTTTTTCTCTCCAGAACAAGAAAGGCAGCCATGTGTTCAACTGCCTGAGCCCTCTCCGTGCCTGCGCGCCTCCTCACCTCTGTCTTCTGCAGTTCCCCTGGGTCTCTGTGCCTTGCAGCAATGGCTGCACGCACCTCTGAGAGAAAGCTGCTCTCAAGCCCTGCTCGCTGCCAGACAGTCCAGTTTCTCCCCATATGTGTCTGGGTTCCCTGAGTCTTGCCCGGGACTGGATTTCAGTGCTATGGGGAGCCTTTGTTTTATTCCAGTTCAAGAAAGCCAGCCGCATATTCAGTCACCCAGCCCTTCCTCTCGTGCGCACATCTCCATGTCTCTGCACCTCTGCCCTCCACCGCTTTTGATTCTCAGTGTCCTTTTCTTTTTCCTTTTAGTTGTAGAATTTCCACTCAGCCGGCTTTCTGGTGGTTCTGGATGATATCTGCTTTGTTTTTTAGTTGTAGTTTTGAAATTGTTGTGCGAGGCAGCAGTATAGGTGTTCAACTATGCCACCATCTTGGTTTCTCTGTAACTTAATTTTTACAATATCCTGTTATACATAATTATTAGTAACGAACTACAACTTTTCTAATGACTGATTACTATAATTGTGTTGCATTCATTTCCCTTATGTGCCTTATGCACAGGTGCACCATTTCTCTCCACTAATACTAGCAGCGAATATTTTAGCAGCCGATGGCCATGTCATTAGTCTTGTACTGACCTGTTTGGTGTGTGCAACAGGAAATATTTCACTTTCAGAGAACAAGAAAAATTGGTTTATTTGTGTTATGCTTATTAATTTGTGCAGTTATTTAGTATCAGGTAAGTTAATGCTCAAGAAAAATAGTAACTTTCATTAAAATGTTCTATTATTTTATGTTAATGATTACTAATTTCAGCTCTTTGTATTCAGCATGTCTGTATCAAAATAAACCTACATTTCTCTGAAAATTGAATCTTTTTTTTTTTTTTTTGCTGCCCACATAAACTTAAACCTTGTTTATTTGGCCCATGTTAGCCTTTGAGTTTGACATGCTTGCTGTAGGTAGTGTCACTTCATTGAGCAGTAGTGCCTCTTGAGGTCAACAATAGCTCTTCATTAACAAATGTGCCCAGAACTGCTGTTTGTTTTTGTTTCTGCAGAATGTGAAGTGTCTCACAAAATGAACACAGTGAATGTGAAAATTTTTTGACCATGATTTCTTGTTTATTGATCACTTACTTGTACTAGAGTTGATGGATGCTAATTTGATAAATATTTGATGTTTATTGGAGAAATATTTGAAAGATAGGTTCAACAAGACTATTGATTGTTTAGGGGTAGGGTGAGACAGGCAAAGAGTCACAAAAATTCTTCTATTTTTAGCTGAGAGACTTCCATGTGCAAAGAAGCTTAAAATAATTTTATAAGAAGACTAGAGGCCTGTTGCACAATATTCATGCAACAATAGGTCTTCCTTCCCCTGGCTTCGCTCCTGGCTGCCTGGGAGCCTGCAAGTCCTCACTCCTGGGCCGCCCGGGAGCCTGCAAGTCCTCACTCCCGGCCAGAGCACCACTCTTGTAGCTCCCTCTGCCACCCCTCTCCCCCTCATAGCAGGCGTCCCGCCCCTCCCGGCTGCTCCGTGCCTGCATATGCAAATTAACTCTCCATATTTGTTGGGTTAATTTGCATACTCACTCCTGATTGGCTGTGGGCATAGCGGAGGTATGGTCAATTTACATGTTTGTCTATTATTAGGTAAGATTAGTTCATCAGAAGATAAACTTATGCCACTGGGTGGAGCTGATTTGGGAAAGAAAAGGGAGTTATAATTTGTGGAATATTGTTTCTATTCTGGTCTCCAAGTTGATTCTTTGTACACTAATTTTCACATAACAAAGATATTTTGTAAAGCACAATTGTTTGAAAATTAAATGTATCACCTTGGGAGGAAGCAAACATCTCACCAGTGAAAGGGTTCAAGGAAAAGCTTACTATTTAACTGTTGGGATGATGTATAGTAATTCTCCTTGAATTTTAAGGTGCTGGGAATGGCTCGGTGATCTTGTTAAAATGTGCATGTTGATTCAGTAGGTCTGAGCTGGGGCCTGAGTCTGCATTTTTAAGAAACTACTCGGTGATGCTGCTGCTCCCTGGGCCACATCTTGTGTAACCTGGATGTAGAGCAAGTCTCAATCTATTAATGGTTATGAAATCAATTTAATGGCTTGTTATAAAGATTCAAAACAGATTTAAAATAGAATAAAAGGAAACTTTCTGGATTTATTGTATATAGTAAGAATAAGTATTTTTAATGGAAATGCTGCTTCAGTTATGATCCAGTTTGTATATACTGGATCATAATGTATTTCATGTAATTTTTTAATCCTGGGTTACAAGCCAAAACATTGGAAACCTATGATTTGGAGGCAACTTGTACTAACAGATTGAATTATATAACTGTTTAGGTCCCTTCTCCTTGAAATTCTATGGTTCTGTGCAATCTTATATCTCTTATTCAAATCTCTCACTCAATCATCACAAAATATTCAAAGAGGTTTAAGCATCGCTGACTCCATTGATTTTATCCTCATATTGGGAACCCAAAATGTTAAACATGACAAGACATCATGAAAAGGTGTGTCATTTATCTATGGTTAGTGTTATTATGAAAAAGCCCTGAAATAGTCCCTGCCTCCAGGGTGGATATGTAGTTCTTATTTCTGTTGTTGTTTTCATACTGGGGTCATTTGTTGAATTACAAGGGCCTGCTAACATCAATTTGTGAATTATAGGCAAAGCTATTTAGAAGTTAAATACGACCCTGAAAGAGTTAATGTCCTTTCCAAAGCTACTATATTTACAAGGTCATAACTTAGACTCAAAATAAATCTGGTTCATTATTTTTTAAGTGAACAAAGATTGCATTTGAAATTCAATCAATATATAGTGTCACTTTTGTTATTGCTCTAATTTATAATTTGTACCCAAAACATCTTTTTAAAAATGTTTGTTTTATTGATTTCAGAGAGAAGAAGGAAGAGGGATAGAAACATCAATGATGAGAGAGAATCATTGATGGACTGCCTCACCCCTGACAGGGGATGGAGCCAACAACCTGGGCATGTGCCCTTTTCAGGAATCGAACCATGACCGCTTGGTTCGTGGGTCAATACTCAACCACTGAACAACACCAGCTGGGCCCCAAACATCTTAGTTTGAAAGATTATAGGCTTACCAAGGGTACCAGTGTGTCTAGGAACATGTAGACACATAGATACAGCGTTTGTTGGAGCAGAGCAACCAAGGGGAAGAGAAAACAGCTGCATATGAAAAGCATGTTTCATTTTAATAAGGTGGCCAGATTATTATGATCTCTGAACACATCTAATATATATTAGAGGCCCGGTGCATGAACTCATGCATGGGTGGGGTCCGGCCAGCCTGGCCATGGGGAGGGAACATGGGTGGTTGGCTGGCCTGCCTGCTGGTCGAACTCCTGGTGGAGGGGACAATTTGCATATTAGCCTATTATTATATAGGATATACACTGAGTGGCCAGATTATTATGCGTTCAGAGATCATAATAATCTGGCCACTCAGTGTATTTCAGTTTGGAGTTTTCCTACTCCAGTATTCAGAAGGGTAACTTTGCTGTCTGAGAAGTAGTTACTACTATGTAACTTCTCTTGCTAACATCTGAATCAAAGGAGTTAGATCCTACAACTCTAGTTCATGTAACTTCTCTAATAAATACCTGGTACAATTTGAACCATGTTAATTATAAAAATAGTGGATACTATATTTACACACCATATAAAATATCTACTATTTCTGTATTTTCCAGTTGTTGCATTACCAGGTAATATTTCATTTAAAAACACGAGCTGTTGTTTCAAATAACCTGTTGGATAAAATCAACACAATATTTCGTTCTTGGGCTAAAAAATAACTAAGTCCAAGTCCAATCCAAGTGATGACTACCAATGCTAGAAACATCTAATTTGATCTTATGACATTTCAACAAAATCTGAATGTTTTGATGCAGAAAATGGAATGTGGCAATGCTAGCCACTGAAGCACAAAATGAATAGACTCTGGGGAGAAATAAAAATAATTGAATGCCCTCAACAACATTTGATGGAACTTTGAAACTAACTTCTCTCAATTCTTTCTCAATCTTTCAACTACATACTTATCTTTTCCTACTAAGCTCATACTCAGCAGTGTGCTAGCTATGTTAGGAAATATAGGATAAACACAAACTGAGCCCTATCTTGAAATATCTTTTAGTTGCTTTTTTTGAATTGCTAGAATTTCAGAGATGGAAGGTCAAATAGATAGATAGTCAATTCAATTGAAAAAAATATGCATTTACCTAGTGGCGGATCCTGATATTCTCTTCTTATTCTCAATTACATTACTATTTGGTATATCTCTTATATGGATAAAAATTGAATTATTGACCATGTTCTAAGGGACCAACAATTAACAAGCTAATAGATTGTCTTCAGTTTACATTTCAAATACTCAAGCTAATTGTTTATATGCTAAACTATGTCTTGATTAAATGTTAGTAAGAAACCTTATTAGAAAAAAAAGCACTGGACTGCTATAGTATGCTTGAATTTCACAATTTTCACATTTTAGATCAGTGAGCTAAACTGAGTCATTATTTTTATATTGATAAATCAGCTTTATTTGGACATGTAGCTCATTAGAATTATTTAGAGTTGGAATTTGGATAGGAGAATACATTATAGACATCTTTTAAAAATGTTATTTTTCAATTACAGTTTACATTCAATATTTTTAATATTAATTTTAGGTATACAACACAATGGTTAGATAATCATATACTTTACAAAGTGTTTCCCCCAATATTTCCAGTTCCCACCTGGCCACCGTACATAGTTATTATAATACTAGAGGCCCGGTGCACAAAATTCATGCACGGAGGGGGCTTGTCCCTCAGCCCAGCCTGTACCCTCTCCAATCTGGGACCCCTCGAGGGATGTTCGACTGCCCGTTTAGGGTGGGATCGGGCCTAAACGGGCAGTCGGACATCCCTCTCACAATCCAGGACTGCTGGCTCCCAACTGCTTGCCTGCCTGCCTGCCTTCCTGATTGCCCCTAACCGCTTCTGCCTGCCAGCCTAATCACCCCCTAACCACGCCGCTGCCAGCCTGTTTGCCCCCAACTTCCCTTCTCTGCCTGCCTGGTCACTACTAACTGCCCTCTCCTGCAGGGTTGATCACTTCCAACTGCCCTCCCTTGCAGGCCTGGTCCTTCCCATCTTGTGGTGGCCATCTTGTGTCCACATGGGGGCAGGATCTTTGACCACATGGGGGCAGCTATATTGTGTGTTGCAGTGATGATCAATCTGCATATTACTCTTTTATTAGATAGGATAGAGGCCTGGTACAGGGGTGGGGGCCAGCTGGTTTGCCCTGAAGGGCGTCCCAGATCAGGTGGGGGTTCCCTTGGGGTGTGGGGCAGCCTGAGCGAGGGGCCTGTGGTGGTTTGCAGGCCGGCCACGCCCCCTGTCAACCCAAGTAGAGGCCCTGGTATCTGGAATTTATTTTCCTTCTACAATTGAAACTTTGTAGCCTGGAGCGGAGCCAAGCCTGGGGCTCCCTCCGAGGCTGGCAGCCATTTGTGTTGTGGTTATAATTGAAACTTTGTTGCCTTAAGCGGGTGGGCCCGCCAGGGTGTGCGGAAAGCTTTGCTTCCCCTGTTGCTGGCAGCAACCCTGGCCTGCTCTCTCAAGCTCCATTCTGCTGACATTTGTTTGAATTTGTTTACCTTCTATAATTGAAACTTTGTAGCTTGAGTGGAGGCTTAGGCCTGGCAAGGGCAGGCAGAAAGCTTGGCTTCCTCTGTTACCTAGGAAACCTTGCTCTCTGTGGCTGTAGCCATCTTGGTTTGGGTTAATTTGCATACTCGCTCTGATTGGATGGTGGGCGTGGCTTGTGGGTGTGTCGGAGGTATGGTCAATTTGCATATTTGTCTATTATTAGATAGGATCATTGACTATCTTCCCTATGCTGTACTGTAAATCCCAATGACTATTTTGTAACTACCAATTTCATGGACATATTAATTGCCTTACTGTACTTCAGGCATTGGCTGGTCTTCGGACATGGCATGTACTTGTTTTACAGCATTTACTTTTGGATGATATAATATTTGAATTTCACTTGTTATTTTGAATTACAAAAAGAAATGGAGGTCGTGAGTAAATTTACATATTTATCACTAATAGTACTTCTTCCTTCAACATATTACTAAGGATAATTTGGTGATTATAGGCGGACCAGGTGTAATCCCAAGAAGCATGCTTGTCAATGAATCCAAGCCTTTGCTTGAGTTGGGTGTACAAAATAAAGTTAGAATGGGTTGGGTCTTAATTACCAAGTCCAAAGTCTACGACTCCATGAAGAGCAATCTATATATATAAAAGCCTAAGCGACTGTCTGACTGTTCGACTGTTGGACTGGTAGCTATGATGCACAATGACCACCAGGGGACAGATGCTCAATGCACAGACATAGAAACATGGAACAGACTGATGAATCTCAGAGGGAAGGGGGGAGAGGGGAAGGCAGGAGGGGATTAACCAAAGATCTTATATGTATACTAGAGGCCCGGTGCATGGATTCATCACTGGTAGGGTCCCTCGGCCTGGCCTGCAGGGATCAGGCTGAAACCAGCAGTCTGACATCCCCTGAGGTGTCCCATATTGCGATAGGGTGCAGGCCAGGCCGAGGGACCCCACCGGTGCACAAATCTGTGCACCAGGTCTCTAGTAACTCAATAAATGGCATACCTTTTCAACTGATTTATGCTATAGTTGTTGATGAATAATAATGCTGTATCCATTCCAAATACTTCTTACTGTATAACAATCTTTTAATGACCTAGCACAAAAGTATAAAAGTGCTAGGAATTTCAGATACTGGGAGATACTAGTGGCAAAGAGATTTGGGGTAGTGAATACTTTCAAACAATATGTTTTCAAACATCTAGGTAATAGATTGCTTGGAAATGTATGTAAAGACATATTTTTAAATTGAAAACATTCAAAGATAGGAAAAAATCCATATTTAATATCTCACTACCAAGATCTAATCACTTTACATAATTGTTAGATAAAGCCTGCAATATATTACATATCTGTGTAGGTGACTGCCAAATATATAGAAAATATATTTCTTTTTATTCTGCCTTTTTCTTTCTCCTTTCTAATTGTCATCTTGGTGAATGGGAAGTACATAAGCACTATATATATATATATATATATATATATATATATATATATATATATAATGATTTTTCTCTCCTGTGAATTTCATTTTGAAGTTTTTTTTTAAAGTTTCAAGTCAGATACAAGATGGAGAGGAAGCAATGCCAAACTTTTTATTATTTTCAAATTTTCCAAGTCATAATTATTTGCTGCAGTGCTGCTTTATTATCCCTCACAAATAAAGGGTAATGAGGAAAGAAAAATGGGTTTTGTTGGTTACTACAATTTTCCAACTACTATAAAAGAAGCACTTTTTCTCCAGAAAAAGGGTGCACACGTGCGCGCGCACACATACACACACATTCACACAAAGTGAATTGTTACATTGACTTCCATTCAGCACAGCAGTAAAATATGGCTGAACGAAATGTTCACAGTAAAACCCCCTAACCAGATTCAGGGTACTAAGCCAGTATGGATTTAGCTATGGTTCATTAATCTTTCATGGAAACACAAGAGCAAAAGATAAATCAGGCCATGCCAAATGATAAAGTTTCATGTGCTTTTAACTCTAAAATGACACAAAACATAAAAAATGACATGTTCAAATGCATCCACCGGTTGAATTGATTTATTATTTTGAAATTTGTTACAGATGAAGAAACTGAGGCACAGAGACTATTAACCAGGTTACAGGGATTGAACAGTGCCAAGTCCTGACTTCAGGGTTACTGCTGTTTCCCCAGGATCATGGAAATGTCAAGAACTGAGGAAATGAAGGTGGGAGGAGGGCAAATAAAATTCTGTGTAAAGCACTGCATTTTAGACAGTTCTACAGTATATGTTAATGTCTTTTGCAGAAATAGGGAGACAATGGTGGGATTAAAATTATATATTTGAAGGTTGAAATGTTTCCTAAAGCATAGGGTGGGTATGAGGGAGGCAATAAAAGGCCAAAATCAAACCTGGCAAAATCTCGGTATGTTGAAATCCTATTCTGTAATGTGAAGTAAATAAAACAGAAAATAGAAAGACTTTAATCATCCTTGACCTGTTATCTGAAATGAGTTCATTACTGATTATCATTTACACAAATTAATTCACATGCCTAAATTTTTCTGGATAATGAACATTATTCCACAATTACTACTTTTGCAGAGACCTGGCAACACAAAGAAAGTTTTATGTAATTTCCCATTAGAAGATAATTATGAACTTTGTACATCCCTCTCCATTTGTATCCTTTTAAAAGTTAACCTCAGCCTTGTACATATTGTTTTGTTTAGTGTCCTTGTGCCTGGTTTTAATTTTAAATAAAGGGGCAAGAAATGCTTTTTGTTTTAAGGGAGAAAAAAAAAATCTGAAAAGACACTTCAACAAACCCAAGTGCTGCAATAGTTTTATTCTACTTCACTAACCTCTTCTACTTGTTAGGAGCTTTGATTAGAGCTAACAAGGTTATCAGGTTGTATGTCTATTGTCCTGTTATGACTTCCTTGGCTGGGTTCCTGCAGTAAACAGTGCTGATGTTATGTTTTGTTCAGGCGGCAGTACAAGAGGGAGAGGGAGGAGGAGGGTTTATTGAGGGGACAGGGTCACAGAGCTGTCAAGGTCTTCCCAGTGGCAAAGCTGTAGCAACTGCTACCTAAGGTCAATTCTAATCAGTGCCTCAATGTGCTGACAGTAGGGCCAGGTCCCCTTTGACAACCTGGAAATGGGGAGTAAACTCTGTCTGATTTGTTCTGTTGAGGTGAATTCAGATTGCAGCCAACAGAAGAAATAGGATGAAAGAGGGTGAGAAGTAGCAGGAGAAGCACTGAATCTGCTTAAGGTAAAAGGAGCTCAGGCCTCAATTCAGCACTGATCCATTTTTGCAAATAATTCTCAATCCACATAATCACTCACCAAATTGCTCCAGATAAATCCTCCTAGGGATGAGGGTGATTATATTTAGCAAAGGAGTTTAAATATAAAACATTGTATGAAACCTAATCAGCTAATAAAAATACAAAGCATATTTGTTTATATCTCTCCAAGGTTCTTTGGTGTTATATTGTTTTGTCAAAAATGAAGTCTTTGAAATGTGAATAATAGAATTGGTTGAGTAGAAACTTTAGTAGTCTGCTGTGCTGAAGTAACTGCTTGAGCTAAAACTGACCTGAAATGAAGTATTTCAGAGTCCTCCTTATGCATCAATGTCTAGTTTTAGCTAATAATCCTAAATGACATTTGTCACATAGATGATGTATCAGTTTCATACTGCTGCCATAACAAATTTACTGGCTTAAATAAACACAGATGTATTCTCTTACAGTTCTTGAGGTCAGAGGTTTAAAATGACTGTCACTGGACTCAAATCAAGGTGTGAGTAGTGCTGTTTTCTGAAGGCCCCGGGGAGAATCTGTATCTTGCCTTTTACAGATTTTAGAGGCCATCTAATTCCTTAGCTGGGGGCACCATTCCATCTTTAAAGCCAGTAATGACCAATCAAGTCTTTCCCAGGTTGCTATTTCTCTTGTTCTGACTTCTCTGTTTCCAATTTTCACATTTAAAAGGCCCTCGTGATTGCATTGGGCCCACCCAGATAGTCCGGAATAATATCTTTATCTTAAAGTCAGATGATTGGAGGCCATAATTCCATCTGAAAACTTACTTAATCTCTGCCATGTAACATAATATATTCACAGATTCTAGGGATTAAGACTTAGATATCTTTGGGCAGGCAGTATTCTGCCTACCACACATGATATTGACAGAGGTAATAAGCACTATTAGGCAATTTGTATAAGATAAAAGTTAATTCAGTTAATGCTATGAAACAAAATTTTTTTTAGAATAGATGTGGACAAATCAAGTCAGGGAAATTTCAAATACCCATGAATTATCACAGACATTCTTACATTATTCCCTTTTTTGTTCTTCAGTCTAGGATTCTCAAAATATGCAGCTTCTCATACAATTATTGGGCTACTAGAGGCCCGGTGCACAAAATTCATACATGGGTAGGATCCCTAGGCCTTCCTGGCAATCAGGGCCAATCAGGGCCCAGGCCTCCCTTCCCTGGCTGCCGGCTGCTGGCAGGGGCCTTCCTTCATTCTGCACTGCTCCCTGGTGGTCAGCGCACGTCATAGCGAGCAATTGAACTCCAGATCTCCTGGTCAAACTTCTGAGAGGACACTTTGCATATTAGCCTTTTATATATATAGATAGTTAAGCCCAACTATGTCAGTTGTTTTTTAAGCTAAATAGCTATTAGTAAGGAAGAACCCATGTATAGAAATCAGTTTCAAAACAGGACATAGAACCTACCATGTACCATTGAAGTGCTAAGTGCAGATCACGTGATATAATCATGGCAAACACATACATGTCCTCACAAGATTGACATGTTTATTCATAACTAGAAAGGTAAGCCTTTACTTAAACCCATGCTACTTTATTATTATTTTAAAAATAATTATTATTGAAAGTATTACATACTAGAGGCTCAGTGCATGATTGAATCATGCACGTGTAGGGTCCCCTACACGCTTTTGCTTTTGATCACGGGGAGCTGGGTGCCTGTCCGCTGGTGCACCAGGCCTTTCAGAAGCCTCCAGCGCGGCGGAGGCTTCTGAAAGGCCTGGTGTCTGAGCGGAAAGACATCCAGCTGCCACGCTTTTGCTTTTGATCGCTGGGAGCTGGGTGCCTGTCCGCTGGTGCACCAGGCCTTTCAGAAGCCTCCAGCACGGCGGACAGGCACCCAGCTCCCACGCTTTTGATGGTCCGTGGCTGCTGAGGGGGGCTACCCTGCTGTTGAGAGGCGCAGGGGGCGGGACTCCCGCCCCTTGCGCCTCTCAACGGCCGCTGAAGGGGGCTGCCGCGGACACCTGGCTACCCTGCCATTGAGAGGCGCAGCTGGGTGTCTGTGCAGGCCCCCTCAGCGGCCATGGATCTGGCCTCGATCTGGCCGTTGAGAGGCGCAAGGGGTGGGAGCGTAGCCCTCTCAACAGCAGCGTAGCCCCCCTCAGTGGCAGCTGATCCGTGCCTCTCAATGGCCAGATAGGCCACCCTGAGTCCCTCCCCCCAGCCTCCCGCCGCCCAATCGTGGGCATAGCGGAGTGATGGTAATTTACATGTTACTCTATTATTAGATAGGATATCCCCCATTTCCCCCCATTGACCCATTCTAACCCACCCCTGCCCCCTGCCCCAGGCCTCCACCACCTTATTATCTGTGTCCATAGTTTATGCATAAATGCATACAAATTCTTTGGTTGATCTCTTCCCATCCCCCCACCCAACCTCTGCTCTTCCCTATGAGATTCATCAGTCTTTTCCATGCTTCTGTGTCTCTGGATCTATTTTGTTCATCAGTTTATTTTGTTCATTAGATTCCACATATGAGTGAGATCATGTGATACTTGTCTTTCTCTGACTGGCTTATTTTGCTAGCAGAATACTCTCCAGGTCCCTCGATGCTGTCTCAAAAGGTAAGAGATTCTTCTTTTTTATGGCTGCATAGTATTTCATGGTGTATATGTATCACAGCTTTTTTATCCACTCATCTACTGATGGGCACTTGGGCTTTTTCCAGATCTTAACTATTGTAAATTGTGCTGCTATGAACATAAGGGTGCATACAATCTTTCTGATTCATGTTCTGGGTTTCTTAGTATATATTCCTAGAAGTGGGATCACTGGGTCAAATGGTAGTTTCATATTTAATTTTTTGAGGAAACTCCATACCATTCTCCACAGTGGCTGCACCAGTCTGCATTCCCACCAGCAGTGCACTAGAGTTCCCTTTTATCCATACCCTCACCAGCACTTGTCGTTTGTTGATTTGTTGATGGTAGCCATTCTGATAGGTGTGAGATGGTACCTCATTGTCATTTTAATTTGCATCTCTCTGATGATCAGTGACTTTGAGCATTTTTTCATATGTCTCTTAGCCATCTGTATGTCCACTTTGGATAAGTGTCTATTAGGTTCTTAAATTGGACTGTTTGTCTTCCTTCTGTTAAGTTGTATGAGTTCCTTATATATTTTGGATATTAAACCTTTATAAGATCCTAGAAGAATTATGCTCTCCCATACAGTGGGCTCCCTTTTCAATTTGTTAATGGTTCTTTTGTTGTGCAGAAGCTTTTTATTTTGATGTAGTCCCATTTGTTTATTTTCTCCTTAGTTTCCCTTGTCCTAGGGCAGTGGTCGGCAAACTCATTAGTCAACAGAGCCAAATATCAACAGTACAACGATTGAAATTTCTTTTGAGAGCCAAATTTTTTAAACTTAAACTTCTTCTAAAGCCACTTGTTCAAAATAGACTCGCCCAGGCCGTGGTATTTTGTGGAAGAGTCACACTCAAGGGGCCAAAGAACTGCATGTGGCTCGCGAGCTGCAGTTTTCCGACCACTGCCGGATGTATTCACAAATATATTGTTATGAGAGATGTCTGAGATTTTTCTGCCTATGGCTTCTTCTAGGATGTTTATGGTTTTCTGACTTGCATTTAAGTCTTTTATCCATGTTGAGTTTATTCTTGTGTATGGTGTAAGTTGGTGGTCTAATTTCATTTTTTTTGCATTTATCTGTTCAATTTCCCCAACACCATTTATTAAAGAGATTGCCTTGACTCCATTATATGTTCTTGCCTCCTTTGTCAAATATTAATTGAGAGTAATGGCTTGGGTTGATTTCTGGGTTCTCTGTTCTGTTCCATTGATCTATATGCCTGTTCTTATGGCAGTACCAGGCTGTTTTGATTATAATGACTTTGTAGTATAACTTGATATCTGGTATTGTGATCCCTCCAACTTTGTTCTTCTTTCTCAAGATTGTTGCAGCTATTCAGGGTCTTTTGGTTCCATATAAAGTTTTGGAGTATTTGTTCTAGATGTGTGAAATATGTCATTGGTATTTTAATAGGGATCACATTGAATCTATCAATTACTTTGGGTAGTATGGAGATTTTAATGATGTTAATTCTACCAATCCATGAACACGATATATTCTTCCACTTGTTTATATCTTTTTCTATCTCTTTTTTCAATGTCTTGTAGTTTTCTGAGTACAAGTATTTTACCTCCTTGGTAAAGTTTATTCGTAAGTATCTTAATTTTTTTGTTGCAATGGTAAATGGGATTGTTTACTTTATCTTTTCTGAGAGTTCATTATTGGTGTACTAGAGGCCCAGCGCACACAGAATCGTGAGCGATTAGGGTCCCTAGGCCTAGCCTGGCCTCCGTCGCATGGCCTCTGCCACCCTGCAATGCTACGGGAAGCTCCCCGCCCTGGGACCTCGTGGCCCCTCGAGTGCTCTGTGAGGCTCCCCCCTCCCCCCCCGCCCCTTGACTGCTCCGCGAAGCTTGCTGCCACCCGCGAAGCTCAGAAAACTATAGGACATTGGAAAAAGAGATAGAAAAAGATATAAACAAGTGGAAGAATATATCATGTTCATGGATTGGTAGAATTAACATCATTAAAATCTCCATACTACCCGCTGGACGCTCCGCAAAACTCCCTCTGCCCCGCCACTGGTCCATGGGGCTCCCCAACCCCGCAACTGCTCCGTGAAACTCCCCTGCCCCGCGACTGCTTTGTGAAACTCGCTGCTGCCTGGGTGACTGCTCCACTAAGCTCCTGGCCACTCCGCAAAGCAGCCTGCCAGGGCCGCTCAACAGTCCCCAGTCCTGCTCCCCCACCAGCAACCCCCCCCCCCATGGTGAGGGGCTCGGGGGCTGGGGGAGAGGGGGGACCGAGAGATGCTCTATGCACTTCATGGTGACCAGTTGCCTGTTTGGTTGTGATGCCACCTAGCTCTTTACATATATTAGGATAATAATGCTATTGATTTCTGGCTGTTAATTTTGTATCCTGCTACGTTGCCAAATTCTTTTTATTAAATCTAGTAGTTTTTGGTGGAGTCTTTAGGGTTTTCTATGTACAATATCATGTCACCTGCAAATAATGAGAGAAACTTATGCTACTTTAATAATATTTATTCAACATGCCAAAAAGGAAGAGGCAATCTTTTGTACAATGGTGGTGTTCTTTGTAGGACATATTGTAAAACCAAAGGGTTAGGCTACATAACCAATGGGTCTGAGAAGCAGTTTGAAATTCATTTTTTTTTATTCTATCAACTGTTCCAAAGCTAATTGGAATTTATATGTCAATTTATTGAATTGTTGTTGCAAAATTTTACCTCAGATTAATTAGGTCAAAGATTAAATTCCAATGCAGTGTGTTTATCTTCATTTTTGAGATAGCTCACTGCAACTCAATGAAGTATTCTGAGATTTATGCCGACAATTTTGAGTAGATGCTTCTGCCTTCCCTAAAGAAACAGACTACTATGAAGCAACCCTGATTCTTGTCCTATATCATTCAAACTCATCTTCTATGCTGAGTAACTTAGAAAAACACAACTTATTAGAATAGCATACATCTGTATGATCTGTTCCTTGGTAAGAAAATTTTCTCTAAATTATTTCCTACTACTTCTCACTTAATGCTTCCTAAATTAATATCAGACTTCCTATAATTCTCTGCACAAGCCATGTTGTGTGAAGCCTCTGTGCCTTCCCTTTTGCTGTTTCTTGTTTGGCTTATCCCTAGACACACATCAAGACTTGACTTAGGTATGGTTTCTTCTAAAAAATTCCCCAACTCCACACTTAACCTATCTTGGGTGGTGGTTCCCTCACCTTTTTTTTTTTAGTGTTTATGCTCTTCTTGACTTCATGAACTGTCTTAATCTCTTGTTTTCCCAGAAATTAGGGAGAAAGTCTACAAGATATTCAAGACATCAGGGGTGATTTACCAGGGCAAACCCTATACTCTTAGGAGAAAATCTAAATAAGAGTGAGATTCAGCAACTGGATCAGAGCTATAAATTCCCAGATTGGTCTTCAGTCTCTACGGGATCAATGTGATTATGCCTGTCCTCTCTGACATCAGATAAATCAAGAATTTGATCTTCGGATTTTCACCCTGCACTGCCTCTTTAAAACTGTTATGTGCTTTTATTATCAGTGAACTATATCTTTCAACTTTCAAGTGGGTTCTACTATGTTAGAATTGGGTCAACAAATTCATAGTCACAGTTACTTAAAAATTGGGTAATATATTCTCAGCCTTAATTTTTTAAGTTGATAATACTAGTCATTTTAATCTACCTAAAGTTTTTCCTATAATTTAAAGAATACAGACTTGCTGACAAAGTATAAATAGAAGTAGTTTCCAAATACTTTTATCTAAATTCACCTCTTTCAGTAAATGGCATTTTTAACTGGAGAAAATCTCTGAAACATATCTATGGTCTTAGATTTTCCCTATGGCCATTAATATAAATTTTATAATGAGACTCCCTTTAGGTAGTCACCAAACTATTGATGAAATTAGATAATTTAAGTCCTTGATTGAGGGTTGGGACTGAGTGAAAAGTCGACAAGCTGGATATAACTGGTGACAATTGATAAAAGCTATAGCTACTCTTAGCTTCATTAAATCCTCTCTTTGGCTAAACAGACCTTCCCATACTTGCTGACGGCAACTGATGGAATTTCTATCTCATGGCCATAGAGAACATATGGGCTTTCCAGAGGAAGAAAGGTACACTTATTTATGCACCAACCCATGCTAGCAAGATTGTCAGGCAAAATGAAAGCCAGGATCTTCCCTTCTGCCAGTTAATTGGAGGAACAGCTATAAAGTAAGCGAGTGTGTGTGTGTGTGTGTGTGTAAATTATTCTGTTTTTCAAAGGTACAACCTGACATAAAAGAATCTGAAACAGATTTACAACCAGCACTATAACCCAAATAATAGTTTTTAGTTATATAAAAAATAAGAAATAAAATAATGAAAAATTATTTATGTTAGGGGTAGGATACAGAAAAATGCTTTGTGTTGAAACAAGTAAAAACTATTTTTATGAATATGAATTTTATAGAACTTTTCATCAAGCATAGATGTGTGTGGGAATGAAGGTTGTAAGAAATTGTTTCAATTGTTAAAAAGTTTAATTTTTTTAATTCAAAATATTTTGTCTTTGCTGCAATGGTATGAGAAATTTTATAGTCTTGTAGCCATACTCATAAGAAATGGAAACATTTTGATTAAATCCAAAATAAAATCTTTTATTTAGTGGAAATACTAAGCCATGCTGGAAAAGTGAATGTTACAAAGCTTTTTATATATATATATATATATATATATATATATATATATATATATATATAATCCTTTGGCAGTGGAATAGAAAGTCTTTAGAAGGATTGAAATTGTCACTAAGGACCTAAGAGATGTCTCTGTTATTCAAGCCTAGGGATCAGCTTCAGTCATCTTGGGAGAATTGAAATACTTTTGTTCCTCTTTACAGAATAGACTATGGAGAGCAGGATGAGGCAAGGAATTTTGATTACCAAGAATTAACTTCAGGTAATAGGATTAGAGCTTTTAAATTATAAAGGTCAATAGGCCAACTTTCAGTTACATCAATGAAAACCAACTATAATAAAATGCTGTAGCCCTAACTGGTTTGGCTCAGTGGATAGAGCGTTGGCCTGCGAACTGAAGGGTCACAGGTTTGATTCCGGTCAAGGGCATGCACCTTGGTTGTGGGCACATCCCCAGTAGGAGGTGTGCAGGAGGCAGCTGATCGATGTTTCTAACTCTATCCATCTCCCTTCCTCTCTGTAAAAAATCAATAAAATATGTTTTAAAAATAAAATACTGTAAAGTCTAGTTTTTCTGGTATTCCACCAACTAGAACTTTCTATTCAAGGGTTCTGCTACACAGATCATTGAAAATTATTTTCACTAGTGATTCTGAGGCCCTAAAACATCCTGGAAGCTTTCCCAAATTGTCAAAGAAAGAAGGAATGATTTTAGTAGCATTTGAATGTTAAACATATTTTGTAGTATTCAAGTGCTCTTAAAATTGAGGCTCCAAGTGTGGTACAAAAGTATAGTACCTTCAATTCAACAATTATGTGACCAATGAGAAATATAATTTTAAAGTCAGATTTAACGTAGAGCCAGACGAAATAATTTTGTTGACCTTACATGGCCCGCAGGCTGGACATTCTCATCCCCTGCCTTAAATGAAAAATTGGTATAATAGTATGGAAAAATTTAACAACTGATCTATACCTAATTTTCTAATTTTAGATTTTAATTTAAAAGCACCCATTTTGTCAACTATGACTTTTTCCCCGACAAAAATCTTTATTGGTTGTTACGATTTTCTTGCTAGTCTAGTTCATGGAAAGAAGGTTCCTATTTTATTACCAATGAATGTGCTATACATGATTTCTTTAGACGTCTATTGAAAATTACAATGGGGTCCTAACTGGTTTGGCTCAGTGTATAGAGCATCGGCCTGTGGACTGAAGGGTTCCAGGTTCGATTCTGGTCAAGGGCATGTACCTTGGTTGCGGGCACATCCCCAGTAGGGAGTGTGTAGGAGGCAGCTGATCAATCTAACTCTATATCCCTCTCCCTTCCTCTCTGTAAAAAATCAATAAAATATATTTTTTTAGAAGAAAATGACAATGGGTATTATGTCTAAGATATTTTTGTTATGATATCATGTTCATCTGTAAACTTATTATTCTGTTCCTCAAATCCATCTTCTGCCTTTTTCTGACTTACTTTATGGCTCCAGGAGTCTGAACACTGTGAATGAATCTCCTGAGCTCCTTTGCTGGATGGTTTCAGGTTGGATTTAGCCAATGCGGACGAGGGGGGTCCTCAGCAAATCAAAGTTTGGGAGAAGAAAAAGAATAAGGTCAGGGTATTCATTCTTTGCTTCATTCCTGCTTTAAGCTATGGTTCAGGGCTGCATCCCTCCACATCTGTTTGCAGCATCTCTTTCTTGATTCCAATTTTCACTGGGCTCTGTTTCTTTCCCTTACCCGTTCATGCCTAAAGGTGGTAATTGCTTCCCACTCTTGCTAGTCTCTGGTTGCCTCGTTGTATCTATTTTCCCCCCTTTACTCTGTTTTAAAATATCTTAATTATATTTACTACTGGAATCTTGACTGTTACAATTTCTTTAAGGAGTGTTCTAATTCCCAGGAAGAAAATACTACACTTATAAGAATTTTGTTTTCTACAAAACAGAACAAAATTTTGACATGGTTGCCTAGTATTCAACTGCAAGCTATTGTGGTAATTAAGGTTAACAATGAACCTCCAGGAGACTCTGGGAGTCAGAAACATACTTGCTGTCTTGGGGTTTTGTTATAGATTCTGTTCTAGTCTTGCTGCATTGTATCTCACCTAGGCCTTTAAGTCCACACTGATGTCAGAGAAAAGTGAATTAGACATGGAGGTTATCATGTCATTCCTCTGCTCAAAACTGCCCATCATTTCCAATACCTACAAGGTTCTTCAGGACCTGCTTGCAGCCTACATAGCCAGAATTATCCCCAGACACTTCCCCTGTCACACTCAGTGAAACCACTTGGAGTTTTGTAAGGACTCTATACTCTCTTATATGCTACAACTTGAATGCTCATCTTATTTGTCTCGATGTCTAATTCTCTGAGATGTTTACCTTGATTTCTTAAGACAGATTTAAAGTTTCCCTTTACTATGCTTCCACGGGTCTTTTTATAGTCTTCCATTATAATATTTATTTTGCGTTACTGAAATTGTTGATTCATTTGTCTATCCGTCCACAAGAAGTAAGCTTCTTTTTAAAAAAATTTCTTTATTGATTAAGGTATTACATATGTGTCCTTATCCCCCTAGTACCCCCAAGATGTAAGCTTCTTAAGGTACTCTACATGCTGTTGTCATTGCATTTTCATGCTAAACAATATCTGGCACATCATTGAAATAATCACTTGGTGGTTCTCAATCTTGGCTACACATTAGAATCACCGAGGGAGAATCTTTAAAAAATCTTGATGCCTAGGCCTTATCCCATCCAATTGAATTAGAATCCACAAGCAGGGGATCCTACACCAGTTTATTTTAAATCCCCCAGGTGATTCTAATGTGTAGCTAAGGTTGAAAACTGTGATAAATAGTTGTTGAATGAATCGATAAGTGTTAAAGGCAATTTAGAAGAAATAAAGGGTGCACTAGAATGTCAATAGTCATTTTCTCTGATTAATGGTAGCTTTGCATTCTTTGTATTTTTCTATATTTTTAAGATTTCCTACAATGAATATATATCACCTCACTATTAGAAAATATAAAATTATTAAGTGATTTTTTCTATTAGCACTATGCAATCTAACTGTTTCATAAATAATGGTATTTGGGGATTAAACCAAAGATTTTACTTATAAACCTTAGGCACATCACCTGATGTGTGTGTCTGTGTGCTTAAGAGGTTGAAGGGACAAGTCCCTGCAGTCAGTGACCTGGTATTGCTCCATTCACTATATTTACCATTCAGTTCCATTGATTATTTACAAAAAGAAACTTATTCCAGTATTGAGGAGACAGCTATTAAATAATGGTCCTGCTTTCACATTTAACAAAAAGGAGATGATAAACATATGTCCTTTGCTAGGCAGGACTGTGGAATTTGGGCAAAAGTACTCACATGCTACAATAAGAGAGAAAAACATTGTAATGATAATGATAAAGTTTCACCAGCATTTAGACTACAAATAATGACAAATGTCAATATTTTTCTAACCTGAGGAAGAAGGTAACATTTTAAGAGGAACTGAGGGAAGGTTGCTGTGCCTTTAAGAGATGAGGATGGCTGGTCTTTGGTGATGTGCTCTAGAGCCTAGGAAAAGTCACTGCCCGACTTATGGAGAAGGGCTATAGCTTGATTCAGACCTGTATCCTTGGGTACAGAATACAGTTGCAGAATGCAGGACGAACTTTTGCTTTGTCAAATCTGCCTGCATTAATAAGTCTGTAGTGTGCTAGCCTCTCTTTTATTGGGATCAGTTTGGAGGTATGGTGATAGTAGTGATTATGTATTTAGTAAAACAATTTCTGAGTTCCAGTCATGGAGTGCTTAGTTTGGAGAGAATTTTAGCTGAATCCTTTTGTTTTTATATAAAGAAATCATGGCCCTTTAGAAAGGGAGCCAACATCCTGAGGTTACCCAGTAAGTTTGTGGCAGTACTCTAGATGCCAAAGTGCCAGACCAGGCTGTCTTGATAACACCGACATTCTTCCCAGGCCAGCAGTGATGCCACTGGGGGTCACATGTCCTTTGGGATGCTCTGGTAGGTACATAGGTGGTGTGTGAACACACCCTCTGTCACTCAGTGGACTGTATAAGGAAGGAAGACATCCATTGAGGTTCCATCTGCTCCTTGTCTGGAGTGGGGATTTACTTAACAGTAACTCCTTCCCAATTGTGAATGTTACAATTTTTAATTGAAGTATATGACTTTCCACAGGGTGTCATCTTGGAGCTGGAATAAAGAGTAAAACCTAGGCCCAAAACCACTGGTGAGAGCAGGTGGAAGGCTTTCTTTCCCTTCTATTCTTGTGGAATGTATGTGCTCTGGTCCATCATTGCAGAAGCAAATAAAATGAATCACAGAAGTGTTTAACCTTTCTTAATCTCAAGTATTTAAGGATTCTCACCTCTTTGGCCAAATAACCTATTACAGAAACGATGTTTACATATTATATTGAAAGAAACAATTTTCTATATCACCAAGAAACTTGTATAGAATGCCTAGTACTGTACCTAGAATATATTAGGTATGCAATAATGGTAGCTACTCCTAATATTTTACCATTAATCAGTTGTACTTTGAAGAGTAGCAGCAGTGGAAGTGAATCAGTTTATCTTATAAACTACATATTGGTAATATCATGTAAATAATGATTTGTAGGCATTTCTAGTAAAATCCAGAAAATTTGGGGATGGAGAGAAAAGTTGTGGTAAAGGGCTTTTGTCAGAATGTGGATACAAAATACTGAAATCAGCTCACAGGCTCCTAGATAAAATGTCAACTGGACTCTTTTAGGAATCAGAAATTGAAGAATGGAGCTGGGTTGTAGATCAAAGACTATAATTTTTCTGGAGCTCCAAGTTGAACATGTTGAACAGCTTTGGTTTTTCTCCCCAAAACCTTAGGTAATCATACTTGCTTTTTCCATATAATCTTTAGAATTGATCAGAACTAGACAAATAAACATTTTTTTTTCTCTCCATCTCCCCTCATTATCTTTCTCAAAGGCTTGAAATGCTTTATGGGTAAAAGTGCATGTTCACCCAAATAAAATTCTTTAGTGGTCAAAATGGAAATGATGAACTTTATTGTGAAAATGACCAACTAAAAAGAGTGCAGTTTTTAATAATTTGAACCAAGAATCTTAATTGTTGTAACTAACATTAAAATTGACTGGACTCCAAGGTTGGAAACTAACTACAAAGTGCTTTTATTTATTCAGAATATTTTCATGACTGGTTTTAAGGTAAGTGATGTGTGTATGGGTCTTCATTAAAGCACACAAAAGCTATAAAGAGCTAAAAAATCACGAGAGGTCACTGCATGAATAAGATACTTATTTTTATAGCAATAAAACACCTGGGGGCCAGTCTATTCTTTTATTTGTTACCAGAGGCCTGGTACACGAATTCGTGCATGGGTGGGGTCCCTCAGCCTGGCTGGAGATCAGGGGAGGGGCTGCAGGAGGTTGCTGGCCAGCCTGCTGCGATCGGGGCCCATCGGGGCCAGCCAGCAGGGGAGCGGGAGGGACCATAGGAGGGTGGCTGTGGGAGAGCACTAACCACCAGAGGGCAGCTCCTGCATTGAGCATCTGCCCCTTCATGGTCAGTGTGCATCATAGCAACTGGTAGACCGGTTGTTAGGTTGTTTGGTTGCTTAGGCTTTTATATATATACTAGAAGCCCGGTGCACGAAATTCGTGCACGGCGGGGGGTTGTCCCTCAGCCCAGCCTGTACCCTCTCCAATCTGGGACTCCTGGAGGGATGTCCGACTGCCTGTTTAGGCCCGATCCTGGTGGGATCGGGCCTAAACGGGCAGTCGGACATCCCTCTCATAATCCAGAACTGCTGGCTCCCAACTGCTTGCCTGCCTGCCTTCCTGATTGCCCCTAACCGCTTCTGCCTGCCAGCCTGATCACCCCCTAACCACTCTGCTGCCAGCCTGGTTGATGCTTAACTGCTCCCCTGCCAGCCTGTTTGCCTCCAACTTCCCTCCTCTGCCAGCCTGGTCACCCCTAACTGCCCTCTCCTGCAGGGTTGATCACCTCCAACTGCCCTCCCTTGCAAGCCTGGTCCCTCTCAACTGCCCTCCCTTGCAGGCCTGGTCCCTCACAACTGCCCTCCCTTGCAGGCCGGGTGCCTCCCAACTGCCCTCTCCTGCTGGCCATCTTGTAGTGGCCATCTTGTGTCCACATGGGGGCAGGATCTTTACCACATGGGGCAGCTATATTGTGTGTTGCAGTGATGATCAATCTGTATATTACTCTTTTATTATATAGGATAGAGGCCTGGTGCACGGGTGGAGGCCAGCTGGTTTGCCCTGAAGGGTGTCACAGATAAGGGTAGGGGTTCCCTTGGGGTGTGGGGCGGCCTGAGCGAGGGGCCTGTGGTGGTTTGCAGGCCGGCCACGCCCTCTGGCAACCCAAGGGGAGGCCCTGGTATCTGGAATTTATTTTCCTTCTACAATTGAAACTTTGTAGCCTAGAGCGGAGCCAAGCCTGCTGCTCCCTCCGGGGCGGCAGCCATTTCTGTGGCAGTTAATTCACCTTCTACAATTGAAACTTTGTAGCCTTAAGCGGGTGGGCCCGGCCAGGGTGTGCAGAAAGCTTTGCTTCCCCTGTTGCTGCCAGCAACCCTGGCCTGCTCTCTCAAGCTCCATTTTGCCGCCATTTGTTTGAATTTGTTTACCTTCTATAATTGAAACTTTGTAGCTTGAGTGGAGGCTTAGGCCTGCAACGGCTATGGAAAGCTTGGCTTGCTCTGTTACCTGGGAAACCTTGCTCTCTGTGGCTGTAACCATCTTGGATTGGGGTTAATTTGCATACTCGCCCTGATTGGCTGGTGGGCGTGGCTTGGCTGGTGGGCGTGGCTTATGTAGCAGAGTGATGGTTAATTTGCATATTACCATTTTATTAGAGAGGATAGACTAGAGGCCTGGTGCATGAAATTTGTGCACTGGGGGGGGTGTGTGGGTGTCCCTCAGCCCACCCTGCACCCTCTCCAATCTGGGACCCCTCGGGGGATGTCCGACTGCCAGTTTAGGCCCGATCCCTGTGGGCAGTTGGACATCCCTCTCACAATCCGGGACTACTGGCTCCTAAACACTTGCCTGCCTGCCTGCCTAATTGCCCCTAACCGCTTATGCCTGCCAACCTGATCACCCCCTAACTGCTCCCCTGCCAGCCTGATTAACACCTAACTGCTCTCCTGCCGGCCCGATCACCCCCAACTGCCCTCCCCTGCTGGCCTGATCTCACCCACAACTGCCCTCCCCTGCTGGCCTGGTCCCCCCCAATGCCCTCCCCTCCCAACCTGGTTGCCCCCAACTGCTCTTCCTTGTCGGCCTGATCTCGTCCCCAACAGACCTCCCCTGCTGACCTGATCTTGCCCCCAACTGCTCTCCCCTGCCAGCCTGATCTTGCCCCCAACTGCCCTTCCCTGCTGGCCTGATCGCCCCTAACTGCCTCTGACTGCCTGATCACCCCTAACTGCCCTCCCCTGCTGGCCTGATCTCATCCCCAACTGCCCTCCCCTGCTGGCCTGATCTCGCTCCCACCTGCCCTCCTCTGCCAGCCAATTTGGTTCTGATTGGTCAGTTTCTATGCCAGTTAGCATTAAAAGCCCCGCCTCCTAGGCAGCCATTGGCTCCTTGCAATTCACCCAGATTTGATTCTGACTGGTCGGTTTTTATGCCAGTCAGCATCTCCGGGCCTGATCATAGAGGCAGGGGTGATCAGCAGCTGCCCCAGGCTGCTGGCAAGCAGCTGAACTGCTGACCTCTGGGAGAGAGAGAGAGGCTTGGCTTCTGGCGAGGCCGGGAGAGAGAAGCAGGATCTGATCACTCTGCTTCTCTCTCCGAGACTCGCCAGCAGCCCTGCTGATCAGCCCTGCCTCTCTCTCTCTCTCTCTCTCTGAGAGGTCAGCAGTTTAGCCCACTCGCCTGCTGCATGCGCAGCCTGGTGAACGGTTGAGCCCCCCTGTCATTGCAGATGTGACGGACCCAGGGTTTTTATATATTAGTACTAGTGGCCCAGTGCACAAAATTCGTGCACATTAAAAGGGAATTAATTAGAGGAAATATTTTAATATTGCTATTTGCCCTTTCTCTATAATAGAAGTATCAGAGATGAAAGAAAATTAGTAAAATGTATATGAAAATATCCCTACTGTCAGAGTCTGGGGCACACCTCAGGACCCAGATTCAAGTCCCTGCCCACCCATGTGCACCTCGAAATCATGCAAGACCCAGACCTGGCTGGCCCTCCCCCCTCCCCCCCACCATCAAACCCAAGAAAACTGGTTTTGATTCCTACATCTTTTCACATTCTGAATTTGGGATTCAGAGATATGAAATGTGGAAGATAAAAAAAAAAAAAAGCAAATAAGAACCAGTTCCTGATCCTAAGTAGTTTACATTTTAGGAGAAAAGGTAAGGCATGATCATGTCATCAATATATCCTGCTTGACTAATTTAGTTACAAAATAAGGTTACATTTCTTTTAAATGTTTAACTAATGCCCTAACTGGTTTGGCTCAATAGGTAGAGCATTGGCCTGTGGACTGAAGATTCCTGGGTTTGATTCCAGTCAAGAGCACATGTCCTGGTTGTGGGTTCGATCTCCAGTAGGGAGTATGCAGGAGGCATCCAATCAATGATTCTCATAATTGATGTTTCTATCTCTCCCTCTTCCTTCCTTTCAATAAAAATATATTTAAAAAATAATAAATAAATGTCTAACTAATAACTATCTGTATTCATTAACTTCTGAGACAGTGCTAGACATAGAGTAAATGATAAAAAGTTTGTGATTCATTTATTATTTATATAATATTATAACTGGCTATATATGACTAGGTTTTCTCAAATAGGATTAATTGAATTTAAATGTTTATTCTGTATCTTCCAATATACAGGGTGGGGCAAAAGTAGGTTTACAATTGTTTGTGTGGAAATTAATATAATAATTAATAAATACTAGTAATAATACAAGAATAAACTCTTGTTTTATGTGCTCACAACTGTAAACCTAATTTGCCTATTCTGTATTGTACAGTGTTTATTCTTCTTCAATAAAGCAATGTCCATTAAATACCAAAGCGGAAATTTTCTTAAGTTAAAAAGAATCAGACCAAAATGGATTGGAAACAACTTAAATGCCCATCAATGGATGAATGGATAAAAATGATGTGGTGCATATGCACAATGGAATATTATTCGACCCTGAGAAAGGAGGAAATCCTGCCATTTGTGATGGACCTTGAGCACATTATACTGAGTGAGATAAGTCAGAGAAAGACAAGTACTGCATGATATCACTTATATGTGGAATCTAAAATAGTTAAACTTGTAGAAAAAGAGAGTAAAATGGTGGGGGGTGGGGGATATGATTGGTGTTGCTTAAAGGTGCAAACTTGCAGTGAGTAGCAAATTAGCTATAGTGAACTAGTGCACAGTATGATGAATATAGACAACAATATTCTAACTAGAGGCCTGATGCATGAAATTTGTGCAAGGGGCTTGGCCCTCACAGCCCGGCTTCATCCAGAAGGTCGTCCAGAAGGACATCCATAATGATGTCCAGAAGGTCCTTCAGCTGTCCAGTCTAATTAGCATACTATGCTTTTATTATTATAGATTATGTAATATGATAAATATTACTACAATAGCAATCATATTACAATATATGAATATATCAAAGTAATCCATTATACACCTTAAATTTACACAACGTGTTATGCCAAATCTATATATATACTAGTAAAACCCTAATGTGCAAATAGACCAAACAGCGGAACAGCTGAACTATCGAACAACCGAACAATCAGTTGCTATGATGTGCACTGACCACTAGGGGGCGCGTGAAGAACATGGAAGGCATCAGTCATGGCAGGATAGTGGAGCAGGTGAGTGGGGGTGCCAGACCAAGGCAGAGCACTGGTCGCTGTCATTGGGGTGAGCCTCTGGTGGTTACTGAAAATTCTTTCCTCCTACATGCAGCTGTCCAGCCCAGTGCTCGCACCTGCTGCTGGTGCTGGCCCCGCTTGCACCCGCTGCCAGCACCCAGAGTGCTATCACTTTAGAGAAAATATTTTATTCTAAGTCATTTTATTAAGCCATTTGATCAACTCAATATGACCTTGCTATAATTGGCAATGTCCAGAAATAGTAATTATTTTTTTTATAGAATCTAAGTAAATAAGGTAATCTTTATGGATGCCTGAATATGAACTAAACTGAAAATAAGTAATTTTTTTAATCCTCACCAGAGGATATTTCTTTTTTTCAAATTAAATTTATTGGGGTGACATTGGTCAACATGATCATATAGGTTTCAGTGTGGGTTTCTATGTTACAAGAGCTGTATATTGTGCCCACTACCCAAAGTCAAATCTTCTCCTATCACCACTACTGTTTGTGTTCACAAATTTCAGTTTCATAGCCCACATATGAGTGAAATCATATGGTTCTTAGCTGTTTCTGACTGACTTATTAAACTTTGCATAATATTCTCAAGGTCAATCCATGTTGTTGCAAATGGCACTATTTCATCCTTTCTTATGGCTGAGTGGTATTCCATGCTATCTAATAAAAGTAATATGCAAATTGACCATCACTCCAACACACAAGATGGCTGCCCCCATGTGGTCAAAGATCCTGCCCCCATGTGGACACAAGATGGCCACCACAAGATGGCCATCAGGGGAGGGCAGTTGGGAGGGACCAGGCCTGCAAGGGAGGGCAGTTGAGGGCGATCAAGCCTGCAGGGGAGGGCAATTAGGGGTGACCAGGCCTGCAGGGGAGGGCAGTTAGGGGCAACCAGGCTGGCAGGGGAGAAGTTAGGCATCAATCAGGCTGGCAGGGCAGTGGTTAGGGGGTGATCAGGCTGGCAGGCAGAAGTGATTAGGGACAATCAGGAAGGCAGACAGGCGAGCAGTTGGGAGCCAGCAGTCCTGGATTGTGAGAGGGATGTCCAACTGCCTGGATTGTGAGAGGGCCTAAATGGGCAGTCGGACATCCCTTGAGGGGTCCCAGATTGGAGAGGGTGCAGGCTGGGCTGAGGGACACACTCCTCGTGCACGAATTTTGTGCACCGGGCCTCTAGTTGTGTATATTATCCAGTCCTCCATTGCGGACACTTTGGTTGTTTCCATGTCTTGGCCACCATGAATAATGCTGCAATAGAATGTGAAGAACTTTAGAAAGGGAGGAATTCACCATCCACAAATGTTAGTGCTTGATTTGTGGGGAAAGTTTACAAATACTTGAAAACTACCATGATTTTTAGATTCAGGAATTTTCTTGGATCAGATTTATTATATGTGAACTATCTCAAGTTTTTCTTAGATGTATAATTGTTAAACAGAGAAGTAATCTGCTATCAGTGTATTTGATTTTGTTAATATTTAATATATATACTCAAATTTACATTGATCTAAATTTACTATTTTTGGGGAGCTATTTGGAAAAGACTAATGAACTCTTAACACTATGTTAGACTTTGAAAAGTAGCTGATTGCCCTAGCCAGTTTGGCTCAATGGATAGAGTGTCAGCCCATGGACTGAAGGGTCCTGGGTTTGATTCTGGTCAAGGGCATGTACCTGCTAAATGAAATGGAGGCAAACAATTTATCAGATATAAAGTTCAAAGTAATGGTTATAAGAATACTCAAGGAACTTAACGAGAATTTCAAGAAACTTAGTGGGAACTACAACAGCATGAAACAAGGAATAGAAACCATAAATAAGAATCAGTTGAAAATGAAGAATAAGACATCTGACATCAAGAATACACTGGAAGGGCCCTAGCCAGTTTGGTTCAGTGGATAAAGCATCGGCCTGTGGACTGAAGGGTCCTGTGTTTGATTCCAGTCAAAGACACGTACCTCAATTGCAGGCTCCTCCCTGGCCCGGGCCCTGGTCAGGGCTCATGCAGGAGGCAACCAAGCCATGTGTTTCTCTCACATTGATGTTTCTCTGTCCTTCCTTCTCTCTTCCTCTCTCCCTAAAAATCAACGAAAAAATATCCTCGGGTGAGGATTAACAAAAAAACAAAAAACAAAAAAAAAAAAGAAAGAAAAGAAAAGTAGCTGTTTATTAGATGCAATCTTTAGCACACCTACCTTCGCATTATAATAATGGGCTATGGAGAAATACACTTGATTCCTGGCTACAACGCCTCATTCTTCACATTAGGCCAGAAAATGTAGCTTCTCTTATTTGAGTGTATGCATTGTAATTAATGACAAAACGCAAAAAGACTCCATTTTACCCTTTTATCGCCATTACATCCTCTTTGCCTTGATTTTCCCTAGCTATGTCTTTATGGGGCTATAAAGGTACATCAAAGGATGTCTTCTCTTTTGCGAACCATTTGGATGACTACACAGTTTCTGACCCAGGCTGTGAGTAACTTGCACAAGGAGCAAATGGGTAGATTAATACAGTCGTCAATAAAGATATCTGACTTCTATTTCTATGTTATTTTCAAAAATGGAATAAATAGTACCTGAGCTGAAGAAAAGTGCAGCAAAAAGTCCCTTTAAAAAACAGTAAATAAAAGTACAACCGATCCATTCAAACGATTATTGTTCTTTTGTGAAAAGGACAAGTTTGAGGTTAATGTGACATTATCTATGTAATACTACAAAACCTCTTGGCCTTGAAAGGTATGTCAACATGCTACCAGCTTTGGGTTACCTTAGTAACCAATAGAATAAGGCCTTGTGAGTATTTAGTGACCAAGGAAAGTGGAAAGCCATTTAGGTGTTCTAAGTGGAAACAAAATATATATTTTTTCATTGCATCAAACCAGTTTGTGTTCTTTTCTTTACTCATTTCCAAGCTTTTAGAATAGTTAAATTTAAAAACTTTTGAAAATAATTTGGTTAAAAAACAAAAGCAAAAATAGTACCAGGAAATCCAAGACAAATAATTGTGCTTCAGACATAAATAGCAGTTTGTATTAAATCCTCAATTTATTTATTTATTTATTATTTTAAAATATATTTCTTATTGATTTCAGAGAGGAAGGGGCGGGGGAGAGAGAGAGATAGAAACAGCAATGATGAGACAGAATCATTGCTGGATTGCCTCCTGCACACCCCACACTGGGGATTGAGCCCTCAACCTGGGCATGTGCCCAGACCAAGAATGGAACCGTGACCACCTGGTTCATAGGTCCATGCTCAACCACTGAGCAACACCGGCCAGGCTGAAATACTCAATTTAAATTTACATTAAAATAGACCAAAAAAGTCAATCTGCTGATGGGCATAACTGAGTGAGCAGATCTGATACCCTTTATGGTAATGTTCCTATCACAGAGGAAGTGATTTGACACACTAGAGGTCATTCTGCGTTACACTTTTGAATTTAGATAAATTTGTTGGTTTCAAACAGCCAAGATAAGTACATTTTCAGTAGTATCTTGATACAGTTGGATAGCTCAAGTGTAATTTCAGTGATATCTTTGTGTAAATTATCAGACTGAATAGAATATGAGCAATTGTTAGTGACTGGGGATGTGTCCAGTTCAGTCCCTCCTTCCCACAGCTCATGAGGAAGGAAGCAGGATAAGTAAACGCGTTCCTTGCCTGCTGCTGCTTCTCCATCTACTACGCTGCCTTTGCAACATCACCATGAAGGGTCTCAGATCTGGTCACTCGGTTATGCCAATCAGCAGATTGACTTTCTCTTTGTCCTTTTACCCCAGAGTACATGTTTTTCGAGGATGGCCCTAGCAAAACAAAAGCGAAATGAGGCTTTTTTTAAACACCCTAAGTTAGAATATAATTTACATGCCATAAAACACAGCCATTTTAAGGATACACTTAAACAGGTTTTAGTATACTAGTATTTACAGAGCTGTGCCGCTATCACTACAACCTAATTTTAGAATATTTCCATTTCCCTCAAAAGAATCCCTGTACTATTAGCAGTCATACTCCATTCCCATCCCCCATGCCAGGTAAACACTAATCTACTTTCTGTTTATATAGATTTGCCTGTTCTAGACTTTTCATATAACTGGAATCATATAATAAGTGGCCTTTTGTGATAGACTTCTTTCATTTAGCATGTTTTGTACCATTCCTTTTTCATGCTGAATAATATTTCATTGTACTGGGTAGACCACAACTTATCTATTTTTTAAACATATTTTTATTGATTTCAGAGAGGAAGGGAGAGGCAGAGAGAGATAGAAACATCAATGATGAGAGAGAATCATTGATCAGCTGCCTCCTGCACACCCCACACTGGGGACAGAGCCCACAACCCAGGCATATGCCCTGACCGGGAATCGAACTGTGACCTACTGGTTCATAGGTTGACACTCAACCACTGAGTCACACTGGCCAGGCAATTCTTGCACTGATAGACATTTGGGTAGTTTCTACTTTTTTTTTATTATGAATAATGCTGCTACGAACATTAATGTACAAGCTTTTGTGTGGATATGTGTTTTAATTTCTCTTGGATGGATACCCAGGAGTGGAGTTGCTGGGCATTATGGTAGCCTTACCTTTAATCATTTGTGAATCTGCCAGACTGTTTTCCAAAGTGGCTGCACTATTTTACATTTCCACCAACAATGTATAAAGGTTCATATGTCTCCACATCCTCTTTTGATTTTACATAGCCATCCCAGGGAAATCTCATTGTGGTTTTGATTTGCATCTACTTGATGATTAATAATATTGAGCATATTTTTATGTGCTTAGTCATCTGTATATCTTCTTTGGAGAAATGTCTACTCAGATCCATTGCACTTTTTTTTATTGGGTTACTTGTCCTTTTATCGAATTTTAAGAGTTGTTTGAATATTCTGGGTAAAGTCTCTTATTAGACATATGATTTGCAAATATTTTCTTAGTTTGTAGGGTATCTTTTCACTTTCTTAATGGTGTCATTTGAGGTGCAAAATTTTATGCAGGCAGTTATAGGCCTTTAATCTAATAAACTGACCATGGTATTCAGTTTCCAAGGAAATTTTATGCATTAGTTATATATTGCTGCTTAACAAATGACCACAAATTTAACAGCTTAAAGCAACACAAATTTATTATCTCACAGTTTCCCTGGGTTCAGAATTCAGTGCATTTTAGATGGGGGTCCTCTGTTCAGGGTCTCAAAAGACTGAAATCAAAATGTTAGCCAGCTGTGTCCCTATATAGAAGGCTGACTAGGGAAAGATTCCATTTCAATCTTCCTCAAATTGTTGGAAACATTAATTTCTTTAAGGTTATATAACTGAGATCCCTGTTTTCTTGCTTTCTGTCAGCCAGGATGGCCTTCAACTCCTAGAGGCCACTCTCTGATCCTAATCCTGTGGCCTCCTCCATAAGCCAATTTCCAACATGACCATTTGCTCCTTCAAGGCCAGAAGAAGAATCTCTCTCACACTTGGAATCTGTCTGACTTCAGGAAGGACCAAATCTCTTTTAAATACTCACCTGATTACATCAGGCATACCCAGGATAATCTTCCTTTTGACTAACCCAAAGTCAACTGATTAGCAACCTAACCATGGGAGTTATATCCCATCATAGTCACAGGTTCTCCCCACAATCAAGGACTCTATTGGTGTGTACACCAGGGGGTAGGGATGTTAAGGGACATTTTAGGATTCTGCCTACCACATATTGAAAAGCTAACTTCTAATCTATTTCTGTATGGAGAGATTTATACGAGAGGCATTTTAGTTATTTCTTCTGTGATTTCCACGTCTATTTAGAGGTAAAAAACATAACAACATGGAGTTTTTACATCCAAGTTGTTATACTCACTTGATTTTGTTTCTGAGAGAACAAAAGGTAAGAGTGAATAGGCAAATAAGAGGCTTTAATAAACAGACATGTTTCAAATAATTATACTATATGAATATTACCAAGGCTAAAGGTACTGAAATAGTAGTGTTCTCATGAAATGTCTTTATTTGAAAATCCATTTTAAAGGTAAAATACTTTTATTTATATTTTCTCCCACTTTTATTGAGAAGGATAAAATACTTTAAATTTAATGTTTCAAATATTTCTGTTAAAATCAAACTCCTCTTCTCACTCCTGCCCCTTTCTTATGCCCAAGCAACAAGGAATGGAATAGTTTGCATATCTGGTCTCAGAATAATTAATTAAGAGAGCAAATATTAGTGAAAACAATAATCTTGAATGATGCATTATTGCTGCTTTAGTATGTTATTTTTTACTAGAGGCCCGGTGCATGAAATTTGTGCACTCGGGGTGGGGTGGGGGGCTCCTTCAACCCAGACTGCACCCTCTTGCAGTCAAGGAGTCCTTGGAGGATGTCCGACTGATGGCAGTTGGACATCCTTAGTGTTGCTGCAGAGGTGGGAGAGGCTCCCACCACCACTGCTGTGCTCGCCAGCCATGAGCCCGGCTTCTGGCTGAGCAGCACTCCCCCTGTGGGAGCACACTGACCACCAGGGGGCATCTCCTGTGTTGATTGTCTGCCCTGTGGTGGTCAGGGAGCATCATAGCAATCAGTCACTCCACCATTTGGTCGATTTGCATATTAGCCTTTTATTACATAGGATTTCACAATGCTCTGTGGCTTTAAATAACTGAAGCTTCTGATAATTGAATATTCTTGGAAAGATTAAAATTCCTTTACTATTTCTGGCTTAAAACAATTTGGTGATGACATTATATTGTATAACTGAACTTTGCTAGGAGGGGAAAATTTAAATTTTCTCACCAAAAAGAAAAAAAATGATAAATTTGGGAAGTGATGGAGGTATTAATTAACTAGATGCAGGGAATCCTATCATAATGCATCTGTATATCAAATCATAGTGATGTACACTTTAAATATCTTACAACTAGAGACCCAGTGCACGAAATTCGTGCATGGAGGGGGGTTGTCCCTCAGCCCAGCCTGTACCCTCTCCAATATGGGACCCCTCTCCAATATGGGACATCCCTCTCACAATCCAGGACTGCTGGCTCCCAACTGCTTGCCTGCCTGCCTTCCTGATTGCCCCTAACCACTTCTGCCTGCCAGCCTGATCACCCCCTAACCACTCTGCTGCCATCCTGTTTGCCCCAACTTCCCTCCTCTGCCAGCCTGGTCACCCCTAACTGCCCTCTCCTGCAGGGTTGATCAACTCCAACTTCCCTCCCTTGCAGGCCTGGTCCTTCTCAACTGCCCTCCCTTGCAGGTCGGGTGCCTCCCAACTGCCCTCTCCTGTGATGGCCATCTTGTGTCCACATGGGGGCAGGATCTTTACCACATGGGGCAGCTATATTGTGTGTTGCAGTGATGATCAATCTGTATATTACTCTTTTATTATATAGGATAGAGGCCTGGTGCACGGGTGGAGGCCAGCTGGTTTGCCCTGAAGGGTGTCCCGGATCAGGTGGGGGTTCCCTTGGGGCATGGGGCGGCCTGAGCGAGGGGCCTGTGGTGGTTTGCAGGCTGGCCACGCCCCCTGGCAACCCAAGGGGAGGCCCTGGTATCTGGAATTTATTTTCCTTCTACAATTGAAACTTTGTAGCCTGGAGCGGAGCCAAGCCTGGGTCTCCCTCCGAGGCCGGCAGCCATTTGTGTTGGGGTTATAATTGAAACTTTGTTGCCTTAAGCGGGTGGGCCCGGCCAGGGTGTGCAGAAAGCTTTGCTTCCCCTGTTGCCGGCGGCAACCCTGGCCTGCTCTCTCAAGCTCCATCCTGCCGCCATTTGTTTGAATTTGTTTACTTTCTATAATTGAAACTTTGTAGCTTGAGTGGAGGCTTAGTCCTGGCAAGGGCAGGCAGAAAGCTTGGCTTCCTCTGTTACCTAGGAAACCTTGCTCTCTGTGGCTGTAGCCATCTTGGTTTGGGTTAATTTGCATACTCGCTCTGATTGGATGGTGGGCGTGGCTTGTGTGTGTGGCTTGTGTGTGTGTCGGAGGTATGGTCAATTTTGCATATTTGTCTATTATTAGGTAGGATGCTATTTGTCAGTTATACCTCAATAAAGCTGAAATAAAAAAAGAATTTGGGATGCAATGTTGGTTTTGGAAGATGAGTTACAGCTTGAGTCAAGAAAGCATTTAATCATGACTGGTGAACTGATGGCATTATCCTGCCAGATAAGAGCAAGGAACTAAACTGGGAAAGAATTCAAGTTTTTTTACTACTGTGGCACAGATGTATCTGAATGCTTCTAATGAGCATGTGGCATGATCAAAGAAGAGTTTATTTGTAGGGATTGCTAGAAACTTGGAAGAGAACTCATTTGCTGGTGCTTGGCTTAGTTTGTGTTTTCTAGATTCAGTACCTGAAGCAAGGATTCAAGTTCAAGTTTAATTGGGAAGTACAGGCAACTTTGGTAAAGGAATGTGGTCATGTGACAGGGCAGGGAAGATAGCCAATACATTAAGCTAACTACCACAGTGGGCACCCGAAGTTGAATTTCTCTGGGAAACAGCACATAACACACATTCAGAGTTGCTCAAGAGGCAAGGGAGGTGGAAAGTTTATACACCTATTGTGAGAATCAATGCTCCCAGGAGGTGTTAATTCTTCAGCACTTCTTTACACTGGCCAGAGCCTTAGGCATTGGGGTATATATAGATTGGGGTAGCTGGAAGTCTAAAGCAATATACATAAAGTTCCAGGGACATAGACTGGATAATGTCTATTACAGGCTTAATCTAGTTTTATGTCCTCAAAGGGAAGAGAAAGATCCTACCTTTTGCTTGAATCCATTTCTCCAGCCATTTGGATACCTAACACAAGTGCTTAAATAAAAGAGCACTATAAGTAAAAGCCGAGAAAGCTATTTCATTAAACCTCAGAATGCAACTTAACAGGGGCGGGAGAGAGGGGGCTTCCTCTCTCTTCTCCACCCAGCATAGCATGTCCTTGGTAGAGCCTTATGAGAACCTGGGAGTGAACTTGTTCTTGAGCACATCCCTCTTTTGAGATTTTCTGAATATCCTGGAAAAGTAGGTCAATGCTAGAAAATGTTGCTATTTTCAAGGCAATCACATTTCTACAGACTGTGAGGCCTGGGAAGACGACTTAAGCAATGAAACATTTACAGCAGTCTGATTATTTACCCAATTCCCTCCCATGTCTACCGTGCTGTTTTTCATATCATGTGGTTCAGTTTAGAACCAGGAGCATCTCAGTTTTGCTGTTCATTTATCTGCAGTAATATATTACATTTACTTTATGCTATATACAAATATGTAACCTCCATGTGTTTTTACTCCTGCCTTAGAAAAGTTTCTTTTTTCAGACTGATCTTTTGTCCTCTATTCCCACATTTCCCACTATGAGAAGCTTTTGATCAGAGAGTGCAACCCTTCTACTGCAATGCCCCTTCCAGCAGGCTCTGCCACTCAAGGCCCTTGTTGATGCTCCTGTCCTTGGCATTTACTATCTAGCTTCCATAGATTCCAACGGCCATCCTCTTTATCTGGGCCATTGTGAAGAACAACCCCAGGGGCTAGCATTTTGAAAACCAATGCCTATTATTCTGATCTGAGTAAGGTGAACCCAAATCTCAAGGTGATCAGATTTAACTGCTCTCTTTAGGGTGAGGGTATGCTGAAAAAAAATCCTATTTGTTTATCCACAATGAGTTCTTTGTAGAAATTAGACTGGGATTATTCCTCAGAATATTAATCTGCTTTGCATGCTTCATTTCATTGAATTTTCACCTAGGCAAGATTTAATCTTTCCAATTTACAGATTAGCAAATGGAGACCACAAGAGGTGAAACCACTCAACCCACTTTGCCCATCCAGGAACTAACAGACCTAAGGTGAGAAACTAAGACTGAGATCAAAGCACATATTCTCTGCATTGTTCCACTCCAGCTCTCCCAAATGAAGAACTAGCTAAATATACTAAAAGATGTTTTTTCTTGATATAAATGTACACTGTATTTTGAAGCATTTTACAATTTATGAGTTGCATATACTCTGACCTTAAGTAAAGAAAAAATAATATGAGAACTATTATGAATTAATTCTTAGGGAGAAATTTGTAAAAATGGGATGTATAAGATATAAAGAAAAAAAAGGTAAACTATTTTTACCACTATGAGTAGTAAACAGATCTATAATGAGTCACATCCATGACTCTTTGGGTCTGAGACATTGCTGGTCAATTGCTATTGAAAGTCAGATCATTTGTTGACGATACCCTTCAGCCCACAAGAAAGATTACATTGACAATGACTGCTTTTGGGACACAGAGTAAAATTAACTTCTAGGTTATCCCCGTCAAGGTCCATTAAGTCCTGAACTATGAGGGACACTGTGAACAAGTCATATTTTAACCTTCCAGGAGCACACAGCCGCAGGTTTCGCCCCCCTCTCCTCCCTTCAACAAATCTGACCTTCAGTGAAATTTATGTGAAAATGAAAAGGGAGAAGAAAGCCGTGGCCCTGCCAAATTCTGATGATGTTACTCATTTTAATTACTGGTATTTGGAAATTAAATGGCCCAGGGCTTGTTCGGCAATTTGTTTCAGGAAAAAAAGTGATTTAAGCAAGCCAGAGTCCCGGCATCTTTTTACAGCAGGTGTTGAACAAGGAGTTCATTTTTCTTTTTACAGAGTGTCCTTGTAAGCATAATAACAATTAGGAAGCAAGGCCTTCACATGGAAACCTCAGGCTCCTTCTGACATTCTTCCTTTGGCTACTTCATTGCTTATAGTTTCCTCAGCCAGCTTTGCAAATGCCTGCACTTGAAAATTTCCTGTAAATAATGTCACACTTTGAAGGCTTCTTTTTGTTTTTGTTTTGGAGAGGTTGAGATTTTAAAGAATAATATGAAGAGTACTTCAAAGTTAATTTGACCTCTTTGTCCTCATGTTCTATTCTTTAGTTCTGGGTTTAAAATGCCATTGATACAATACGAGACAGCTTAAAAGAAAAGAAGGAGGGGGCTATTAATGAAATTTAATTAGAATACATGTTTCTATCCATTAAGATTGGCCATCAGCTATCTTTTCATGTGTAATAGGACACACGTGGATTATACTTTAAAAACAGCTTTTTTATTTTTTATTTTTTTTAAATTTCTTTATTGATTAAGGTATCACATATTTGTCCTCATCCCCCCATTCCAATCCCACACCCCTCCCCACACATGCCCCCACCCCTCTGTTGTCCTTAACCGCTGGTTAGGCTCATATGCTTGCACACAAGTCCTTTGTTTGATCTCTCCCCTTTACCCCCACTCTTCCCTACCCTCCCTCTGAGGCCCGACAGTCTGATCCATGCCTCCTTGTAAAAACAGCTTTTTTAAAAGCTTGGAAAATTATATGTGAAATCCCCACAAACACCAATTAGTTCCCTCTTTACCTTTTAATCAACTTTTCTCATTCACTTGAAAAAGTAGCTCAATCAAACTTAATTAATATTTGACTTGTGACTTTGACATGAAAGGTATAAAAGGATATTATTGAGTTTATAACAGTATTTAAATATATAAGTGGCCCTGATTTACTATATTAATACTTCTTCTCTATTAGAGTCATAGACAGATTTTGTTGGGTTTGTAGTACTGTCCTGGGAGGTTTTTGAAGAACTTGTAAGAATCATATATATTAAATTTGTATATGTAGATTGTGATTCCTAAGGGAACTTAAGTAAATTTGAGGTTAATTGTTTAGGGTAATTTAATCTATTAAATGTGAGCTAGTGAACATCAATCAATGAATACATCTTAATTATTATTTTAGATTAAAAACTCTAGATCTGTAAGCACTATAACAAGATTTGTAATTGAACTAAATGTTGAGAAAAATCTGGGTTGTTATTTTTGAAACTTCACTAAAATATTCATTAAAACATATGCAACAGCACATTTTTTCCTTTTGGAGCAACAGTGACAGCAACAAAACACCCTCAGATGTTTAAAAAACTGAATAAAGTAAGAGTCCCTGTTTGATGAACATTAATTTTATATTCATAATTATATTGCAAATTTTGTAATAGGCTATAGCTAAACATTTCCTACAACCTCCCTCTTTACTCCAAATACCTACCACCTTCTATGAGGACATAAGAGATGCAGATATTTTTTGAGACTGAAATTAGTCAAGTAACATAATGATAATTATCACTGTTTGTAGTGTGTGACACAGAAAATCAGTTCAGTTGAAGAGCTGTATTTTTTGAAAATTGAATTTGAGATGAAATTAAGACCATTGAAAATTTCCATGTAGCAGTCTTATAAAAAGGGATATATACAAGATGGCTAAGAGCTCTGAAGGTAATCCTCCCTCCTCACCATTCTGAAATTTTGAGTTACATGACAAAGATAATGTTATAAAAAAAGAGGGGGACACAGGACAGGGAGAGAGAAGGAAGTTTTGACTTGGGTAGAAAATTGGAGTAAATATTCTCTGAAGTTCTTCCTAACTTGGATATATCTTTTTAAAAAAATATGTTTTTACTGATTTTAGAGAGAGAGGAAGGGAGATGGATAGAAAGATCTATGAGAGAGAAATATTGATCAGCTGCGCCCTGCATGCCCCATAACTTGGACATACCTTAAATCCAAGGAAGGAGGTGGGACAACAGCATTATGAAGTGGACACTGAGGACACTAAGCCACTGAAAGTTTAAGTAACCTGCAAAAAGTCACCCTGTTAGTAAGGCACAACACTGGAACTCAAACTGAGGCAGCCTACCCTTGTTTACCTCAATATGTTATTGATAAAGGATTTATTGAATAATTACTATGGGGAAAAGGGCAGGTGGCAGTAAGCTCTCTGAAGAAAAGTAAAGCAGGCTAAGGGGATTAGAGGTGGGGGAACACATTTATATATGTTGGTCATAGAAGACCTCTCTGAGGAGATGAGTGGATATCTGAAAGAGAAAAAGGAGAGGGCCATTTGAAGATCAGGTGTAACATATTCAGGTATATGGATCCATCACTGCAAGATTCCTAAAGTGGGAACAAGCAGAAAGCGTTTCAGGAATTGTAAGGAAATGAGTGCAGCTAAGGGAAAGTGAGCAGCTAAAGAGTAGGAAATCAAGTCACAGAGGTGGCCAGGGACCAAACCACACTAAATCTATAGGTCATGATAAAGATTTTATTCTAAAATAGTGATGGCATTTGTAGCTTTTAGTTCATGACTATATATATTTTTTATTCTCACTGGAGGATATGTTTATTAATTTTTAGAGAGAGATAAGGAGAGAGAGAGAGAGAGAGAGAGAGAGAGAGAGAGAGAGTGAGTGGGAGAAAAGGAGACAGAGAAACATCAATGTGAGAAACATGAATCAGGTGCCTTCCATACCCCAACCAGGGATGGAACCTCCAACTTAGGTATGTACCCTGACAGGAATGGAATCTGCAACCTTTTTGGTGTATGGGACAATGCTACAACCAATTGAGCCACACAGCCAGTGCCATGACTGTATATTTTAAGGAAAGTATATGCCATTTATTAACTGGTCTATAAGTATCTGGAGAAGAATGCAACAGGAAACCTCCTGAAGTCAATGCCAAGTGAGGACAGGGTGATGTGTATTAGCAGCTGTGACAGCAGAGCTGGAGTTCTTGGGGGGAATTTGAACAACTTGTATTTACTAAGAAAATTAAAGTCAGTGATGGGAAATTGTCATTTTATAAATAAAATTAATGATTCATTTGTAGAATAAATGACATTTTATCATAAATAACTGAAAGTGATAAAGTGATTAAGAAGAATTATGTAAGAGTTGGTTTCAACAAAAGCTACTCATCTAGAAATCTCTCTATATAAAAGCCTAAATGACTTTTATATAGAGAGACTTTTATATAAAATAAGAGTTCGACCATTAGCTATGACGCGCACTGACCATCAGGGGGAAGACACTCAATGCACAGGCATGGAAACATGGAACAGACTGATGAATCTCAGAGGGAAGGGAGAAGAGGGAGGGTGGGAAGAGATTAACCAAAGATCTTATATGCATACTAGAGGCCCGGTGCACGGATTCGTGCACCAGTGGGGTCCCTCGGCCTGGCCTGTGGGGATTCGTCCCAAACCAGCAGTCCAACATCCCCCAAGGGATCCTGGATTACGAGAGGGCACAGACCAGGCTGAAGGACCCCACTGGTGCACAAATCCATGCACCGGGCCTCTAGTATAATAATAAAGTACTATTAAAATAGCTTTCTTCACTGCTATTGATTAAATTATCTCCAAAAATCCCATTTATCTGTCATTTTTATTCTTTCTATGTGTTTCTAGTATCCATCATCTCACAGAAGTCGAGATTTTTCATATAACATTAACATATCGAATTTTCCTTCAGTGGTTCTCAATAGTGAGCTATTTATATTCCTAAAAGCCATTTGTCACAATGACCATGGGTAGGGTCATTAGAGGGTAAAGGCTTGGCTGTTAAATGTCTTGCCCTCTAAGGGACAGTCCTGCACAATGAATTGTTCTTCCCCAAATGACAATATTACCCTAGTGGAAAGCACTGCACACATGGATATCCCTTTTAATTTATTAAGAAATATGGATTTTTGTATCTAATGAATTTCTAGAGATGAAGATTTCCTGCCCAACATTTTAATAACGTCCCACAGCTCATTTTAAACTGCTTGACATCAGTAGCTTATTTTAGTCCTCTATATTATCAGCTAGAAAATGACATGGGTTTTCTAGACCAGATTATAAAGATATTATTATTGGAAGTATTTGATCTGATTGAAAGGCATTTTTATGTATGCATATATTATACAACTCCATATAGAAAGGTAAACCCATTATACTTAAAAAGGTCAAGCAAATATTTACAATGTGATTCCATCACAGGCAATATAATTTAGTAAAAAATGAAGGATTCAGACACATTGGTAGTTAAATATGTGTGATAATTTGTTTTCTAATGGCTAGAGTTCTGTTCTTTCTGCCTGATTAGTAGTTGCAACAGATTGGCAGGTAAGAAATGGATGATTAGACAACTTCTATATTGAGATTAAACTTCAATATCTAACCATTAACATAATTAGCCAACTTGTCTCCCTAAAGTTTTACAACTTACAGGTCCATAAGGGTACCATTTTCACTAATTATCATGCAGAAGAATAACTCATGAGCATATTATCTCGACCTTGATTTTTTTCTTTCACAAGTTTCCAATGGCAGACAAAGTAATGTATAGAGAAATATTTCATGCCAAGGGAATTAGCAAGGTTGAAATGCAGACAAATATATTCTCATTTGGTGGATGATCTCAATAGCACCTTTTATTTGTTTGGGGCTTTAAATTTTAGAAAGTGCTTTCAACCACATTGCCTCCATTGCTTCTTACGACACCCCTGTAACACAGGACAAATATTCCTAGCAATATTGTTTCCAAGAGGTGATATATAACTAATACACTAGCAGGTTAAGTGATTTACAGAGGGTACTTGGCTGGTCAGGGTGAGCTCAAAATAAGACTTTTTGAATCCCAGCCCATTCTCTCTGTGTTTTTTTGTTTTTGTTTTTTTAATATATTTTATTGATTTTTTACAGAGAGGAAGGGAGAGGGGGAGTGATAGAGAATTAGAAACATCGATGAGAGAGAAACATCCATTCAGCTGCCTCCTGCACACTCCCCACTAGGGATGCACCCGCAACCAAGGTACATGCCCCTGACCAGAATCGAACCCAGGACCCTTCAGTCCGCAGGCCGACGCTCCATCCACCGAGTCAAACCGGTCAGGGCCTCTCTGTGTTTTTTAATTTCATCATTGAAATAAAGTAAAGTGGGACTTTCCAAAATGGCGACAGAGTAAATGGAAGCTACACTGACACTCTCATAGGGCCAAACTGGAATTAAAACTAAGACATAAAAAACACACAAACATTCTAAATAATCAACTGAAGAATAACTGGGAAGAGCCCTGATAACCAAGGAGGGAAAGTGGACACCACATAGAGAGACTGGTAGAAACAAGATGGATGCCCACTCTCACTACTCCTATTCAACATACTACTGGAAGTCCTAGCCACAGCAATCAGACAAAAAGAAGAAATAAAAGGCATCCAAATTTGAAGGAGGAAGTAAAACTTTAATTATTTGTGGATGACTTGACATTGTACATAGAAAACCCTAAAGGCGCCACCAAAAAACTACTAGATTTAATAAAGGAATTTGGCAATGTAGCAGGATACAAAATCAACACCCCAAAATCATTGGCATTTTTATATACCAATAATGAATTCTCAGAAAGAGAAACTAAGCAAACAATACCATTTATCACTGCAACAAAAATTAAGATACTTAAGAATAAACTTAAGCAAGGAGGTAAAAGACCTATACTCAGAAAACTACAGGACATTGAAAAAAGAGATAGAGGAAGATATAAACAAGTGGAAGAATATATTATGTTCATGGATTGATAACAATAACATCATTAAAATGCCCATACTACCCAAAACAATCTATAGAATCAATGCAATCCCTATTAAAATATACATACTTCACAGATCTAAATAAACACTCCAAAACTGTGTATGGAACCAAAAAGACTCCAACTACCCACAGCAATCTTGAGAAAGAAGAGCAAAGTTGGAGGGATCACATTATCAGATATCAAATTATACTACAAAGCCACTGTAATCAAAACAGCCCGGCACTGGCACAAGAATAGGCATATAGATCAATGAAACAGAATAGAGACCCCAGAAATCAACCCAACCCATGATGCTCAATTAATATTTGACAAAGGAGGCAAGAGCATACAATGGATTCAAGATAGTCTCTTTAATAAATGGTGTTGAATAAATTGGACAGGTACATGCAAAAAAATGAAACTGGACCACCAACTTAAACTATACACAAGAATAAATGTAAGCCATGAAAGCATAAAAATATTAGAAGAAAACATAAGCAATAAAATCTCAGCCACGTCTCATAGCAATACGTTTGTGCATACATTTCCTAGGGCAGTGGTCGGCAAACTCATTAGTCAACAGAGCCAAATATCAACAGTACAACGATTGAAATTTTTTTCCAGAGCCAAATTTTTTTAAAATATATTTTATTGATTTTTTACAGAGAGGAAGGGAGAGGGATAGAAAGCTAGAAACATCGATGAGAGAGAAACATCGACCAGCTGCCTCCTGCACATCCCCCACTGGGGACGTGCCTGCAACCAATGTACATGCCCTTGATCAGAATCGAACCTGGGACCTTTCAGTCCGCAGACCGACGCTCTATCCACTGAGCCAAACTGGTTTCGTCCAGAGCCAAATTTTTTAAACTTAAACTCCTTCTAACACCACTTCTTCAAAATAGACTTGCCCAGGCCGTGGTATTTTGTGGAAGAGCCACACTCAAAGGGCCAAAGAGCCGCATGTGGCTCGCGAGCCGCAGTTTGCCGACCATGGTCCTAGGGCAAAGGAAACTAAGGAGAAAATAAACTCATGGATCTATATAAAAATAAAAAGCTTCTGCACAGCAAAAGAAACCATCAACAAAGTGAAAAGGGAGCCCACTGCATGGGAGAACATATCTGGTAATGATACATCTGATAAGGGGTTAATATCCAAAATATATAAGAAATTCATCCAATTTAACAAAGGAAGACAAACAATCCAATTAAAAAATTGGGCAAAGGACATAAATAGACACTCCAAAGTGGACACATAGATGCCCAAGAGACATATGAAAAAATGCTCATCAGAGAAATGCAAATTAAAATGATAATGAGGTATCACCTCACACCTGTCAGAATGGCTACCATCAAAAAATCAACAAATGACAAGTGCTGGCAAGGATGTGGAGAAAAGGGAACCCTAGTACTTCTGGTGGGAATGTAGTCTGGTGCAATCATTATGGAAAACATTATGGAGTCTCCTCAAAAAATTAAATATGGAACAGCCATTTGACTCAGTGGTCCCACTTCTAGGAATTTATCCTATAAACCTGAAACACCAATTAGAAAGAATAGGTGCACACCTATGTTTATAGCTGCACAATTTACAATAGGTAAGATCTGGAAACAGCCTAAATGCCCATCAGTAGATGAGTGGATAAAAAAGTGGTGGTGCATTTACACCATAGAATACTATGCAGCATGGGAGGACCTGCGGAGTATTATGCTAAGCAAAATAAGCCAGTAAAAGACAAATATTACATGATCACTCTCATATGTGGAATTCAATGAACAAAATACACTGACGAACAAAATAAATCCAGAGACAAAGAAACATGGAACAGACTGATTCATCTCAGAGGGAAGGTGTGGGTGGGTGGGGAGAGATTAACCAAAGAATTTATATGCATGTATGTATAACCCACGGATACAAACAATAGTGTGGTGAAGGCCTGGGGCCAGGGCTGGGGTGGGATAGATGGCGTCAATGGGGAAAAAGGGGGACACCTGTAATACTTTCAACAATGAAGATAAATTTGAAAAATAAAGAAAGTAAACTAGGAATAGAAACCTTGCACTCTGTTTTTAGATACAATCTGGATGAGATTGCGTGCACCCGAGATTATATATTACTGGTAATTTTCCCGAGTGAGTGAAAAACATTTAAGTAAATGTTCTCGCTTTTATTTGACCAATTAATACCTGAAGCTCTTTCTTGAATAAAAAT